>NC_092338.1:321400000-321762500 GCF_046630445.1 Rutidosis leptorrhynchoides | reverse complement strand
AATTATATAATCGTTTTATTTTTTTTATTGATGTAAGTTTTTATTTTATATATCTATATAAGAAGAAATACAATTAAATCAAACTTGTACAAGTAAAACACTATTTGCTACAGTAAAACACTTTTTGCTACAGTAAAACACTATTTGCTACAGTAAATTTTCTCTTTGCTACAGTAAAATACTATTTGCTACATCAAAATACTATTTGCTACAGCAAAATACTATTTGCCACATTAAAATAGTATTTGCTACAGTAAATTTTCGCTTTGCTACAGTAAAATACTATTTACTACAGTAGCACTATTTACTACAGTGAACACTATTTACTCGTATTCAATCCGTATTCGTACTCGTACAATACTCAACTTCCATATTATATACTATTGGTATATACACTTCAATGATCAGCTCTTAGCAGCCTTAAATGATTAACCAACATGTGGGAACTATTACTTGTCTTCAAGTATGAGTTATTACACAAAATAACAAAATGAGGAGCCTTTGTTTCCATGATAAAATCACGCCACCACCACCATCATTTACTACATCATTTCCATTCTATAATTTCACATACAAATCCTCTCTAATTACCTACTCCAAGAACACTTGAAAGATCAGGAACATATAAATTATCTCAGTAATTTTTTTCTTTCTAATTCAAGGTAATACTCATATTCAAACTTTGATTCAATTTTTATAACTATAACAATCTTAATTCAAGTAGTAATCTTACTTGAACTTGTTTTCGTGTCATGATTCTACTTCAAGAACTTCCAAGCTATCAAAGATTATTTGAAGCTCAAGTTAATTTCTCATCATTTCCAGTAGGTTTACCTACTATACTTGAGGTAGTGATGATGTTCATAACATCATTCGATTCATATATATATATTAATCAAAGATTTAAACTTGTAATCACTAGAACATAGTTTAGTTAATTCTAAACTTGTTCGCAAACCAAGTTAATCCTTCTAACTTAACTTTTAAAATCAACTAAACACATGTTCTATATCCATAAGATATGCTAACTTAATGATTTAAAATCTGGAAACACGAAGAACACCGTAAAATCGGACATACGCCGTCGTAGTGAAATCGGGGGCTGTTTTGGGTTATATAATTTAAAACTATGATAAACTTTGATTTAAAAGTTGTTCTTCCGGAGAAATGATTTTTCTTATGAACATGAAACTATATCCAAAAATCATGGTTAAACTCAAAGTGGAAGTTTGTTTTTCAAAATTGTCATCAGGATGTCGTTCTTTCGACGGAAATGACTACCTCTTACAAAAATGACTTGTAACCTGTATTTCAGACTATAAACTTATACTTTTTCTGTTTAGTTTCATAAATTTCAGTTCATTATGAAATCATAGCAACTTGATTCACTCAAAACGGATTTAAAACGAAGAAGATATGGGTAAAATAAAATTGGATATTTTTGCTTATTTTAGCTACGTGAAACTTTGTAACAAACCTATACTAACCATAACTTAACTAACTTATATTGTATTATACATGTATTCTAACATATATTATGTAATCTTGATAGACCATAGACACGTATACAATGTTTTGACATATCATATCGACGTCATCTATATATATTATTTGGAACAACCATAGACACTCTATATGCGATAATGTTCGAGTTAGCTATACATGGTTAAGGTTGATTCCAAAATAATATATATACCTTGAGTTGTGATCGAGTCTGAGACTTTTATACACTAGGTCGTGGATTGATTCGAGATAATATATATCGATTTATTTTTGTACTATTAACTGTGAACTACTTATTGTGGACTACTAACGTTGGACTGCTAATTTAACAACCCGTGGCCAAGTTTAAATATATATTTGTTATACGTTCGTGAATCAACCCGTGGCCAAGTTTAAATCTCGACGAATTGAAAATCTGTGAAAGTGAGTTATAGTCCCATTTTTAATATCTAATATTTTTGGGATGAGAATACATGCGGCTTTTTAAATGTTTTACAAAATAGACACAAGTACTCAAAACTACATTCTATGGTTGGATTATTAAACCGAATATCACCCCTTTTAGCTTGGTAAACCAAGAATTAGGCAGACGAGAGGTTCTGTTCCTAATTGACACGAATCCTAAAGATAGATCTATTGGGCCTAACAACCCCCATTCAGGTTATGGATGGCTTTAGTACTTCGAGATTATTATTATACAGACGAGAGGTTCTGTTTGGGGATATTCTATGCATTAAAGTTAATGTCAGTTAGCAGGTGGTCAATTCATATGAATGATTTTATCTTTATGCAGACGAGAGGTTTTGCTTATAAATATGAAAATCTTGTGGTCTATTATTACAATTTGATATGTATATATATATAGGCAAAACCTATAACTCACCAACATTTTTGTTGATATTTTAAGCATGTTTATTCTCAGGTGATTATTAAGAGCTTTCTCTATTCCATGCTAGTTAAAGACAAGATTTAAAGTCAGCATGCTTGTATAATATTGTTTAAAAACTGCATTCGGAATATAAATTGTTGTATAATATTATTGTAATCCATTATGTAACGGACGTGTGAAAAAGTGTATTTTAGATTATCATCACTTGATAATCTTTGTTATGTCTAATAAACCTTTATCGATAAAATAAAGGTTATGGTTTGTTCTAAAAACGAATGAAGTCTTTGAAAAATGTCTCATATAGAGGTCAAAAACCTCGCAACGAAACCAATTAATATGAAACGTTTATAATTGATATGAACGGGACATTTCAGTATACATGTATAGGTATAAGCATGGGTTAGGAGTGTATTAAGTCGAGTGAGACTTTATGGTGAAGTTTTGATGTATATACGAAGCAAGAACGGAGTGTACGCGTTGTATAAACAATAGTTGGTTTAAAATGTCAAATGTGGTCAGATTAGGCCATTGTCGCACCGCGGTGGGGAGAAGTCGCGCCGCGACACTAAACGTGAATCAAGATCAGGAGGAGAAACAAACAGCTCGAAAATGGCGTGTAATGTCCCACCGTGGAGAAACGGGGTCACGCCGCGACCATACGGCCAGCCTGATCCGAAATTCATTTTTTAAAATGGTTGGTTTAAGGGTATTTTTGTCTTTTCACGTGTGGATCAGATTATGGCTCAAATATCAGCCACATATCTCATTTCTTCATTTTTTTTCTCTTTTCTTTCTCCATTTTTCTCTCAAACAACCCACTTAGATTCAAGTAAGATTTGAAGGTGAAGATTTGTGAATCGATCTTTGGAGCAAGAAATAAAATTGTTCCCCTAGTTCTTACTACGACTTGATAGTGTTGGTAAGTCTTAACTCCGTGTTTTGAGTCTTAGTTGATTTATGGCTAGTGTTGTTCATTTGAGACTTGTAAGACCCATTTGGGGGTTAAATGGGTGAATTTAGGTTAAATTGATGTAAGGAAACCCTAATGGTTATAATTTAGGGTTTGGTCATGTAAATTGAGGTTTGTAAGTGTTAATTTTGTTGTTATTCACTAATACACTTGTGTAATGATGAAAGATGGTTAATGGTTTCAAGTTTGACTAAATTTATAAGTCTAAGTGTTAAAATGGGTCAAACGGGTAATGGTTGACCTAGTTGGGTGAGATGGGTATGAAATACCCATTAATTGTGTTGGTTGGTGTTAGTAGATTTTAATCACTAGCTTTTAGTGAATTATGATGAGTCTTGGCCATTTATGGGCGGTTTTGGTGTAAGTTAGTTATTTAATGCAATTGGATCATTAAATGCTCAAGAGTTAAGTATTATGGTTAGTTCCACATGTTTGTGTATTGAATGTGTACTTAATGTATTAGGTACTTTGCTTTGAAGCTTACGGATGTATTTAATCACCACCGACGTGATAAGGTGAGTGGAATAATTATGCGTGTACGTATATAATGTAATTATTTGTGTAGCGTAAAATGTGGGATAGTCGCGGTGTTCAAGACACCACATTCTACGTAACGAGTGGGATTGTCGCGGTGTTCAAGACACCACTCATGGTTTGATTGACATGTGGGATAGTCGCGGTGTTTAAGACACCACATTGTCATAGGAGTGGGATTGTCACGTTGTTTAAGACACCACTCATGGTTTGATTGACATGTGGGATTGTCGCAGTGTTTAAGACACCACATTTTCATGGGAGTGGGATTGTCGCAGTGTTTAAGACACCACTCATGGGTTTGATTGACATGTGGGATTGTCGCGGTGTTTAAGACACCACATTGTCATGGGGGTGAGTTAGTAGCGGTGTTTAAGACATCACCTGGGGGATTAGTGATTAGGCGGTGTTAAGTACGCTAATGGATGTTATGAACTCCGACGGTCTTTCGCAAGTACCGTTCCTTTGTACGATTGGTTAACCATGGTTGTGTGAATTTTGTATTAGCATGTTGAATTGTGAACTATATGCTATTGGTGTTGCTAGCTTATCGTGAATTGCGGATATTAGTTTATGCATGATGTTTGCATGGTTGTTGAATTGCTAGCTTGTATGCGGTATTGTGTAAGTGATTGCAAGTAAGTAGATTATATATGTATATGTATAATTATTGCATTCACTAAGCGTTAGCTTACCCCTCTCGTTGTTTACCTTTTTACAGGTATTGTGATTGTGAATCTAGGAAGTTGTTAGACTAGATGTGTAGGAGCGCTTGGGCTCAATGGGGTAGCTTTCGGATACGGATGTGGATTGAGGATTTGGTAGATCCTCGGGATTATGCTCTTGGTATCGGGTTGGGCTACTATGTCTTAACCGTGGTGTTGAATAAATGTTTTGAGGTCGTATTGTTTGGTTGTGTCGAGTCAAACCTTGTATGTGAAATACATTCTCGTAAGGATGTATGATGTCATTTGTAAACCAAGAGTCGAGATAAACGTTAACGAGTTATTATGATAAATTGTATACGGAAAACTATTTTGAAATGGTTGTGTACTTGAATGCTATTGGGACCTATCAAATAAATAAAAAATGTACTCCGTTTTTGGTTAAATGGATTGAGGTTGTTTCAAGTGGTATCAGAGCATATTCTAAGAGAATTAGGTGACCTTGGAATAGGTGCCTAGTCATAGACTTATTGACGATTGTGCGTTAATTGCAGGACTTGTAGGAATACGGGTCGGTTTGAGATTTGTTAGTGCCTTAGAGTAGATGATTAACTAGGACTTGTGATTGTCCAAAGCGTTATTATGTGGGGCTTTATTTTGTGTGTAAATTAGTGCCTTAGATTGCTAGTGCCTAATGTAAGTAGGCAAACTTGGACGTTGTTTTAGTGATAGTCACCTAGGTTGTAGGTTGACTTGTTGTTGCGGTGTACTTGTGTATATTTATTATAATATTGTATATAGGTGTATATATACAGGTATCTATTGGTGCGGTGTCCTAGAGACGAATCTTTTGGAGAGATTCGGATGTTTGGCGGTTTTGAGTGATCAAGTTCGCGGTAAGGACTTTGGTCATTCGGGCACTAGGAGTTATCGCGTGTTATCTTGTGTGAATGTTGCGTCAATCTAGGTAAAGTACTTTGCGTGACCATGTGGAAATGGTAAGGTACGCAATTGTAATAGTGACTGATCACCATTATTACAAAAGTGTATCTTGACACCAAGTATGACATGATAAGTACCGAGCGGAGGAAACGTGGCATGGTTGGGGTAAAATGGGACGAGTTAGGAATCTTTTATTCGTTCCTAGGATATAGTGGTCTCGAGTGATGTGCGTGTTGTCACATCGGGTTCTTTGTGAGTTGGGAAGTGTTACGGTGGTTTCGGTTAGCTAAGGTGAGTGAGCAACTCACGAGTTCGGCGTGTGCGTAGTCACCCTAGGTAGTGGGTGCACTGTTGGGATTTGTCATTGGTTGTAGTTACCCATCGTAACTAGGATGACCGATTAATGTATGTGTGTGTGCGTCGAGGACTTAAATTCCGTAATGGAATACGACAAGTCTAATGATTGTAGTTTGGGGTTGCACTCGGTAGAGTGTGTGGTTAGAGGATCGTGTAAGGATTCTAGTAGTGAGCCGCCTTGGAATTGGCGAATCGGGGAGTCTTGGGGTCATTAAACTCATGGGAGTGGGACCCGTATGATGATGATTGCGTTAGCGTGTTAGCTTGTTATGGATTATAGGGTAACATTCCTAACGGAATATCCCTTGTTGTGGTGGTCGTGCCGATGTGCAGAAGGGTGTAAGACTTGGTGTTTCCAAGCATCTCTTTAGGGTTAGATGAAAGGGTTCGTGAGGCTATATCGTTTTGGCCTTGTGTAAATTGTGGCTAGCGTGTGATCGCTAGGAACTTTCGAGAAGACAATAAACCGTAAGGTTTGTCGGGTAGGTATGACTTCGGGTCATTATTGTGGAGAAATGGGTGACATCGGGTGTATGAAACCCAAATATTGAGTTTCTAAATTTCGGTGGATTGTGGTGGGAGTCTGTATGACACTGCGTCAGGTGCCTCTTTATACCTGCTAGTGTAATGTCCAACTCCGGTAGTGGTGTGATCACTTTGTGCCTAGGATTCCCATGAGACACCCTTGGAAGCAGCGGAGATTACAATAGTGATCGATGGGTGATAGTAATTCGGTGGTTTCGAAAGTCAAAGTTAGAGAGCATTGCGGTAAATACTTCTTATGAAGTGACGGATGAGCGAATATGGTTGCTCTTGTGATAGACGGGTGAAGATGACCGGCGAGCCGGTGACGGACTTAATGGTCAATTAGGTCGAAGGTTATGATGAAGCGTTGATATTGCGGTTATGCAATTATTGTGTCGAATTGGTCACTCTTCTCCATGAGAGTGAGCAATTGTTGATAAAGGTTCGTTGCGTAGGAGGTCGGGTGATCTCGACTGAGATGCAAGACTAATTAAGCGGAGTGGCATATGTCTATGCTTAGAGGCGTAGGTAAGACTTAGGTGGAGTTCGCTTGCGAACAATGAAGGAATGTTAGTTGCGATTTACGGTATGAAGGTGCGATGTCGTCGCGTGTACGATGTCTCAAGTGATTGTGTATGTCGGTTCTGAGAGACTAAAGTGAATTTGCGGTGATTTGGTGAATATGACCAACGGTGAGAATGGTCAGGTGTGACGTGGAATTACAATTTCGCGGGATGTTATCATCTTGGAGGTGATAATGGGGAGATAAATCCTAAGTGGGGGAGTTTTTACTGCCGCACGAGGAAGCTCCGATGTTGTTATGTTTAAAGAAGTGTCAGATTGTACCGTGCTAAGCCTCAATAGGTATTCGGAGTTCCTAACGAGGAAGAGTGACGGGTTTTTAATGTCGACTCGAGATCGTGCGTTATGATCGTGAGTTACAATTTCAGAATGTTTTGTGTAGAGTTGTGATGTTGGGATCAGATGAAGTGTAAGTCTTTTTAAGCAAGGTGTTCGTGTAGTACCAAAGTGCGGTATGAGACCAAATGTGAAGTTTGAGATCTCGGAGTGAGAGAATGAAGTTGTCGTTGTGGGTGCTTGCATAATGTAAATCTGGGTTACTATGAAACCCGTATAGTACTATTGAGTAGGTACATGTTAGTATTGTGGTGTTTGTTGTATTTTCCCTGTCGGGAAACGTGATCGTGGAATTTGTCAGTGGATTATTCCACTTTATGGACGATTGTAGGGTGGGGAGTGTCGGTTCTGATCATCTCACATCGAGACATGAAGATGTTGTTTGTTTGCGAGGGTGTGATCCCTAGAAATGTGACCCGGTGGTTACATCGAAATGTCAAGGCCATCCTTAACAGACGGACTAGGTTGGAGGATTTACCCGGCAATGGTGAATATTTTTGTAGGTTATGCGGCGAATTGCGAATTTGTTGTGGTGATAATTCGCTATTGGCAGGATTCTAGTACATGAATAGCTTCCATGCTAGTACTAGGAAGCCGTATTATATGGGTGTGTTGTAGGGTTTATGGGAGAAATTCGGTGTCGAGTGTTGATGTATTGTTTAGCATGTGGTGTATTATGGTTGTCCTGGATTAATCCAGAGACCGATGGTTTACAAGTCGAACAGACTAGTAATGGTATTTTTCTTCATTAAGCAAAGTATGTAAATGATATACTCGAACATTTCGGTATGACTTAAGAGCGTCCTGTATCAACCCCGCTAGCTGTGAATCATGGTATTTCGTTAGACTGTGAAGGGGAGCCTGTTGATCCTACATACTATCGAGCAATCATCGGATCGCTTATGTATCTTACTGCATCTAGGCCAGATATTATGTTCGCAACATGTCTGTATGCTCGTTATCAAGTTAATCCGAATACAGTTCATCTTACAGCTGCCAAAAGAATTCTACGTTATCTGTTGCATTCTCGCAATCTCGGCATCTGGTATTCGAACGAAGACAAGTTTGATCTTGTGGCATATAGTGATTCAGACTATGCAGGTTGCAAAATCAACAACAAATCTACATCAGGTGGATGTCAATTTTTAGGTGAAAGGCTGGTGACCTGGCAATGCAAGAAACAAACTGCAGTTGCGCTTTCCACGTGTGAAACTGAATATATCGATGCTGCTAGTTGCTGCTCGCAAGTTGTTTGGATCCAACAACAACATCGCGATTACGGACTAAGAATCTCTTTCTCTCCTCTTTATATTGATAATACTGCTGCTATTGCAATTACTAAGAATCGTGTGCAACATTCTAAGACTAAACATATAGGTGTTAAATATCATTTTCTTAGGGATTTCCATGAGAAAAAGATTATTTGAAAGAACCCGTTCATATACATTATAAACGATTCACAATAGTTGATTACATTGCGAGGTATTTGACCTCTATATGATACATTTTACAAACATTGCATTCGTTATTAAAAAACAATCTTTCTTTACATCAAAAATTGACAGGCATGCATACCATTTCATAATATTCACTATCCAACTATAAATTGATTTAATAATAATCTTTGATGAACTCAATGACTCGAATGCAACGTTCTTCGAAATATGCTATGAAAGACTCCAAGTAATATCTTTAAAATGAGCAAATGCACAGCAGAAGATTTCTTTAACACCTGAGAATAAACATGCTTTAAAGTGTCAACCAAAAGGTTGGTGAGTTCATTAGTTTATCATAATCATTTATTTCCATCATTTTAATAGACCACAAGAATTTCATTTCCAGTTCTCATAAATATACGTCCCATGCATAGAGACAAAAAATAATCATTCATATGGTGAACATCTGGTAACCGACATTAACTAGATACATATAAGAATATCCCCTATCATTCCGGGATCCTCCTTCGGACATGATATAATTTCAAAGTACTAAAGCATCTGGTACTTTGGATGGGGTTTGTTAGGCCCAATAGATCTATCTTTAGGATTCGCGTCAATTAGGGTGTCTGTTCCCTAATTCTTAGATTACCAGACTTTAATAAAAAGGGGCATATTCGATTTCGATAATTCAACCATAGAATGTAGTTTCAATTACTTGTGTCTATTTCGTCAAACATTTATAAAAGCGCATGTATTCTCAGTCCCAAAAATATAAAGGGTAAAAAGACAAATGAAACTCACCATACTGTATTTTGTAGTAAAAATACATATAACGTCATTGAACAAGTGCAAGGTTGGCCTCGGATTCACGAACCTAAATTAATTATATATATTTATGTGTTGGTCAATATTTGTCTAACAAATTAGGTCAAGTCATAGTGTACCACAATCCTAATGCTCGAGACTAATATGCAAAAGTCAACAAAAGTAAATTTGACTCAAAATAATTTCCAAAAATTTATACATGATTAATATATAGTTTAAATATCGTCGTTTTATATTTTTAAAAGATTTATTAGAGTAAATAATATAATTTATTTATTAATAAATAAAATTTTATATTATATTTATATAATAAAATATACTTTTATATATATATTAAGTAATAAAATTTATAGGGTTCATTTAATATTATAAAGATAATATGATACGTATTATTAAAGTAAGTTATTACGCGTAGTAAAATATGTTTGTATCAAATATTTATTTGATAAAATAATATCTATAATGATAGTAAGTAAAAGTTGTATTATTTTGTAATAATAATTATTATTATAAAAATATCAATATTTATAATTACTAAGATGACATTATGATAAAACGATAATTCTAATTATGATAACTTTAATATTTACGATAATTTTTAATATTATCTTTAAAATAATAATTCTATTTAAAATAATAATAATAATGATATTTTATAGTAATAATGACATTTCTATTAAAATGATAATTTTTGTTAAAATGATAGTTTTAATACTAACGATAATTTTAATAATAATAGTAATGATAAAAATAATAAGAATAATAATTTTATCTAAATCAATATCTTATAATATTTTAATTTCATCATGATACTCTTACCCATTATTTCCTAATCGTTTCGTTTAATAGCTTTTAATCGTCTTTTATATCGTGTTCGTAATAATGATAATAATAGTAATCAAAATAATTAGGTGTTACAAATATTTGTTTTAATTACACTAATATTAATAATGATAGTTACTATAACATTATTAACGATAATACTAATAATTATCTTAATGATAATATAGTAATAATAATAATAAAAATAACAATAACCATTTTTAAATAATGATATATATATTAATAATGATAATAATAATAATAATACCATAATAATAATAATAATAATAATAATAATAATAATAATAATAATAATAATAATAATAATAATAATAATAATAATAATAATAATAATAATAATAATAATAATAATAATAATAATAATAATAATAATAATTGGATAATAATAATAATACTAATTATAACTTTAACGATAATAACGATAGTAATAATAAAAAAAATAACAATTTTTAATGATAAATCCTTTTATTGATAAAGATAATAATAATAATAATAATAATAATAAGATAAAACTAGAACGACGATAATAACGACGATAATAATAATCATTTTTAATAATAATACAAAAATTCGATGGACTATAACTTCAAATCCGTTCATCGAAATCATTCGATATCTAAATGAAAAGTTCTTAATTTTTCACTAGCTTTCCAACGACATGCATATCTTATACCTTATCTCAGTCGCATATATAACTAATTCAGGATTCAACATAACCTAACTAAAGGCAATATCAAAAGTACAAACATGCATAATCCTATATACTCGAGCACTAGTCAGGGATACACTATTAGTATGTAAAAGTTAAATTATGAGTACTCACGTATCAATATTGAGATTCAATATTGCAGGAAAGGTACGTAGACGTAACGGAGATGATAAACACTATATTGACCTCACGAGCATACCCATGAACCATACCAATCACCTCCATAGCTATAACCCATAATTTCCTTAATCCAATCCCACTCGAAAAACAATTTCGAAATCACTCGGACAGCACTCTGACGTAATATTTTATGTATACTAATAATATCTTGAAATAATACAGAGTAAATATATATATGTAAATCGATTGAGAGAGTTTAGAGAAAAATATTTTCAAGTTTCTATGAAATAATGAAACCTATTGAATTCTATTTATAATAGATTTTTGAATTATTAAAGTGAATTATTAAAGTATGAATTATTAAAGTGAATTATTAAAGTATGAATTATTAAAGTGAATTATTAAAGTATGAATTATTAAAGTGAATTATTAAAGTATGAATTATTAAAGTGAATTATTAAAGTATGAATTATTAAAGTAAATTATTAAAGTTAAAGTAAAGTAAAAATAAAGTAAAGGTAAAGTTTAAGTATAGTAAAAGCATAAAACTATGTACGTATAATACGCGTATAAATATATATAATATTAATTTAAATCGTTATATATATTTAATAAAATAAAATATAAATATCATTATCTTTATCATACTGCTTAAGTAATGAGTTGTCAAAAGTGGTTCTAGATATTTATAAAAGTTATATACGTTTTAATAATAAAGTTCTTTTTAAACTGAAAACGTTTTTGTACGTTTGAAACTAAATCAAATAAATATAATAATTTTGTTTTCCAAAACCAAATATATTTTTAAGAATCATTTTGTTTAAAGGTTAAAATAATGGAAATCGTTATATCATAAAATGTTTTAAAAAAGTAGAATCATATATATTCATAATAGGTTTCAAGTTTTTAAATTACAGTTTGTTGGTGAAGCATGTGATAAAGTTCAAAGGTTAAATAAACGTATGAAATCATCTTAATGAAAAATGTCGAGTTACTTAACTTGTCGATATCCAACATCTAAGTTATTTACACTTCACGTTCTTACTTATAAATCACTTTACCATTTTCCGAATGTTGTCAAAAAGAATAGATTTCTTAAATCACAGTGGACCTCATAACATAGACCCGTAATCATATCATAATGTATCTGATAAATCAACAATTTGATATTATCTTCTAATTCCATCGATAAACATATTGAAATAAATACGATCATGTAAAGTATTATACGTTTAATACTTTATTAATATTCTCAAGTTATAATATATATATATACATATATATACATATTTATTTATATATAACGGTTCGTGAATCGTCTGAATTTGGTCGAGGTTATAATGAATGTATGAACACAATTTAAAATTCTTGAGATTTAACTTAACAAACTTTGCTTATCGTGTCGGAATAATATAGAGGTAAAGTTTAAATTTGATTGGAAATTTCCGGGTTGTCACAGTACCTACCCGTTAAAGAAATTTTGTCCCGAAATTTGAGTGGAAAGGTCGTGAATGATAATAAGTATGTTTTCATGATGCATACAGGCTGAAAATTAGAGTTTTATCATCAGCGAATAATTTGGATAAACAATCCATTTATATGAAGAGTACGAATGAAGCTAACGGAAGAGTGAAATGAGTAAGTGTAGATTCATCTTATCATTTGACGTAGATATGATTGATTTCCAGATTTCAAGGGATTTGAAGAAAATCTTTGTAATAAGATTTGATTCTCCGGTAACAAAAAAAATTAGGGTCCACTTTAAATGCGATCGTCCATTTTAATTGTTCTGTCGGAGATTTTCTTATAAATTCACCTCCTTCCTTTTCTTACAACTCACACCTTCTATTGATGCATTTTATGCAAGTCCCTAGACATCTACCCACGTCCACTGCAGGTACAACAGTTTGCAGGCCACCATGATCGTTCGTTATTATCCTATCCGTGTTTGTATGTGGCTACAGCAACTGCAGGAACGAGATGTGGATGTTTGACTATGTTAGACTTAGTCAGACGTCCGAGTGAAGCCTCACTCGTACGGCTGACAGGCTCATACGGACGGTTGATGCTGAACTAAGTCACAATTACAACCTAAATGAGAAGACACGAGTGAGTGATCACCCGTACGGCTGATGAAGCCAACTCGTATGTGTGATGGATGAATCGTACGGGTGAGTCAACAGCAGGGGTATATAAAGTCTTATGTTCTTCATTTTTAGGTTAAGCCTCTCATTTGTTACACACACTCAGATCTGGTGAGCTCCTCCGATTCTCTCTCAACCCAAATCACCCAGGTGGTGAATAATAGCTCTAGGTGTTGATCTAATCACACTTGATTTAGTTGTGGTATGACTAAATTAATCATAAAAAGCTTAACCTATTCACTAGAGGGTTTGATTCACTTATTCCGTCATTGTGTGAGTTAAATATGTTGATTTCTAAGTTCCTAGTCATGTTTCATCACCTTCTATTCTTTCCCCCTCAACTCATATTTTAAAGTATTCATCAATATGCTCCATCCAGTTCTGATTCTCGATATACTTATAACTTTCATATCGGTCATTCTTCTTTTTCATCTACCGCCGGAAGAATCTATTTACTTCTACTATACTCTTGGGTTTATAGTGTTTCTAGTTCTCCCGTGTCTTTATATTGCTATATGCATCGATATATATGGTTTATAATTTTTGGTTTGTCGTTGGGCTTTATATCTTCCATTATATTTCAAAGTCTCTGTTTCTATCTTCTATAATCATTGTCATCCACAGTTAATGCTCTCTTTTATTTGCTGCAATTTATACCCCAATTTCTATTTCGGAGTTTTGTCCTTTCGTTTCTTCTTCTTGCGATTAATCACCGCTTGTAATGGTCCAGAATTCACAGATATGAATTTCGGAATGAACATTGTTAATGTTCTAGGAAGGAAATTGTGATGGCACGATCTTGACTTGTCAAATTACTAGAATACCTTGGAAAAGGCCGAATCATCAAGAAATATTTTCTTGATATTTTAGAGGTTAAATAGAATACAAGAGTCGTATAACATGGCACATGATGATGTTATGATCTGTGAATCATCACGTTTCATTTAGAAACTCAGCATGAATTACTGTAATATAATCACGTTGATCAAGTGTCATTATATTATACTAACTCATGCTTCAGTTTCTAACACTACTTCAAAAACATTCATATTTTAAACTCAAAGGTTTACAGAGTATAGGAACTAAACAGTTTCCTTTTTGATGTAATACAGATAGCGCAAAGAGATAAATGATTCCAGATAAGAATAGTTATGGAAATATCTTCAGAAATATGGAGGATATTTATAATGAAAGATACGATGATATCTTAGAATTTCTAATATCAGAGGATGATGAAGAATATTGTCTGTAAGGGTCTAGTGTCAGGAGCAAGGTATTCGTTAATGACTTCAGCGGACACTGAATCATTTGGATTCTTTGAAGGTAGGTTCAGTCTTTGTGATTTGTCCACAGCCTCCTTCATACTTTGCTCAATCCATTTTCCAGTTCCAAAACTTCTCTATTTCTGAGCTTTGTTAATACACTAATCTTTATCATCAAACTTTTTACTGCTAAGGTCGTTTACAGTTTTTGTTGCTTCATCAGCATTTCGAGAACTAGTTCGCGGTTCAGAGTGTTTTTCAGAAACTTCACATTCGAAGTATGTAAGCGTTGGAAATAGACGTTATGTATAACTGTTGGCGTCAACATGCTGTGAGATTTCAAAATACTGATTGCTAACTCCCAATGATTCTTATGACAATTCTCGTTACAAGAGGCAGATGAGTAAATGATGAGGTTTCGATAAATATAAAGATTCTTCAGAATGTCCAAGATCAGTGAAGTTGTTGGTAAGTTTATTGCTAATGTGGTGGAATATGAAAGGTTCTCCGGTAACAAAAAGGGTAATCACATATATCAAAATTATGATAAGGCTACTCAGAATGAAAAAATTGAAGTTGTCTTGCTGGAGCTGTGATATAATTTGCTATTTTGCAAAGGAATTGCAAAGTTATTTTTGCTAATAAATTCCAAAAGATCTGACACAGATATGTGTTGAATTATGACTTTGGTTTCGAGAGCTTTTTAAGTACATAACTGTGGGTAATATGTGGTTGGATCATCATCTCGATTGCTTATTATTTAAAGTGTCTTCAGAGATTTTCGAAGGGTTTGAACATAGATTGTAATCGTTTGTATACATTTGATGTTCTAACACACTTTTGAAGTCAAAGTATAGCTTTGAAAGATTTAGGAATCTAAAAGTAATGGTACCGGTTATATCTTGAATTGAATTCTGAGATTTTAAAATCAGAATACGTAATTGGGTTTGAATGAGTATGGTTGTTTTGATTTCTATGAAAGAATGTATATTATTGTGAAAGTAGGAAGTATAATTGATAATTTGCTTAATCTAATTCGAAGAATGTAATATATTAATTGTGAATTTATATATATCTCTCGGGTATTACCTACCCGTTAAAAAATTTTCACAATTAATATTTTGTACATAAGAATTTTATTACAGTCTTTATGAAAATATATATGTATATATTCTCATCAGATGTAACATAGATTTTAATGAGTTAATACTAAATTAAACTCATTCGATTTACGGTTGGAACTAGAATTGAATAATTTCTTGAAGGTTTAGAGGTTACATAAGTATTTCTTCAATAATATTGAAATTATGAATCAATACTTCGTTATTTGTTGAGATGTGATGTTGGTTTTCGTTAAATTCTTGTGAACTTCGCAAAGTACGAATGATGTTATCTGAAAAGTTTCGGTTACATCAATGATGAAGTGTAAAATCAAATATATACTTGATTTATTAGGAATTGGAATTTGTTGAATTGAGACAGAGATTGTAGTTAATGATGGTTAAGTCGCGGGTGAGGGACGTACATTATTGCATATTTGTAATATGAATTAACTGAGTAGTTAAGATTCACACACAATAGCTTAGCACGGAAAGATTTATTTTTTTATTTCAAAATATATATATATATATATAAAATATATATATAATTTCTTCAGAGGGAATGAGTTAATTCTTCATAACTTGTTGATACAATATACACGTTATTGATTCGTAATGATGTCCATAGTGATTCTTGAACTGACGGAGTTTGTGATGTTATAGGTGTTGTTGATTCTGATGTTGACTGTACTGACGATGCTGGTGACGTTGACGGTACTGTTGATGCTGTTGGTAAAACAAGTTTAACTTGTTAATCACACACCATTTTTGTCAGGGTTTCTACTCTTCCTTCTATCATTTTGGTTCGCTTAACTGATTTATGGTTAGGGCTAGATTAGATAATCTCTAAGACTTTAGAGATTATATAATCGCCGCGGAATGTTTCTCCAATGAAGTTATGAATTAATACTTCGTCAGTTATTGTTGTTGGTACTCCTTGGTATCTATGGTGCGTATGACGTTGATGCTCGTGGGACAGATTGTGAAGTTGAGGTTTACAACGCGGTTGTGGTTGGAGGTGGTAATGGTACTGTTGGCGTTGATGATGGTGGTACTGGTTATGCTGCTGGTGCTGCTGTTGGTGTTTGTAATCTCTGCACCATATTCTCCAAAGCCACTACCCGAGCGCGAAGTTCGTTGACTTCTTCTATTATTCCAGGATGATTGTCGGTCGGAACGAGCGGATAAATAAAATCTAGAATTTGAAGTAGTATATAATCGTGACGAGATACCCTGGAAATGAGAGAGAAAATGGTGTCTCGAAAAGGTTCACCGGTAAGTGCTTCAGGTTCTTCGCCAAGAGGGCAATGTGGTGGATGGAAAGGATCGCCTTCTTCTTGTTTCCAATGATTGAGGAGGCTACGAACCCATCCCCAATTCATCTAGAATAGGTGATGACTGATTGGTTGATCCATTCCGATCACACTGCTTTCGGAGCTTGAGTGAGATTCCATTTCGGAATCCGAGTGACTTGAACTGATGACAAATTCCATTTCGTACGATTGGATAAAGGATTTTCGATATAAAAATGATTTTTCGGCTATCGGGTGGTATTCTATTTACATAGGATATCTATATATAGAGATCAAAAGATTTCATAGATTACGGAGGAATTTGCGGGGTATGTCAGGTAAAGTTTAAAGTAACAGATACGATAAGATATGATTTAGCAGATACGCTAAGATATGAAGTTTTTCTATACACTACTCATGCAATTAATGTAGCAAGACGTGTCTAGACTAATAATGATAAGCAGGTAATTTCCTATGGATGATAAGCAGATGATTTCCGACTAGAAATGATAAGCAAAACTTTTGACATGCAGACACGGTCGAAGTCCAGACTCACTAATGCATCCTAACGACTTATCAGTTAGACACACTAATGCAGACCTGGTTCGCTAAGACCATCGCTCTGATACCAACTGAAAGAACCCGTTCATATACATTATAAACGATTCACAATAGTTGATTACATTGTGAGGTATTTGACCTCTATATGATACATTTTACAAACATTGCATTCGTTATTAAAAAACAATCTTTCTTTACATCAAAAATTGACAGGCATGCATACCATTTCATAATATTCACTATCCAACTATAAATTGATTTAATAATAATCTTTGATGAACTCAATGACTCGAATGCAACGTTCTTCGAAATATGCTATGAAAGACTCCAAGTAATATCTTTAAAATGAGCAAATGCACAGCGGAAGATTTCTTTAACACCTGAGAATAAACATGCTTTAAAGTGTCAACCAAAAGGTTGGTGAGTTCATTAGTTTATCATAATCATTTATTTCCATCATTTTAATAGACCACAAGAATTTCATTTCCAGTTCTCATAAATATACGTCCCATGCATAGAGACAAAAAATAATCATTCATATGGTGAACACCTGGTAACCGACATTAACTAGATACATATAAGAATATCCCCTATCATTCCGGGATCCTCCTTCGGACATGATATAATTTCGAAGTACTAAAGCATCCGGTACTTTGGATGGGGTTTGTTAGGCCCAATAGATCTATCTTTAGGATTCGCGTCAATTAGGGTGTCTGTTCCCTAATTCTTAGATTACCAGACTTTAATAAAAAGGGGCATATTCGATTTCGATAATTCAACCATAGAATGTAGTTTCAATTACTTGTGTCTATTTCGTCAAACATTTATAAAAGCGCATGTATTCTCAGTCCCAAAAATATAAAGGGTAAAAAGACAAATGAAACTCACCATACTGTATTTTGTAGTAAAAATACATATAACGTCATTGAACAAGTGCAAGGTTGGCCTCGGATTCACGAACCTAAATTAATTATATATATTTATGTGTTGGTCAATATTTGTCTAACAAATTAGGTCAAGTCATAGTGTACCACAATCCTAATGCTCGAGACTAATATGCAAAAGTCAACAAAAGTAAATTTGACTCAAAATAATTTCCAAAAATTTATACATGATTAATATATAGTTTAAATATCGTCGTTTTATATTTTTAAATATTTTTAAAAGATTTATTAGAGTAAATAATATAATTTATTTATTAATAAATAAAATTTTATATTATATTTATATAATAAAATATACTTTTATATATATATTAAGTAATAAAATTTATAGGGTTCATTTAATATTATAAAGATAATATGATACGTATTATTAAAGTAAGTTATTACGCGTAGTAAAATATGTTTGTATCAAATATTTATTTGATAAAATAATATCTATAATGATAGTAAGTAAAAGTTATATTATTTTGTAATAATAATTATTATTATAAAAATATCAATATTTATAATTACTAAGATGACATTATGATAAAACGATAATTCTAATTATGATAACTTTAATATTTACGATAATTTTTAATATTATCTTTAAAATAATAATTCTATTTAAAATAATAATAATAATGATATTTTTTAGTAACAATGACATTTCTATTAAAATGATAATTTTTGTTAAAATGATAGTTTTAATACTAACGATAATTTTAATAATAATAGTAATGATAAAAATAATAAGAATAATAATTTTATCTAAATCAATATCTTATAATATTTTAATTTCATCATGATACTCTTACCCATTATTTCCTAATCGTTTCGTTTAATAGCTTTTAATCGTCTTTTATATCGTGTTCGTAATAATGATAATAATAGTAATCAAAATAATTAGGTGTTACAAATATTTGTTTTAATTACACTAATATTAATAATGATAGTTACTATAACATTATTAACGATAATACTAATAATTATCTTAATGATAATATAGTAATAATAATAATAAAAATAACAATAACCATTTTTAAATAATGATATATATATTAATAATGATAATAATAATAATAATACCATAATAATAATAATAATAATAATAATAATAATAATAATAATAATAATAATAATAATAATAATTGGATAATAATAATAATACTAATTATAACTTTAACGATAATAACGATAGTAATAATAAAAAAAATAACAATTTTTAATGATAAATCCTTTTATTGATAAAGATAATAATAATAATAATAATAATAAGATAAAACTAGAACGACGATAATAACGACGATAATAATAATCATTTTTAATAATAATACAAAAATTCGATGGACTATAACTTCAAATCCGTTCATCGAAATCATTCGATATCTAAATGAAAAGTTCTTAATTTTTCACTAGCTTTCCAACGACATGCATATCTTATACCTTATCTCAGTCGCATATATAACTAATTCAGGATTCAACATAACCTAACTAAAGGCAATATCAAAAGTACAAACATGCATAATCCTATATACTCGAGCACTAGTCAGGGATACACTATTAGTATGTAAAAGTTAAATTATGAGTACTCACGTATCAATATTGAGATTCAATATTGCAGGAAAGGTACGTAGATGCAACGGAGATGATAAACACTATATTGACCTCACGAGCATACCCGTGAACCATACCAATCACCTCCATAGCTATAACCCATAATTTCCTTAATCCAATCCCACTCGAAAAACAATTTCGAAATCACTCGGATAGCACTCTGACGTAATATTTTATGTATACTAATAATATCTTGAAATAATACAGAGTAAATATATATATGTAAATCGATTGAGAGAGTTTAGAGAAAAATATTTTCAAGTTTCTATGAAATAATGAAACCTATTGAATTCTATTTATAATAGATTTTTGAATTATTAAAGTGAATTATTAAAGTATGAATTATTAAAGTGAATTATTAAAGTATGAATTATTAAAGTGAATTATTAAAGTATGAATTATTAAAGTGAATTATTAAAGTATGAATTATTAAAGTGAATTATTAAAGTATGAATTATTAAAGTAAATTATTAAAGTTAAAGTAAAGTAAAAATAAACTAAATGTAAAGTTTAAGTATAGTAAAAGCATAAAACTATGTACGTATAATACGCGTATAAATATATATAATATTAATTTAAATCATTATATATATTTAATAAAATAAAATATAAATATCATTATCTTTATCATACTGGTTAAGTAATGAGTTGTCAAAAGTGGTTCTAGATATTTATAAAAGTTATATACGTTTTAATAATAAAGTTCTTTTTAAACTGAAAACGTTTTTGTACGTTTGAAACTAAATCAAATAAATATAATAATTTTGTTTTCCAAAACCAAATATATTTTTAAGAATCATTTTGTTTAAAGGTTAAAATAATGGAAATCGTTATATCATAAAATGTTTTAAAAAAGTAGAATCATATATATTCATAATAGGTTTCAAGTTTTTAAATTACAGTTTGTTGGTGAAGCATGTGATAAAGTTCAAAGGTTAAATAAACGTATGAAATCATCTTAATGAAAAATGTCGAGTTACTTAACTTGTCGATATCCAACATCTAAGTTATTTACACTTCACATTCTTACTTATAAATCACTTTACCATTTTCCGAATGTTGTCAAAAAGAATAGATTTCTTAAATCACAGTGGACCTCATAACATAGACCCGTAATCATATCATAATGTATCTGATAAATCAACAATTTGATATTATCTTCTAATTCCATCGATAAACATATTGAAATAAATACGATCATGTAAAGTATTATGCGTTTAATACTTTATTAATATTCTCAAGTTATAATATATATATATATATACATATATATACATATTTATTTATATATAACGGTTCGTGAATCGTCTGAATTTGGTCGAGGTTATAATGAATGTATGAACACAATTTAAAATTCTTGAGATTTAACTTAACAAACTTTGCTTATCGTGTCGGAATAATATAAAGGTAAAGTTTAAATTTGATTGGAAATTTCCGGGTTGTCACATTATTGAGGTTAAGAGAATAGGTACTAAGGACCAGAGGGCTGACTTATTCACTAAGGCATTTGATAAAACTAAGTTCTTGCTACTGTTAGAGATGAATGGCATTGTTGATCGAGACAAAGTGATTTCGGATGTTGATTGTGAGGTTTAATCAAACTTTTAGACTTTACATGTAGGGTGCATGACATATAGATTTTAGTTTTTAATCTGCACTGCATATTTTTGCTTTCTGTCTGCATTTCCTTGATTACATGCTACTCTGTAGTTATTTTCTATTTTTCCTTTGTTAAAATGCTAAAAGACAAAAAGATTTTATGTTTTAGTATTTTAGGGGGAGTATATGCTTTAACAGAAAATTCCTAAAAAGTGTAAAATGCCTCACCAGAAAATCCTAAAAAGTTGAAAAATCCGTAAATGAGCTTGTTTTGATTAATTTATTGGACGTGAAGAAATTACTGTACTGAGAATTGATATATTTGATTAGTAATAACTGATTTGAACGTTTATGTTTATCTGTTGTGTGATGTACTGATAGATGTGATTTATGAATTCTTGGCATTAGACAATCATAATAAGAATAACGATCATCTGAGATTTAGAAGTCATGAACGATCTGTTGCGTTTAAAGGTAGTCACCTAATTATCTCCGAAATCGTATCTAATGATAATTGTTGAGGAACTCAATAGTCGGTTGAGGGTATCCCCTATCATAATTGATAATCGTTAGAGAAAGTTGGGGGGTGAATTTTAAGTTGAGGATTATCTGTTTGGTTGGTGCATACCACGTTGTCACGGGCCTAAGACTTAATAATCGAAACTAAACCCCGAAAATATCAGAGAAAATTAGTTTATGTCGAAAGTAAGTGTCCCTTCTCGCTTAAGGTTGAAAAGTATAATTCATTATTGCGGACCGTTCAAGCATTTAAGGGAGAACACCTTCGAGTGATCTGAGCACACAACAAAGAAACATGGGTTCATGCATAACAATGGAAAATCCATTCATGATGGCGTTCAAAATCAATATATGAAAAGACAATGATATACTGAAAAAGAAATATCAAAAGAAAATCAAAGTCAAAGATAATTGGCGTATCAAGATGGAAAAGTCCTGAAAGTGAGGAATGCTGATTCATGATATGCTCATAAAGAACTAAGATCATTCTTAGTGTGACGCCCCCGCGCAGCTTGAATTGTTTAATCACGATGTTCACACTGAACTATCAAGATTCTTGTTGTCTGCAATTTAGAGTTATACCTATTAATACTGTAAGTTGGAAAGATACCTACCTAGATATACTCTAAATATTATATAAATGAAAGTTTAACTTTAGATTCCATTTTCCATGTCAACTTGAACATAAAGAAGTTAAGGGCCTTGAGATTTATTTCGTGTGACGACTGGTCATCAGGCAAGTCTGCTTTAACTGTAGACCAATCCCCGCGGTAAATAATGCGCCTATTCGGATAATCCAATATATTCTAAAATCTGTCGTTCCAACTAGATTGAAGATTATCAATACACTGATGGAAGCCAAAGGCTGACAGGGTTATTCAAAATGCCGTGAGAACCATCCTGTTCAATTTGAATGAAATATATGGAAAGAGATAACGGAAAGTTACGTGTAATGAATTGACAACCTAATAAAAACGCACAATCATAAGTGATGGAAGAATCAAGGATTAATGAACTTAGCGTGATCTCAAGAATCATTGCCTTATAGTGTTCAAGTAATTAATGCCAACATGATTGTCGAAGTGTCCGAAATGAATATGTTGATGTTTAATGAGGATTGATATAAGTAATTGCATGATAATAGACATAGACTGGATAATTAGGAATGAACAACATAAATTGATTCAATATGTCAGTTCTGATCCATTTTTAAATTTTTAATCATTTTGCTAACAAAAAGAATGTAGATTTATATGTTTGTTTATCTGTTTAATTAAGTATTTTGCATTGAAAACTGTAAAACAACAAAAAGATTTTGGTTTTGCATGTTATTGCATTTCATTGTAGAATGTCTTTTCTTTACATATTTTTAGTTGCATGATATTATATTTCAGAAAAGCTATAAAGATTTTATCTTTTTCTTATTTTCTGATTAATTCTCTAATTATGCACAAATTACATCTGAAAGAACCTTGTCGAGATCAAGATATTTTTGGTCACCAAATCCATAAGATTGAAGTTTTTAGAGCTTGTGATTATTTGAAGGACTTTAATGATTTAAGGTTGTTAGTGAACTCAAGATGGCATTACACTGTAGGATTTACTCTTGGAACATAGAATGTTTAGAGTAATAACCTTGTTTGGGTTAGGATTTTTGATTTACGTAAGTGTTGATGATCATTTCTTGAAGGGTTAGTGATTTATGACTCAAATTAAAGTGCTAGTTAGCTTTAAGATTGCCAAATGAGTCGAAATTCTAAGTTTGTGAAAATTTGAAAGTTTTTGAAATTGCCTAAGTGGCTCACTCGCACGTTTGATGTGTGAACCGTACGAGTAACCACACGTGTGAGGTTAACCATACGGCTGACCTTGTTCTAAAATGTCCTAAGACATTAGGGTCACACGCATGAGTGATTAGGTGAGACACGCGGTCGATGGTGGATCATGTGATCAACCGTACGGTTGATCATGAGAGTATAAATAGGGAGTGTTGAGCATAGTCGCGCACACTTGTGCTCCCAAAACTTTTTTTCTCTCAAATTTCGACCTTCACCGATCAAGTTTTCCACCGCAGCATTTGTTTATCACATTATTCCGACCACAGTGCCACCATCTAGGTAAGATTTCATCGAGTTTAAGCCTGTTAATTTGTTGTTTGAATGACTTGAAACCCTAGGGGTTTGTAACTCGAATTTTGTGTAATTGGTGCTTGTTTTGATCAGTGTTTGTTATTGTTTTGAGTTAAACGGATCCTATATATGCTATTGTGATGTAAATCGGTCCCTAAAATGATCAAACATGTAATTTGTGGAATTTAAAAAGGCATTTAATACGGGTTTCATCAGACATGCACGAGTGATATCACTCGCACGCGTGAGACATGACTCGCACGAGTCAGTACACGGTTGATGATCAACCGTGTGAATCTTTGAGCTCACTTGTTAAATTTGATTAGGTTGATCACTCGTTTGACAGAGCTGACACGTGTGATTACACGTACGAGTCACCACACGGTTGACTCACTCGCTTATAAACAGTACCTCAACTGTGCACCTTGTCTGAAACCATATTATTGCTCAAACGTGTCAACAGTGGCACAAGTGAATGTGTCACTCGCACGGTTGATCACTCAGCCGCACGTGTGATATTATCACTCGCACGATTTATCATGTTAACAAATTCATGACACTTTGATGCAAATGCGTTGATGCTTTATGTTGATTGATTTATATATCTAACATCTCTGTTAATGCAGTTTTTGTTAAGATATCATCAAATGGCAGAACAACAAGTCAACGTTCCAGTTGTTAATGTAGAAGGACAGGGGGAGCAACAAGCTAATCCATAAGCTAATCCTCAATTTAATCCTATCAACCCACCTGTTCAGCAAGAGATTCCTCTAGAGAAGGGTGAATTGAACAATCAAGTCGCTCTCTATGAAACTACTTTAGAGAGAGGTGATCATTTTACAGAGATTATAGCTTTCCTTCAGAGATCAAGGATACACACTGCTATTTCTACTCCATGCACACCATACTACAGCCATCATAGAGAATTCTGGAGAAACGCTGTACTGGATGTATCTGAAGATAATGCTAAGCTTGTTAGTAACGTTCAAGGACATGAGATCACTATTTCTAGGGAAGTGATAAGAAGGATTTTAGGTTTCAATGACGAAAACTGTTCTCACATGACGATCAGTCGAGAAAGAATTCATGGTTGTTTTAAGAGATGTGCTTATTCTGGTTACCTGAGTGGTAATTCTGAACTGATGAAGATGCTTCTGCCTCCACAGTTTAGATATCTTGCTCACGTGATCATGCATTGTTTGAGTGGACGCAAGTCAGGTTTTGATAATTTGAACGAGAAAGTGCAGAGTATGTTTGTGGCACTTGTCTTAAAGGCACCATACGATTTCTCAGGGTTTGTTCTACGCTACTTCAAAGCGAATCTTTTCAGTTCTACTCAGAGATATCTCATTTATGCCCGTTTTCTTCAATTGATCATTAATGACGCTGCACCTGTTCTACCTAAGCTTGAAGAGGATATTATTCACCTAAAGCCAATGAATCCGATAACTTTCCGAAGAATGGAGGAGACAAGGAATGAGGATTTAAAGCCTGACTTTAAAAGAAAGCTCATTTGTCATCTAATCAAGGAGAACTATCAATGTCCAGCAGGTAATGCTTGGAAGAATGAGGATTCAGACTCTAACTACGAAGTTACCGATGAGGAAGGTGTGGGTGATAATCAGAAAGCTACTGGTAATGTTCAAGGAGGAGGTAATATTGATGATGAGATTATCGAGGGTGATGATGAAGCGACAGAGGAGGATGTCAGCTTGATTCAGAGGAAAATGAAAGGAAAGGATCCTATGACCTCAGAACAACTTAAGAAGAAGGAGAAAAGAACGAAGTATTCTTATGAGTCACCACAGAAGTCATCACAGGGAGGTTCAGAACAACAAGCTCAGAGAAAACCATCCGGGTTTATGAAAGATGCAAGAGCTATTATCATGTGACGACCCGGAAATTTCCGACCAAATTTAAACTTAATCTTTATATGGTTTTGACACGATAAGCAAAGTTTGTAATGTTGAGTCACAAATATTTTGAACTGTTTCATGAAATCATTTGACCTTGACTATTCCCGACGATTCACGAACCATTGCTTGTAAATATATGTACATGTATATATATATAATAACTTGAATTAAATTAATAAACTATTATTATATATATAAATATATATATATATGAATGTTACTTGTATATATATATTGTTATATTAAATTACTTAACATATATAATTAATATATTCATTTGTATAATAAAACTTGCTATTTAAAACTCTTTATATATAGAAAGAGAATATATTAAAAATAATTGATTTCGAGCTTAATTAGTAAAAGTCAGTAACACTCGGTTGATGTTTTGTTAGTTTTAATATAGATATTGTACATGTTTATTATGGATTAAAATAAAAGTTGAACTGTAAATCGATTACGAAGATTTTAGGTTTGTTAAATGTATTTTTAACCTTTTTAATTTTAAATATTAGTACTCCGTACATATAAATCGGAACAGAAAATAAATAATTTTCGAACCTTTTTGATCAGGTTTCAACCAGTTAATGAGTGAAATAATTAATTATATTTAATCTAAAAATTTGAGATTTTTAGGAACACATTTATACATTAACTGTTTAGCAATGGACACTAATTAATATTCGGGCTAAAAGTGTCGGCAGATTAATAGTTGAAATATCTGTTATATCTATATACTACATGTATATTGAATTAAGGGATCACACACTATCACCCTCCCTTTCTTTAATCTACTCATCAACCATCTTCTACCATCGCCACCACCTCCCACCATGAGCAACCACCCTCGTCACTACTTCAACCATCACCTTTATGGTTTTCTTCATCACCATCTCTCGCTACCATGAACCATCACCAAACCACAAACCGAAAATCATGGTTCATGGCTACACTTTATTGCCTTTTGTTAAATCACCACTAAACCCATCAACTTGATCATCAAATATATATAATTTTTTTTGTTGAATCACCACCCATTAGATCATCGCCATCCTCTCCATCAAGGACCATCTAATCAACGGAACCAACACCACAAAGAATGCTGCTGAAATGTCCCGTTCTTATTGATTAAAAACGTTCCATATTAATTGATTTCGTTGCGAGGTTTTGACCTCTATATGAGACGTTTTTCAAAGACTGTATTCATTTTTAAAACAAACCATAACCTTTATTTCATAAATAAAGGTTTAAAAAGCTTTACGTAGATTATCAAATAATGACAATCTAAAATATCCTGTTTACACACGACCATTACATAATGGTTTACAATACAAATATGTTACATCGAAATCAGTTTCTTGAATGCAGTTTTTACACAATATCATACAAACATGGACTCCAAATCTTGTCCTTATTTTAGTATGCAACAGCGGAAGCTTTTAGTATTCACCTGAGAATAAACATGCTTTAAACGTCAACAAAAATGTTGGTGAGTTATAGGTTTAACCTATATATATCAAATCATAACAATAGACCACAAGATTTCATATTTCAATACACATTCCATACATAGAGATAAAAATCATTCATATGGTGAACACCTGGTAACCGACATTAACAAGATGCATATATAAGAATATCCCCATCATTCCGGGACACCCTTCGGATATGATATAAATTTCGAAGTACTAAAGCATCCGGTACTTTGGATGAGGCTTGTTGGGCCCAATATATCTATCTTTAGGATTCGCGTCAATTAGGGTGTCTGTTCCCTAATTCTTAGATTACCAGACTTAATAAAAAGGGGCATATTCGATTTCGATAATTCAACCATAGAATGTAGTTTCACGTACTTGTGTCTATTTTGTAAATCATTTATAAAACCTGCATGTATTCTCATCCCAAAAATATTAGATTTTAAAAGTGGGACTATAACTCACTTTCACAGATTTTTACTTCGTCGGGAAGTAAGACTTGGCCACTGGTTGATTCACAAACCTATAACAATATATACATATATATATCAAAGTATGTTCAAAATATATTTACAAAACTTTTAATACATTTTGATGTTTTAAGTTTATTAAGTCAGCTGTCCTCGTTAGTAACCTACAACTAGTTTTCCACAGTTAGATGTACAGAAATAAATCGATAAATATTATCTTGAATCAATCCATGACCCAGTGTATACGTATCTCAGTATTGATCACAACTCAAACTATATATATATTTTGGAATCAACCTCAACCCTGTATAGCTAACTCCAACATTCACATATAGAGTGTCTATGGTTGTTCCGCAATATATATATATATATATATATATAGATGGGTCGACATGATAGGTCGAAACATTGTATACGTGTCTATGGTATTTTAAGATTACATAATATACAATATAAGTTGATTAGGTTATGGTTGGAATAGATTTATTACTAACTTTCACGTAGGTAAAATGAGTAGTTTTTATCAATCTTGTTTTACTCGCCATTTCTTCGTTTCTAATCCGTTTTGAGTGATTCCAGTGGCCACGGTTTCGTATTGAACTTAATTTTATGAATCTAAACAGAAAAAGTATAATTTTATAGTCAAAAATACAAGCTACAAGTCATTTTTTAAAGAGGTAGTCATTTCCGTCGAAAGAAAGACATCTTGATGACCATTTTGAAAAACATACTTTCACTTTGAGTTTAACCATGATTTTTGGATATAGTTTCATGTTCATAAGAAAAATCATTTTTTCAGAAGTATAGCTTTTAAATCAAAGTTCTTCTTAGCTTTTAATTATCCCAACCAAAACAGCCCCCGGTTTAACTACGACGGCGTATATCCAGTTTTATGGTGTTTATCGTGTTTCCGGGTTTTAAATCATTAAGTTAGCATATCATATAGTTATAGAACATGTGTTTAGTTGATTTTAAAAGTCTAGTTAGAAGGATTAACTTTATTTGCGAACAAGTTTAGAATTAACTAAATTATGTTCTAGTGATTACAAGTTTATAATGTTGAATAAGACAGCTTTTTATGTATGAATTGAATGATGTTATGAACATCATTACTACCTAAAGTTCCTTGGATAAACCTACTGGAAATGAGAAAAATGGATCTAGCTTCAAAGGATCCTTGGATGGCTTGAAAGTTCTTGAAGCAGAATCATGACACGAAAACAATTTCAAGTAAGATTTCCACTCGAAATAAGATTGTTATAGTTATAGAAATTGAATTAATGTTTGAATATGATAATTACTTTGTATTAGAAAGATAACTTACTGTAAGTAACAAAGGTTTCTTGATCTTGGATGATTACTTGGAATGGATTTAGAAAACTTGGAAGTAAACTTGCAATCTTGGAAGTATTCTTGATTTTATGAAACTAGAACTTTTGGAATTTATGAAGAACACTTAGAACTTGAAGAAAGAACTTGAGAGAGATCAATTAGATGAAGAAAATTGAAGAATGAAAGTGTTTGTAGGTGTTTTTGGTCGTTGGTGTATGGATTAGATATAAAGGATATGTAATTTTGTTTTCATGTAAATAAGTCATGAATGATTACTCATATTTTTGTAATTTTATGAGATATTTCATGCTAGTTTCCAAATGATGGTTCTCACATGTGTTAGGTGACTCACATGGGCTGCTAAGAGCTGATCAATGGAGTCTATATACTAATAGTACATACATCTAAAAGCTTTGTATTGTACGAGTACGAATACGGGTGCATACGAGTAGAATTGTTGATGAAACTGAACGAGGATGTAATTGTAAGCATTTTTGTTAAGTAGAAGTATTTTGATAAGTTTATTGAAGTCTTTCAAAAGTGTATAAATACATATTAAAACAATACATGTATATACATTTTAACTGAGTCGTTAAGTCATCGTTAGTCGTTACATGTAAATGTTATTTTGAAACCTTTAGGTTAACGATCTTGTTAAATGTTGTTAACCCAATGTTTATAATATCAAATGAGATTTTAAATTATTATATTATCATGATATAATCATGTATGAATATCTCTTAATATGATATATATACATTAAATGTCTTTACAACGACAATCGTTACATATATGTCTCGTTTCAAAATCATTAAGTTAGTAGTCTTATTTTTACATATGTATTTCATTGTTAATACACTTAATAATATATTTACTTATCATTTAACATAATTAACCAAGTGTATCAATATCTTAATATGATTCATATGTACCTAGTAAGACGTTGTTATAACGATAATCGTTATATATATCGTTTTCGAGTTTCTTAAATTAATAGTCTCATTTTTATGTATATAACTCATTGTTAAAATACCTAATGAGGTACATACTTATAATATAATCATGTTAACTATATATATAACCATATATATGTCATCGTATAGTTTTTACAAGTTTTAACGTTCGTGAATCACCGTCAACTTGGGTGGTCAATTGTCTATATGGAACCTATTTCAATTAATCAAGTCTTAATAAGTTTGATTGCTTAACATGTTGGAAACACTTAATCATGTAATAACAATTTCATTTAATATATATATAAACATGGAAAAGTTCGGGTCACTACAGTACCTACCCGTTAAATAAATTTCGTCCCGAAATTTTAAGCAGTTGGAGGTGTTGGCGTATCTTTTGAAAATAAATGCGGGTATTTCTTCTTCATCTGATCTTCATGCTCCCAGGTGAACTCGTATCTTCTAAAAATAAATGCGGGTATCTTGTTTTGTTTAAGTCTCTTAACCTCACGATCCATTATTTCGACGGGTTCTTGAATGAATTGAAGTTTTTCATTGATTTGGATTTCGTCCAACGGAATAGTGAGATCTTCTTTAGCAAAACATTTCTTCAAATTTGAGACGTGGAAAGTGTTATGTACAGCCGCGAGTTGTTGAGGTAGCTCCAGTTGGTAAGCTACTGGTCCGACACGATCTATAATCTTGAATGGTCCAATATACCTTGGATTTAATTTCCATCGTTTACCAAATCGAACAACGCCTTTCCATGGTGCAACTTTAAGCATGACCATCTCTCCAATTTCAAATTCTATATCTTTTCTTTTAATGTCAGCGTAGCTCTTTTGTCGACTTTGGGCGGTTTTCAACTATTGTTGAATTTGGATGATCTTCTCGGTAGTTTCTTGTATTATGTCCGGACCCGTAATCTGTCTATCCCCCACTTCACTCCAACAAATCGGAGACCTGCACTTTCTACCATAAAGTGCTTCAAACGGCGCCATCTCAATGCTTGAATGGTAGCTGTTGTTGTAGGAAAATTCTGCTAACGGTAGATGTCGATCCCAACTGTTTCCGAAATCAATAACACATGCTCGTAGCATGTCTTCAAGCATTTGTATCGTCCTTTCACTCTTCCCATCAGTTTGTGGATGATAGGCAGTACTCATGTCTAGACGAGTTCCTAATGCTTGCTGTAATGTCTGCCAGAATCTTGAAATAAATCTGCCATCCCTATCAGAGATAATAGAGATTGGTATTCCATGTCTGGAGACGACTTCCTTCAAATATAGTCGTGCTAACTTCTCCATCTTGTCATCTTCTCTTATTGGCAGGAAGTGTGCTGATTTAGTGAGACGATTAACTATTACCCAAATAGTATCAAAACCACTTGCAGTCCTTGGCAATTTAGTGATGAAATCCATGGTAATGTTTTCCCATTTCCATTCCGGGATTTCGGGTTGTTGAAGTAGACCTGATGGTTTCTGATGCTCAGCTTTGACCTTAGAACACGTCAAACATTTAGCAACATCGGCTTTCATACCCGGCCACCAAAAATGTTTCTTGAGATCCTTGTACATCTTCCCCGTTCCAGGATGTATTGAGTATCTGGTTTTATGAGCTTCTCTAAGTACCATTTCTCTCATATCTCCAAATTTTGGTACCCAAATCCTTTCAGCCCTATACCGGGTTCCGTCTTCCCGAATATTAAGATGCTTCTCCGATCCTTTGGGTATTTCATCCTTTAAATTTCCCTCTTTTAAAACTCCTTGTTGCGCCTCCTTTATTTGAGTTTAAGGTTATTGTGAATCATTATATTCATAGATTTTACTCGAATGGATTCTCTGTCCTTCCTGCTCAAGGCGTCGGCTACCACATTTGCCTTCCCCGGGTGGTAACGAATCTTAAAGTCGTAATCATTCAACAATTCAATCCACCTACGCTGCCTCATATTCAGTTGTTTCTGATTAAATATGTGTTGAAGACTTTTGTGATCGGTATATATAATACTTTTGACCCCATATAAGTAGTGCCTCCAAGTCTTTAATGCAAAAACAACCGCGCCTAATTCCAAATCATGCGTCGTATAATTTTGCTCGTGAATCTTCAATTGTCTAGACGCATAAGCAATTACCTTCTTCCGTTGCATTAATACACAACCGAGACCTTGCTTTGATGCGTCACAATAAATCACAAAATCATCATTCCCTTCAGGCAATGACAATATAGGTGCCGTAGTTAGCTTTTTCTTCAATAATTGAAACGCCTTTTCTTGTTCATCCTTCCATTCAAATTTCTTCCCTTTATGCGTTTATGCAGTCAAGGGTTTTGCTATTTTGGAGAAATCTTGGATGAATCTTCTGTAGTAACCAGCCAATCCTAAAAATTGACGTATATGCTTCGGAGTTTTTGGGGTTTCCCACTTTTCAACAGTTTCGATCTTTGCTGGGTCCACCTGGATACCTTCTTTGTTCACTATGTGACCGAGGAATTGAACTTCTTCCAACCAAAATGCACACTTTGAAAACTTAGCGTACAGTTTTTCTTTCCTCAATACTTCTAGCACTTTTCTCAAATGTTCTTCGTGCTCTTGATCATTCTTTGAGTAAATAAGTATGTCATCGATGAAAACAATGACAGACTTGTCAAGATATGGCCCACACACTCGGTTCATAAGGTCCATGAACACAGCTGGTGCGTTAGTCAATCCAAACGGCATAACCATAAACTCGTAATGACCATAACGCGTCCTAAAAGCAGTTTTTGGAATATCATCCTCCTTTACTCGCATTTGATGATATCCAGAACATAAATCGATCTTCGAATAAATCGACGAGCCTTGTAGTTGATCAAATAAGTCGTCAATTCTCGGCAGTGGATAACGGTTTTTGATGGTAAATTTGTTCAACTCTCTGTAGTCAATACACAACCTAAATGTACCATCCTTCTTCTTGACAAACAAAACAGGAGCTCCGCATGGTGATGTGCTTGGTCGAATGAAACTACGTTCTAATAGTTCTTGCAGTTGGCTTTGCAGTTCTTTCATCTCGCTGGGTGCGAATCTATAAGGAGCACGAGCTATTGGTGCAGCTCCTGGTACAAGATCTATTTGAAATTCAACGGATCGATGTGGGGGTAATCCCGGTAATTCTTTCGGAAATACATCGGGAAATTCTTTTGCAATGGGAACATCATTGATGCTCTTTTCTTCAGTTTGTACTTTCTCGACGTGTGCTAGAACAGCATAGCAACCTTTTCTTATTAGTTTTTGTGCCTTCAAATTACTAATAAGATGTAGCTTCGTGTTGCCCTTTTCTCCGTACACCATTAAGGGTTTTCCTTTTTCTCGTATAATACGAATTGCATTTTTGTAACAAACGATCTCTTCTTTCACTTCTTTCAACCAGTCCATACTGATTATCACATCAAAACTCCCTAACTCTACTGGTATCAAATCAATCTTAAATATTTCGCTACCCAGTTTAATTTCTCGATTCCGGCATATATTATCTGCTGAAATTAATTTACCGTTTGCTAATTCGAGTAAAAATTTACTATCCAACGGCGTCAATGGACAACTTATTTTAGCACAAAAATCTCTACTCATATATCTTCTATCCGCACCCGAATCAAATAAAACGTAAGCAGATTTTTTGTCAATAAGAAACGTACCCGTAACAAGCTCCGGGTCTTCCTGTGCTTCTGCCACATTAATATTGAAAACTCTTCCACGGACTTGTCCATTCGTGTTCTACTGGTTCGGGAAATTTCTAATAATGTGGCCCTATTTTCCACATTTATAACAAAATACATTGGCATAACTTGCTCCGACACTACTTGCTCTGCCATTACTCGTTCCGACACCATTTGTTCCTTTCGTTCTGTTAACCCCTGGTCCGTAGACCTCACACTTCACCGCGCTATGACCATTTCTTTTACACTTGTTGCAAAATTTGGTGCAGAACCCCGAGTGATACTTTTCACACCTTTGGCATAGCTGCTTCTGATTGTTGTTGTTGTTGCGGTTGTTATTGTTATTGGGATGATTGTTGTAGTTGCTGTTGTTGTTGTTGTTGTTGTTGTTGTTGTTGTTGTTGGGTCGTTTGTTGTAGTTGCGATTGATGTTGCGATTGTTGGGATAGTTGTTGCGATTATTGTTGTAATTGTTGTTGTTGTTGTTGTTGTATTGGTGATTCTTATCACCGTTTTCCTCCCACTTTCTTTTTACTTGCTTCACATTGGCCTCTTCAGCCGTCTGTTCTTTAATTCTTTCCTCAATCTGGTTCACTAGTTTGTGAGCCATTCTACGTGCCTGTTGTATGGAGGCGGGCTCGTGTGAACTTATATCTTCTTGGATTCTTTCCGGTAATCTTTTCACAAACGCGTCGATCTTCTCTTCCTCATCTTCGAATGCTCCCGGACACAATAGGCACAATTATGTGAATCGTCTTTCGTACGTGGTAATATCAAATCCTTGGGTTCGTAACCCTCTAAGTTCTGTCTTGAGCTTATTGACCTCGGTTCTGGGACGGTACTTCTCGTTCATCAAGTGCTTGAATGCTGACCACGGTAGTGCGTACGCATCATCTTGTCCCACTTGCTCTAGATAGGTATTCCACCATGTTAACGCAGAACCTGTGAAGGTATGCGTAGCATACTTCACTTTGTCCTCTTCAGTACACTTACTTATGGCAAACACCGATTCGACCTTCTCGGTCCACCGTTTCAATCCGATCGGTCCTTCGGTTCCATCAAATTCCAAAGGTTTGCAGGCAGTGAATTCTTTGTTGGTGCATCCTACACGATTTCCTGTAATGCTAGATCCAAGGTTATTGTTGGTATGTTGCGCGGCCTGTACTGTGGCTATGTTTGAAGCAAGAAAGGCACAAAATTCCTCTTCACTCATATTCAAGGTGTGTCGAGTAGTCGGTGCCATTTCCTTCAAAATAGTCAAATGAAACGAGTTAATCATATAGAATATCAAGTGTAGTCAATAGTATTTCGTAGCGTAATGTGAACTTATTTATAAAAGCTCTTTCTTCATATTAGCATTTTATACTCTTTAATTCGGGTAGTACCTACCCGTTAAGTTCATACTTAGTAGCTAACATACCATTTCAACTACTACAATTCTATATGAAAAACTAATTACACAAAAAAAAATATATCATATTCAAATCTTTATACAATAACTTGCAAACTTACAATACCGCTATTTTACATATAGCATGAAATATAGCACATAAAACTTTGATACAAAGTAGTTGCGAAGATAATTCTAGTTAATAAATAAGGCGTTCAGCAAAGGCAATAAAGACACGTAATTCATACGTCCAGAAACAAGTCATGCATTATGGTTTTACTAATACCACTTCCCATCCTTGGTTTTGTGGAACATAACCGTTGTGACCGATAGTATGACAACGTGTTGTAACGTCGTCAAAAGGGCGAACGTTACGTAATGACCAACAGTCTCGTAATAACCTAAAAACCTCATTTCTTACCCCAATTACCGACTCCGTCACTTGTGGGAACGTTTTGTTTAATAGTTGTAGCCCGATGTTCTTTTTCTCACTTTAGTGAGAAGCGAACATTACTAACTCGTAAGCATAACATGCTTCTTTATGTTGCATGTTAGCCGATTTTTCTAAATCATGAAGTCCTATATTCGGATACATTGAGTCAAAATAATTTCTTAACCCGTTGCGTAAAATAGCATTTGGGTTCCCCGCAATATATGCGTCAAAGTAAACACATCGTAACTTATGGGTTTCCCAATGTGATATTAACCATCTTTCAAACGAAAGCCTTTTATAAACCAAGGCATTCTTGGAACGTTCTTCGAATGTCTTACAAACTGATCTCGCCTTAAATAGTTGTGCCGAAGAATTCTGACCGACTCTAGACAAGATTTCATCAATCATGTCCCCGGGTAGGTCTCTTAAAATATTGGGTTGTCTATCCATTTTGTGTTTTTATACTTTAAAAATAGACAAGAGTTAGATTCATAAAAAAAAAAAAATACTTATTAATACAAGCAATTTTTACATATATCATAAAGCATAAGCACACTATATTACATATATTACACCACACGAATACAACTATCTTATTCCGACTCGCTCGTTTCTTCTTCTTCGGTTTTGGTTCGTTTTGCCAAGTTTCTAGGGATATATGATGTTCCCCTAATACGAGCTATCGTTGTCCACAACGGTTTAGAAAAACCTGGTGGTTTAGTGTTGGGATTTAACAAGTTCATAAGTCTTAAAACCTTTTAAGAAACATAGTAAACGGAAGCGTGTAATTATCAATTTTACTTGTCATCTTTAAACCAATTAAAGCCAAATCCCATCAAGGATCAAGTTGTGAAATATATATGCTTACAATTAACAAGAAAAGGTAGAGTTATGTACCTCCTTAAACTAAGTTTAAGGGCTGTCCAAAATGGTAGTAAAATGATGAACAAGAGTGTAGAACTTCAAGCCTTTGATCCTCCAACACCACCCTTGAGTTAGCTAGACTTTATAACCTTAACACCCTTGTTAATCTAGCTTGAAAACCCACTTTTCTGCCTTGTAAGAAATCGGACAGCAGCAGTTTTTACAGCTCAAAATGAAGATGAATGAGATGAATAATAGCTTCTAACTTGAAGCCTCAAGTGTTGCATACCCCAAACAATAACCCCAACACCTTTTGCCTTTAGTTGGTTAGGATTTTTGACACTTGATGCAAGCTTAAAAAAAACTTTGGAGCTCACTTGAGACCCCTTTTTGGTCACGGCAGCAGCAAAAAAAGGCAGCCTCAATTGTGCAGTTTTTTTTTTTAAAGCTATTTTGTATGTGTTTTTTCACTTGAAAGAATGGTACAAACCTTGGTCAAAGAATAATGCATGTGTCTTGGGACTTTGTAGTCTTAAAAGTAACAAGTAAGTCCAAGCATGGGGTGTCTTGGAGACCAAAAAAACTGCCCATCAAGTTTGTATTTTATAACAAGATTTGATTTATAAAACTTGTAACAATTTTATAAACTTGTATAAAACATACATTTATTTGTTACTTTTAATAATTTTATAAACCATTTTATAAAATATAACACAACATAATTGTTTGAACCTTTAAATAAATTATCCAAATAATTTATTCCAAGTGATGATATTTTAGAAAACCGATTTTCTAAAATTCAAGTGTCGCGTATTTGTTTAATGAACCAATAGTTAAGATCAAATACGTATAAGGTGTCGGTAAGCTTGTTATTGGGTATGACCCGACTTGGATCATAACATATTAGCCACATTAATTTAATATGTCTCTCGGGCATACGAAAAACCTTCAATCTCCCACTTGCACGAGAAACATAAGAAATTAATGCAAGTGATGGATACAGCCTAACACACCGTCCATCACCCCTAATATGTTATGACTTTGTGCCATTCAATAACATCATCCCTTTCGAGTTCCCATCTCGAATATGATTAGGTGAATCTTTCATTATATCCTTTCGTCCTAGATGTCATGTTAAATCCAAGAGATATAGAGTGATCACTCTCTTATAGATTTAACTTTATCAGGCCTTAGACATCTGACTCTCAACGAATAAGAGGGACAAATTCCATCTTGATTACATACGTCCTAGACACTACACTTCATACCATACCTGAAGTCTCCCTTATGAGCTACCATTTTCAGAATAGCGAAGGAAAGAATTAAGGCACAATATTTGGTGAATGTCTGAACCCTATATGTATCTCAGGTCAGAGGATACAATGATATTCTCCTTTACTCAAGATTACATGTGATCAACCACAAAGGCTCCATACAGTAAATCTTGAGAGCGGGTCTTCCAATATTTGTATCCCACAAATATCTATGAACCTTGGTAGCAACCTTGCCCCACATTCAACCTATGAACGTATACCAATCCAAGTTCATAATAGTCTAAACCTCACACTTGTTCCCACAAATGTGATTGACTACGGAATTTAGAATAATAACTTATTCATGGATAAAATATGCAAAATAGGAACTTAACTCAAAATAAATTAAACCATAATTATATTAATGAGTTTGAACCACTTCGTTCTGTTACAATACTTAAAACAGATCATGACCAATCACTAGAATATCGAAGCCCTAATGCACAAACATGTCCTTCATGTTTTGCTCCATATAAGAGTTTCGTGAGTGGATCCGCTATGTTATGATCTGTGTGAACTTTGCGAATACATATCTTTCCCTTTTCAACTTCATCCCTAATGTAGTTGAATCTCCGCTCAATGTGACGGGTCTTTTGGTGAGCACGAGGTTCCTTGATTTGGGCAATCACACCCTCGTTATCACAAAAGATCTCAAGAGGGTCCTGAATGGAAGGGACCGCTCCTAAGTCGTCGATGAATTTCTTCATCCATGCAACTTCCTTAGCTGCCAATGAGACGGCGATGTATTCTGATTATGTAGTGGATAAAGCAACAACATTCTATTTTTAACTCTTCCAAGAGACCGCACCTTCAGTATGGAAGCTCGCGTCCGCGTAACCTTTTACAGCGAGTTCCTCCTTACCAGACCCGTATATATGAAACATATCCTTAGTCCTTTTAAGGTATTTCAATATACTTTTAACCGCAGTCCCATGACTATTTCCCGGGTTATTCTGGTATCTACTTGTCATGCTAAGAGCGCATGACGCATCTGGTCTAGTGCATGTCATTGCATACATGATTGACCCAATAGCAGACGCATATGGGACATTTTTCATTCTCTCCTGTTCATCTTTTGTGGTGGGGCACTGAGATGAACTGAGAAGTGTTCCTCTTTGAATAGGTACCAAACCTTTCTTAGAGTTCTCCATCTTGAACCTTTTCAAGACCTTTTCAATGTATGCGCTTTGATTCAAACCTATCAATTTCTTAGATCTATCCCTGTAGATCCCAATTCCCAAAATGTATTTTGCTTCTCCAATATCCTTAATGGAGAAGCAACTATTTAGCCAAGTCTTAACTCCTTGCATTTGCGGAATATCATTTCCAAATAATAATATATCATCCACATATAGTACAAGGAATATGACAGAGCTCCCACTAGCTTTCTTGTATACACAAGCTTCATCTCCATTTTTAATGAAGCCAAATTTCTTGGCTTCCTCATTAAAACGATGATTCCACATTCTAGAAGCTTGTTTCAGTCCGTAGATTGACTTCTTTAGTTTACATACTTTGTCAGGATGTTTTGGATCAACAAAACCTTCAGGCTGAACCATATAGACATCTTCCTCAAGATATCCATTCAGGAAAGCGGTTTTGACATCCATTTGCCATATCTCATAATCATAATGTGCGGCAATGGCAAATAATATCCTGATAGACTTTAGCATTACTACAGGTGAAAAAGTTTCATCATAATCAACCCCTTGAGTTTGAGTGAAACCTTTTGCTACAAGTCTAGCTTTGTATGTATCTAAGTTTCCATGTATGTCAGTTTTCTTCTTGAAAATCCATTTACAATCGACTAACTTGGAGCTAGTAGGTTGTATAACCAATTCCCAAACTTGGTTGTCATACATGGATTGCATTTCAGCTTTCATGGCTTCCTGCCATTTATCTTTATCAATCCGTGATAAAGCATCTTGGTAGTTTGTTGGTTCATCCAAATCAACCGTATAGCAACCATCTATGAGATACCCATATCTCTCAGGAGGGTTACTAATTCTACCAGATCTACGAATGTTTTGTATACCTTGATCACCCATGTGATCATCCTCAACATTTTCATGTTGAGTGCTAGTGTCAACCAATTGTGTATCATCTACTTGATCTTGAACCTCTTCAAGATCTATCTTCCTTTCACTATTTCCTTCCAGAAGGAACTTAGTTTCAAGGAATTCAGTCTTCCGAGCAACAAATACATTCTGCTCGGATGTATCATAGAAATAATATCCCATATCATCCTTGGAATATCCTATGAAGATACACTTCGTGGATCGAGCATTCAACTTATTAGGGACGTAACGCTTAGGATAAGCTTCACATCCCCATACCTTTAAGTATGATAGAGATGGAGGTTTACCAAACCATATCTCATGAGGTGTTCGTTCCACTTTCTTGGTTGGGGCCATATTTAAAATACGAGCCGCGGAGCAATAGACAATAACCCCAAAATGATAGAGGTAACGAGCTTCTTGCCATCATAGATCGAACCATATCCATTAGGGTTCGGTTCCTCCTTTCGGACACTCCATTAAGTTGGGGTGTTCCTGGTGGAGTAAGTTGTGATATAATCCCACAACTCCTAAGATGATCTTGGAAGGCATCGCTTAGGTATTCACCTCCTCTATCGGTACGAAGTACCTTAATTGTCTTATTGAGTTGATTTTGTACTTCGTTTTGATATTCCTTGAATGCTTCAAAAGTTTCGTCCTTGTGTCTTAATAAGTAGACATATCCGAAACGACTGAAGTTATCAATGAAAGTAACGAAGTATCTTTCACCATTCCTAGCTATGGGCTTAAAGGGTCCACATACATTCGAATGTATTAATTCCAATAAGTCCTTAGCCCTTTCATAGGTCCCTTTGAAAGGTGCTTTAGTCATTTTGCCTTGCAAACAAGATTCACATACATCAATTGAGCCAAGTTCATTTGATTTCAAAAGTCCATTCTTTTGAAGTGTATGTATTCGATTCTTGTTTATGTGACCAAGGCGACAATGCCATAAGTAGGAATCACTCAAATCCATTTTGAGCTTCTTGGTGCTTGCTTGGTATATTGAGCTATCGAATGATGTGTTATCATGAACCAATTCATAAATACCATTCAAAGGCGAAGCCTTAAAATAGAACATATCATTCAAGAAAACACGGATATCATCATTAATAAAATTAAGATCAAAACCACATTGTCTTAAACGGGAAACAGAAATAATGTTTCGTGTTAAATCAGGTGCATACAAAACATTTTTCAATATAAGCTCCAAACCACTTGGTAGCTTTAAAACAAAGTCTCCTTGAGCTTTTATGTGCACCTTTGCACCATTTCCCATGTAGAGACTTGTTGTTCTCGCATTTAGTTTACTTCTTATGAACCCTTGCAATGAATTACAAATATGAGTTCCACATCCTGTGTCTAATACCCATGTATTAGAAGAAGTAATACTAAGCTCAACGTATATCATGTATACATTACCTGAGGTTTGCCCTGCATCCCTCTTTGCATTCAACTCCTTTAGGTAGATCGGGCAGTTGCGTTTCCAGTGACCTATCACACCGCAACCAAAGCACGGATCTTCCTTGGGGTTTGCTTGTCTGGCACCCTTTTGCCATTTAGTTATGTTTGTTGGGGCAACCATCTTCCCTTTTCCTTTGCCCTTGTAGGTGGGTCCTATCTTCTTAGCCACCTTTGGCTTGGAAGAGGATTCATCCTTGGATCCACCTTCTTTGATCATGAGCATGGGTGAAGCCTTTTTACCCATGCTTGATTCTTCCGTCCTTAGCATGGCATGTAATTCGCCAATGCTCTTATCCCAATCCTTCATGCTGCAATTCAACACGCATGTGTCAAACCTCTTTGACAGAGAGTTGTGGATAAGGTCCGTGGTCAATTCATTAGACACGGGACAGTTGAGACGGTGCAATCCATCATTGAGGCTTTTCATCTTTTGTACTTTAGATGAAACGGATTGGGAGTTATTTTCTTTTTCGAGGATGGACCTCAATGATAGGTTATTAAAGTTGATTGGTGCGTTTGGAATGTTGTTGTTATTGGCGGCCATCTACAAAATTTAACAAAGTTCGTTTAAGTATCGATTTTAATTTAACATTCAATACCCTTTTAATCCAATTGATATATTAAATTTTAGAATCCAACGGTAAACCAAATTTCGGTTAGGTGACCTTTGCAATCCTTTTGCAACTTCTAATGTATGGGATCATGCAATTCTTTTGCATGGCATATTTATCCCATCAACGCCTATTTGTTCCTCATGCTTCGGTGACCCTAAGTTCATGATTCCCAAATCAAGTCGTCCAACTTGTGTAAACATGTAAACTTAACATACAAATGGTTAGGTGACCTTTATCCCACAAGTATGTCAAATTCACCTTAACCACATTAGTTTGTTCATGACGGTTAGGTGACCTTTATCCCATCATGAGTTCCCTAATATGTTCAAGTGTCACACAAAAGGATGGCGTTAAACTTGTTGCCTTGTTTGTAAAAGGGATTTTAAGTTTTCGTTTAATTCTAGTTTGAGAAAACTTTTATGCCATACACCAACATGCATTTAGTGTATGGTACTTATGAAAAACCAATTTCATGTCTTGTAATTGAGCCAATTACTTGATATAAACCATTTTATATACGTTATCCTTTTCTTGTTCTTAATAACCATTTATTAAGGTTTTTGGTTGCTATTTTAATTTAACCATTTAAATTGCCGTTAAGCATGTCGTTAATACGTCTAATTTAACCAATTAAATTGTCGTTTTGTTTGTTGTTAACTTGTGTGATTAATTTGTTGCAATCAAACATACAATCCATAAACATACAAACAACCACACATGCAAAATAAGCATGTTCACAATCTAGCCATTTTGGTGGACATTTGTTTAGCCGAAAACAAATGTCACCGGGTTAAGGGGTAATAATACAAAGTAGGAGATTACAATCTCCCACTTAACCTTGCATCCATATGCTCCTTGTGTTCTTCAAGTCTTCATCATCTTGTATCTTCATTTTTACAAAATATGTATCCTAATACATTTTATCTAGAAAATGAAAATACAACCTAATCTATTTTACATACCAAATATAAAATAAATTACATAGCCTTATGAATGAATTATTACAAACCAATTGAATAATTATTACATGCCATTTGAATGAATAATAATACATACCAAATGAATCATAAATCAACCAAACACACATGCATGCAACACAAGGTCAAGGCTAGAATTGTGAACATCAATATATCAATCAAAGTGACCAAAATGGAGCAACCCAAAACCCACTTTGGGTGTCCTAGAATTCGGCCAACATGACCAACCCTCCCAAACCCGAAAATTTTTGCATTCCATATTCATGCATGTACTTGAAATGCAAATATAGTGGGTTTAAAGACAACAATTCGAAGCATATTTCAACAACTTCGGCTCTAGATACCATTGTTGGGATTTAACAAGTTCATAAGTCTTAAAACCTTTTAAGAAACATAGTAAACGGAAGCGTGTAATTATCAATTTTACTTGTCATCTTTAAACCAATTAAAGCCAAATCCCATCAAGGATCAAGTTGTGAAATATATATGCTTACAATTAACAAGAAAAGGTAGAGTTATGTACCTCCTTAAACTAAGTTTAAGGGCTGTCCAAAATGGTAGTAAAATGATGAACAAGAGTGTAGAACTTCAAGCCTTTGATCCTCCAACACCACCCTTGAGTTAGCTAGACTTTATAACCTTAACACCCTTGTTAATCTAGCTTGAAAACCCACTTTTCTGCCTTGTAAGAAATCGGACAGCAGCAGTTTTTACAGCTCAAAATGAAGATGAATGAGATGAATAATAGCTTCTAACTTGAAGCCTCAAGTGTTGCATACCCCAAACAATAACCCCAACACCTTTTGCCTTTAGTTGGTTAGGATTTTTGACACTTGATGCAAGCTTAAAAAAAACTTTGGAGCTCACTTGAGACCCCTTTTTGGTCACGGCAGCAGCAAAAAAAGGCAGCCTCAATTGTGCAGTTTTTTTTTTTAAGCTATTTTGTATGTGTTTTTTCACTTGAAAGAATGGTACAAACCTTGGTCAAAGAATAATGCATGTGTCTTGGGACTTTGTAGTCTTAAAAGTAACAAGTAAGTCCAAGCATGGGGTGTCTTGGAGACCAAAAAAACTGCCCATCAAGTTTGTATTTTATAACAAGATTTGATTTATAAAACTTGTAACAATTTTATAAACTTGTATAAAACATACATTTATTTGTTACTTTTAATAATTTTATAAACCATTTTATAAAATATAACACAACATAATTGTTTGAACCTTTAAATAAATTATCCAAATAATTTATTCCAAGTGATGATATTTTAGAAAACCGATTTTCTAAAATTCAAGTGTCGCGTATTTGTTTAATGAACCAATAGTTAAGATCAAATACGTATAAGGTGTCGGTAAGCTTGTTATTGGGTATGACCCGACTTGGATCATAACATATTAGCCACATTAATTTAATATGTCTCTCGGGCATACGAAAAACCTTCATTTAGAGGTTCCCGGGTTATTGTTACAACTTAAGAAATACGGGTGTTGACGATACATATAAAGTTCATCGGGGTTGGAATCAGATTTCTCTATTTTTACGTCCTTTCCCTTATTGTTCTCTTTTGCCTTTTTAAATTCAGTTGGGGTAATTTCTATAACATCATCGGAATCCTCGTCGGGATCCGATTCATTGGAGAATTGGTAATCCTCCTAATATTTTGCTTCCTTGGCAGAAACACCGTTGACCATAATTAACTTTGGTCGGTTGGTTGAGGATTTTCTTCTACTTAACCATTTTGTTATTTCCCCCACTGGTTCTTCTTCCGGTTCCGATTCTTCTTCCGGTTCCGACTCTTCTTCCGGTTCGGACTCTTCTTCCGGTTCCTCTTCGGGAACTTGTGAATAAGTCCACGAATCATTCTAATTTACATTCGACTCTTCATTATTATTAGGTGAGTCAATGGGACTAGTTCTAGAGGTAGACATCTATCACATAATATCAAACACGTTAAGAGATTAATATATCACATAATATTCACATGTTAAAAATATATAGTTTCCAACAAAATTTGTTAAACAATCTTTTTTTTCAAGTAAACACGGTCGAAGTCCAGACTCACTAATTCATCCTAACAAACTCGATAAGACACACTAATGCAAAATTCTGGTTCTCTAAGACCAACGCTCGGATACCAACTGAAATGTCCCGTTCTTATTGATTAATAACGTTCCATATTAATTGATTTCGTTGAGAGGTTTTAACCTCTATATGAGACGTTTTTCAAAGACTGCATTCATTTTTAAAACAAACCATAACCTTTATTTCATAAATAAAGGTTTAAAAAGCTTTACGTAGATTATCAAATAATGATAATCTAAAATATCCTGTTTACACACGACCATTACATAATGGTTTACAATACAAATATGTTGCATCGAAATCAGTTTCTTGAATGCAGTTTTTACACAATATCATACAAACATGGACTCCAAATCTTGTCCTTATTTTAGTTTGCAACAGCGGAAGCTTTTAGTATTCACCTGAGAATAAACATGCTTTAAACGTCAACAAAAATGTTGGTGAGTTATAGGTTTAACCTATATATATCAAATCGTAACAATAGACCACAAGATTTCATATTTCAATACACATCCCATACATAGAGATAAAAATCATTCATATGGTGAACACCTGGTAACCGACATTAACAAGATGCATATATAAGAATATCCCCATCATTCCGGGACACCCTTCGGATATGATATAAATTTTGAAGTACTAAAGCATCCGGTACTTTGGATGGGGCTTGTTGGGCCCAATATGAAATGTCCCGTTCTTATTGATTAAAAACGTTCCATACTAATTGATTTCGTTGCGAGGTTTTGACCTCTATATGAGACATTTTTCAAAGACTGTATTCATTTTTAAAACAAACCATAACCTTTATTTCATAAATAAAGGTTTAACAAGCTTTACATAGATTATCAAATAATGATAATCTAAAATATCCTGTTTACACACGACCATTACATAATGGTTTACAATACAAATATGTTACATCGAAATCAGTTTCTTGAATGCAGTTTTTACACAATATCATACAAACATGGACTCCAAATCTTGTCCTTATTTTAGTATGCAATAGCGGAAGCTCTTAGTATTCACCTGAGAATAAACATGCTTTAAACGTCAACAAAAATGTTGGTGAGTTATAGGTTTAACCTATATATATCAAATCATAATAATAGACCACAAGATTTCATATTTCAATACACATCCCATACATAGAGATAAAAATCATTCATATGGTGAACACCTGGTAACCGACATTAACAAGATGCATATATAAGAATATCCCCATCATTCCGGGACACCCTTCGGATATGATATAAATTTCGAAGTACTAAAGCATCCGGTACTTTGGATGGGGTTTGTTAGGCCCAATAGATCTATCTTTAGGATTCGCGTCAATTAGGGTGTCTGTTCCCTAATTCTTAGATTACCAGACTTAATAAAAAGGGGCATAGTCGATTTCGATAATTCAACCATATAATGTAGTTTCGATTACTTGTTTCTATTTCGTAAAACATTTATAAAAATTGCGCATGTATTCTCAGCCCAAAAATATAAAGGGTAAAAAGGCAAATGAAACTCACTTTCACAGATTTTTACTTCGTCGAGAAGTAAGACTTGGCCACTGTTGATTCACGAACCTATAACAATATATACATATATATTAAAGTATGTTCAAAATATATTTACAACACTTTTAATACATTTTGATGTTTTAAGTTTATTAAGTCAGCTGTCCTCGTTAGTAACCTACAACTAGTTGTCCACAGTTAGATGTACAGAAATAAATCGATAAATATTATCTTGAATCAATCCACGACCCAGTGTATACGTATCTCAGTATTGATCACAACTCAAACTATATATATTTTGGAATCAACCTCAACCCTGTATAGCTAACTCCAACATTCACATATAGAGTGTCTATGATTGTTCCAAAATATATATAGATGTGTCGACATGATAGGTCGAAACATTGTATACGTGTCTATGGTATCTCAAGATTACATAATATACAATACAAGTTGATTAAGTTATGGTTGGAATAGATTTGTTACCAATTTTCATGTAGCTAAAATGAGAAAAATTATCCAATCTTGTTTTACCCATAACTTCTTCATTTTAAATCCGTTTTGAGTGAATCAAATTGCTATGGTTTCATATTGAACTCTATTTTATGAATCTAAACAGAAAAAGTATAGGTTTATAGTTGAAAAAATAAGTTACAAGTCGTTTTTGTAAAGGTAGTCATTTCAGTCGAAAGAACGACGTCTAGATGACCATTTTAGAAAACATACTTCCACTTTGAGTTTAACCATAATTTTTGGATATAGTTTCATGTTCATAATAAAAATCACTTTCTTAAAATAAAAACTTTTAAATCAAAGTTTATCATAGTTTTTAATTAACTAACCCAAAACAGCCCGCGGTGTTACTACGACGGCGTAAATCCGGTTTTACGGTGTTTTTCGTGTTTCCAGGTTTTAAATAATTAAGTTAGCATATCATATAGATATAGAACATGTGTTTCGTTGATTTTAAAAGTCAAGTTAGAAGGATTAACTTTTGTTTGCGAACAAGTTTAGAATTAACTAAACTATGTTCTAGTGATTACAAGTTTAAACCTTCGAATAAGATAGCTTTATATGTATGAATCGAATGATGTTACGAACATCTTTACTACCTTAAGTTCCTTGGATAAACCTACTGAAAAAGAGAAAAATGGATCTAGCTTCAACGGATCCTTGGATGGCTCGAAGTTCTTGAAGCAGAATCATGACAGGAAAACAAGTTCAAGTAAGATCATCACTTGAAATAAGATTGTTATAGTTATAGAAATTGAACCAAAGTTTGAATATGATTATTACCTTGTATTAGAATGATAACCTACTATAAGAAACAAAGATTTCTTGAGGTTGGATGATCACCTTACAAGATTGGAAGTGAGCTAGCAAACTTGAAAGTATTCTTGATTTTATGTAACTAGAACTTGTAGAATTTATGAAGAACACTTAGAACTTGAAGATAGAACTTGAGAGAGATCAATTAGATGAAGAAAATTGAAGAATGAAAGTGTTTGTAGGTGTTTTTGGTCGTTGGTGTATGGATTAGATATAAAGGATATGTAATTTTGTTTTAATGTAAATAAGTCATGAATGATTACTCATATTTTTGTAATTTTATGAGATATTTCATGCTAGTTGCCAAATGATGGTTCCCACATGTGTTAGGTGACTCACATGGTCTGCTAAGAGCTGATCATTGGAGTGTATATACCAATAGTACATACATCTAAAAGCTGTGTATTGTACGAGTACGAATACGGGTGCATACGAGTAGAATTGTTGATGAAACTGAACGAGGATGTAATTGTAAGCATTTTTGTTAAGTAGAAGTATTTTGATAAGTGTATTGAAGTCTTTCAAAAGTGTATAAATACATATTAAAAAACTACATGTATATACATTTTAACTGAGTCGTTAAGTCATCGTTAGTCGTTACATGTAAGTGTTGTTTTGAAACCTTTAGGTTAACGATCTTGTTAAATGTTGTTAACCCAATGTTTATAATATCAAATGAGATTTTAAATTATTATATTATCATGATATTATCATGTATGAATATCTCTTAATATGATATATATATATATATACATTAAATGTCTTTACAACGATAATCGTTACATATATGTCTCGTTTAAAAATCATTAAGTTAGTAGTCTTGTTTTTACATATGTAGTTCATTGTTAATATACTTAATGATATGTTTACTTATCATAGTATCATGTTAACTATATATATATCCATATATATGTCATCATATAGTTTTTACAAGTTTTAACGTTCGTGAATCACCGGTCAACTTGGGTGGTCAATTGTCTATATGAAACATATTTCAATTAATCAAGTCTTAACAAGTTTGATTGCTTAACATGTTGGAAACATTTAATCATGTAAATATCAATCTCAATTAATATATATAAACATGGAAAAGTTCGGGTCACTACAGTACCTACCCGTTAAATAAATTTCGTCCCGAAATTTTAAGCTATTGAAGGTGTTGACGAATCTTCTGGAAATAGATGCGGGTATTTCTTCTTCATCTGATCTTCACGCTCCCAGGTGAACTCGGGTCCTCTACGAGCATTCCATCGAACCTTAACAATTGGTATCTTGTTTTGATTAAGTCTTTTAACCTCACGATCCATTATTTCGACGGGTTCTTCGATGAATTGGAGTTTTTTGTTGATTTAGATTTCATCTAACGGAATAGTGAGATCTTCTTTAGCAAAACATTTCTTTAAATTCGAGACGTGGAAAGTGTTATGTACAGTCGCGAGTTGTTGAGGTAACTCAAGTCGGTAAGCTACTGGTCCGACACGATCAATATTCTTGAATGGTCCAATATACCTTGGATTTAATTTCCCTCGTTTACCAAATCGAACAACGCCTTTCCAAGGTGCAACGTTAAGCATGACCATCTCTCCAATTTCAAATTCTATATCTTTTCTTTTAATGTCAGCGTAGCTCTTTTGTCGACTTTGGGCGGTTTTCAACCGTTGTTGAATTTGGATGATCTTCTCGGTAGTTTCTTGTATAATCTCCGGACCCGTAATCTGTCTATCCCCCACTTCACTCCAACAAATCGGAGACCTGCACTTTCTACCATAAAGTACTTCAAACGGTGCCATCTCAATGCTTGAATGGTAGGTGTTGTTGTAGGAAAATTCTGCTAACGGTAGATGTCGATCCCAACTGTTTCCGAAATCAATAACACATGCTCGTAGCATGTCTTCAAGCGTTTGTATCGTCCTTTTGCTCTGCCCATCAGTTTGTGGATGATAGGCAGTACTCATGTCTAGACGAGTTCCTAATGCTTGCTGTAATGTCTGCCAGAATCTTGAAATAAATCTGCCATCCCTATCAGAGATAATAGAGATTGGTATTCCATGTCTGGAGACGACTTCCTTCAAATACAGTCGTGCTAACTTCTCCATCTTGTCATCTTCTCTTATTGGCAGGAAGTGTGCTGATTTGATGAGACGATCAAATATTACCCAAATAGTATCAAAACCACTTGCAGTCCTTGGCAATTTAGTGATGAAATCCATGGTAATGTTTTCCCATTTCCATTCCGGGATTTCAGGTTGTTGAAGTAGACCTGATGGTTTCTGATGCTCAGCTTTGACCTTAGAACACGTCAAACATTCTCCTACGTATTTAGCAACATCGGCTTTCATACCCGGCCACCAAAAATGTTTCTTGAGATCCTTGTACATCTTCCCCGTTCCAGGATGTATTGAGTATCTGGTTTTATGAGCTTCTCTAAGTACCATTTCTCTCATATCTCCAAATTTTGGTACCCAAATCCTTTCAGCCCTATACCGGGTTCCGTCTTCCCGAATTTTAAGATGCTTCTCCGATCCTTTGGGTATTTCATCCTTTAAATTTCCCTCTTTTAAAACTCCTTGTTGCGCCTCCTTTATTTGAGTAGTAAGGTTATTATGAATCATTATATTCATAGATTTTACTCGAATGGGTTCTCTGTCCTTCCTGCTCAAGGCATCGGCTACCACATTTGCCTTCCCCGGGTGGTAACGAATCTCAAAGTCATAATCATTTAACAATTCAATCCACCTACGCTGCCTCATATTCAGTTGTTTCTGATTAAAAATGTGTTGAAGACTTTTGTGGTCGGTATATATAATACTTTTGACCCCATATAAGTAGTGCCTCCAAGTCTTTAATGCAAAAACAACCGCGCCTAATTCCAAATCATGCGTCGTATAATTTTGTTCGTGAATCTTCAATTGTCTAGACGCATAAGCAATCACCTTCGTTCGTTGCATTAATACATAACCGAGACCTTGCTTTGATGCGTCACAATAAATCACAAAATCATCATTCCCTTCAGGCAATGACAATATAGGTGCCGTAGTTAGCTTTTTCTTCAATAACTGAAATGCTTTCTCTTGTTCATCATTCCATTCAAATTTCTTCCCTTTATGCGTTAATGTAGTCAAGGGTTTTGCTATTCTGGAAAAGTCTTGGATGAACCTTCTGTAGTAACCAGCTAGTCCTAAAAACTGGCGTATGTGTTTCGGAGTTTTCGGGGTTTCCCACTTTTCAACAGTTTCTATCTTTGCCGGATCCACCTTAATACCTTCTTTGTTCACTATGTGACCAAGGAATTGAACTTCTTCCAACCAAAATGCACACTTTGAAAACTTAGCGTACAATTCTTCCTTCCTCAATACTTCTAACACCTTTCTCAAATGTTCACCGTGTTCTTGGTCATTCTTTGAGTAAATAAGTATGTCATCAATGAAAACAATGACAAACTTGTCAAGGTATGGTCCACACACTCGGTTCATAAGGTCCATGAACACAGCTGGTGCATTAGTTAAACCAAACGGCATGACCATAAACTCGTAATGACCGTAACGTGTTCTGAAAGTAGTCTTTGGAATATCATCTTCTTTCACCCGCATTTGATGATACCCGGAACGTAAGTCAATCTTTGAATAAACAGACGAGCCTTGTAGTTGATCAAATAAGTCGTCGATTCTCGGTAGTGGGTAGCGGTTCTTGATGGTAAGTTTGTTCAACTCTCGGTAGTCGATACACAACCTGAATGTACCATCTATCTTCTTGACATACAAAACAGGAGCTCCCTACGGTGATGTGCTTGGTCGAATGAAACCACGCTCTAAAAGTTCTAGTAATTGGCTTTCCAGTTCTTTCATCTCGTTGGGTGCGAGTCTGTAAGGAGCACGAGCTATTGGTGCAGCTCCTGGTACAAGATCTATCTGAAATTCAACGGATCGATGTGGGGGTAATCCCGGTAATTCTTTCGGAAATACATCGGGAAATTCTTTTGCGACGGGAACATCATTGATGCTCTTTTCTTCAGTTTGTACTTTCTCGATGTGTGCTAGAACAGCATAGCAACCTTTTCTTATTAGTTTTTGTGCCTTCAAATTACTAATAAGATGTAGCTTCGTGTTGCCCTTTTCTCCGTACACCATTAAGGGTTTTCCTTTTTCTCGTATAATGCGAATTGCATTTTTGTAACAAACGATCTCTGCTTTCACTTCTTTCAACCAGTCCATACCAATTATCACATCAAAACTCCCTAACTCTACTGGTATCAAATCAATCTTAAATGTTTCGCTAACCAGTTTAATTTCTCGATTCCGACATATATTATCTGCTGAAATTAATTTACCATTTGCTAATTCGAGTAAAAATTTACTATCCAAAGGCGTCAATGGACAACTTAATTTAGCACAAAAATCTCCACTCATATAGCTTCTATCCACACCCGAATCAAATAAAACGTAAGCAGATTTATTGTCAATAAGAAACGTACCCGTAACAAGCTCCGGGTCTTCCTGTGCCTCTGCCGCATTAATATTGAAAACTCTTCCGCGGCCTTGTCCATTCGTGTTCTCCTGGTTCGGGCAATTTCTAATAATGTGGCCTGGTTTTCCACATTTATAACAAACTACATTGGCATAACTTGCTCCGACACTACTTGCTCCGCCATTACTCGTTCCGACACCATTTGTTCCTTTCGTTCTATTAACCCCTGGTCCGTAGACCTCACACTTCACCGCGCTATGACCATTTCTTTTACACTTGTTGCAAAATTTGGTGCAGAACCCCGAGTGATACTTTTCACACCTTTGGCATAGCTGCTTCTGATTGTTGTTGTTGTTGCGGTTATTATTGTTGTTGGGATGATTGTTGTAGTTGCTGTTTGTAATGACCCGGAAATTTCCGACCAAATTTAAACCTTAATCTTTATATGTTTTCGATACGATAAGCAAAATCTGTAATGTGGAGTCTAGAAAGTTTGAAATTTATATTCATGAAATCAGTTACCCTTTGACCATGCCTGATGATTCACGAACAATTGTTTGTAAATAAATATGTATATGTAAATGTAAGTGTACGTATATTAAATTGAAATTATAAAATATAAATTTAAACATTTGAATTAAATACGTAAAATAGAATACAATGTACTTGAGTGTAAACTTAAAATAAATCTATATATATACCTATAAATTCTATGATTAATTATTATTATATGTGTATTATAATATAAATAATAAATATTCATTAAAGGCTATCATATTATATCATGTAATTAATAATATAAAATATAATATAGTTGTTGTATTAAAATCAATATCTTCACTATCATTATAACTATTAACATTAATAACAGTATCATTAATGTTATCTGGTACATTTGATTTATGAATATTATTTAATTGTAATAATAGTATTATAAATATTATTGTTTTAATAAGAGATTTGATACATGTAACTTAATATGTCTTAATTATTATTTGTAGAATTATTAAATATTATTAACACATAAATCATTAAAAATCATTATTTTTTTTAATATCATTATCATTTTATTATCATACTTACCATGAATTATTTTAAACATTATTAGTAATATTAGTATTATCAATATTTATTAACACTATTTCTATTATTACCATTATATTTAATTTTGATTAATATTATTATTATTATTTATTTTATTTATACTTAACAGTATTTTTATAACATTAATAACTATTAACCTTATTATTAATTATAAACAAAATAATATACAGCATGATTTTCGGGCAGGCATCATAATCAACTGTAGTATATTTTGTTTATATCTCAAACCAGTACTTAATACACGAATTTATCAGATAAGGTTAAAGGTCATTAGCAGTGTATCAAGCTTTATATATTTTTTTATATTCTTATTTATTTGTCTGATTGATAAGAATTTTAATCACGGGCCTTTATATAAACAACCAATTGTGTTAGGACAGAACCACTTTAATTCTTTTTCACTATCATTATCGATTATCAAATATAATGGACTCAAGTTGTTGAATTAAAAATAAAAACAGAAACCGTAAGTAGCTCAGTTCCCTGTTTTGTATTTTTTTTTTAAATTTCGAAAACGGTTTAATTCTCAAAATGTATAAAAGCAATTATGTTGGAAACCTTCTACTCAAACTATCTGGAAAGATTCAACTCTCAATTTTTAATATCGAATCTCAATTTCGGAGTCAAAGTTTAGGATTTAAAAGTCAACTTGTTTGTTCTTCGTGAAATTTAAATTCGTGTTAATGTTTTTGTTTCAATTGAGCATACAGAAAGCTTCTATGAACAATTTAGAAAGTATTTCATGTTGGAAGTATAAGTTAAAATAGCCTAAATCTTTAAATCACGATTTGGGTTCTTAAAGGTTCATACGCTATCTGCTACTGTTTTTTTATTTTTATTTTTATTTTTTTTGTTCTGTGGTGAGATTAAATCAAATAACAGCGTGATTGTTGCTGTTTTTTTATATTAAAACCTAAAACTAAATTGTGAAGAAGTCGATTTGTTTCCTGGTCCCTGGTCGAATTACATGGTGAGGAAGAAGGCACTTTATTTGTAACGGTTATATATTTATGAATGGGGTATTAAAACAGAAAAGTAGTAAACAGAGTGATGGTCAAGGGTGTTAACGGGTTTGCGGTGGTCATAAGTTCGAGCCCTGCAGAGGGCTATTCAGTTTTGGATCTATTTTTCTTAATGAGGTAGTTTCTTTTTCTTTTTAATATTAATATTATTATTATTATTATTATTATTATTATTATTATTATTATTATTATTATTATTATTATTATTATTATTATTATTATTATTATTATTATTATTATTATTATTATTATTATTATTAACATGTTATTGATATAGACTTAACCATTTCATAAAGGTAATAAAAGATGATATGGTTAGATTTATGAGGAAAGTTATAATTATATTAACACATGTACGATAAAGATTATGATTATGAATACTAAAATTAATATTATTTTCGTTAGTATTAATACCATTTTCTAATTATTAGAATTATTATTTATAATACAAACATAAGTATCACTATAAATATTAACATTATTATCATTAATATAGTACCACTATTAGTATTGCTATTAATAAAAATTTTAATCATTAATAACAAACATCATGCCATTATCACTAAAGCTATCAGTATTATTATTAGTAGTATTACCAATATTTAACATTAAAATTTGGATGAAAATATAAGTTTTAAGGATATTATTAAAGTTATAAGTATGTACTAATCATATTAACACTTTTATATGAATACTCATAAATAACAAATTAAGTATTTTTAATATATTACAAATAAGTTATATATATTAATATAACTATATAGATGTTAATCATTTTGAATATATACACAAAATTAAATATATAATATATAAATAAGATATACTAAATAAAGTTGTTCGATTATGAATATGTGTATTAATAAATATACAAATGATATAGGTTCGTGAATCTGAGGTCAAACCTACACTTGTTAAATGACATCATATGTATTTTTACTACAAAATACACTATGGTGAGTTTCATTTGCTCCCTTTTTATATATATTTTTGGGCTGAGAATACATGCGCTGTTTTATAAATGTTTTACGAAATAGGCACAAGTACTAAAACTAATTCTATGTGGGTTTAAACCAGAAATATACCCTTAGCTTGGTAACATTAAACTACTTGTCTATATACGGTAGGCGCGAATCCTAAAGATAGATCAATTGGGCCTGACAAACCCCATCCCGACTAAGGGATGTTTTAGTACTTCGAGGTATTTTAAACACACCTGATTTGGTGTACTTCAGAGGGTAAAACATGAACGTTAAGGCTTGTTACCGGGTGCCTACAATTTATAGAATATTTTTATACACTTGCGAGTGTATTATGTTTATGATTATGAAATCTTGTGGTCTATTAAAATATTGAAATGATTGTTATGATAAACCTATGAACTCACCAACCTTTTGGTTGACACTTTTAAGCATGTTTATTCTCAGGTACGAATTAAGTCTTCCGCTGTGCATTAGCTCATTTTAATCAATGGAGGCGAGAAGAAGGCGATCCTTTTCTTCCACCAACCGAATTCACCTCTTGGCAAAGAACCTAAAGCACTCATCGCCGAACCAATCTGAAACACCATTTTCACCCTCATTCCCCGAATACCTCGCCACAATTATCTTCTATCTAAAATTCCAAACCTTATTCATTCGCTCGTTCCTACCGATAATCATCCCGGAGTAATAAGTCAACGAACTTCGCACCCGAGTTGTAGCTTTGAAAAATATGGTGCAAAACGTACCAGCTTCAGCAACATCATCGGTACCAACAGTACCACCAACGTTAACATCAGTACCACCAACAACCCAAGTTTCAACATCACATTTCTCAACATCACAATCTATACCTCGAGCATAATCATCATTCTACGTATCTTTCTATCTACTTTATCTTCGTTCTACATATCGTTCTACATCGATTATCTTCGCTCGACATGGCGATTATGTAATTTTTAAAGTTTTAATTAACGATAAATCAAATGAGTTTAATATCTTATTGATTCATTAAATCCATGATTACATCTGAAGAAAATATATATGTATATATGTTTTCATAAAGATTATAATTAAAAATTCTTTTGTACAAACTGTTAATGATGAAAATATTTTAACGGGTAGGTAGTACCCGAGGAATTTTGAGATTTCACATTAATAAGTTACATTGTACATCCTTCGAATCTGAATCAACAGTCATTTACTATCCTACCTGCAATCACCAATATATGTATCTGTTCACCACAGAATAACCATTTTCATTCAAATTTCATATTTGGATTTTGACCTATCAGAATCCAACAAGTGGCATAATGAAGAAAACATTGGACAAAAATAAAACTTGTTAGAAACAAATGAATTAACTAATTAAAATATTGTTAAGAATCCACGCTAACTGTTCCTAGCTAACTGTTCCTAGCTAACTGGTTACATTTTATTTATCGCAATTCAATTATCGCAATTTACATTCTCGCAATTTACATTCTCGCAATTTTATTTATCGTTATTTAAATTCTGTATTTATTTTACGCACTTTAAATAATGGGACACGTATACAAGGTTTCGACCTATCATATCGACCCATCTATATATATATTTCGGACCAACCATAGACACTCTATATGTGAATGTTGGAGTTGGCTATACAGGGTTGAGGTTGACTCCAAAATATATATATAGTTTGAGTTGTGATCAATACTGAGACCGGTACACGGGTCACGATACGTATTAAATTAATTCGAATATTATATATTAAATTATATATGAATTTATGGACTATTGGACAATTGGACTATTGGACTGCTAACTTTGGACAATTAAAATGATTAAAATATTGATTATAACATATGAAACTAAACAATTCTTCAAGTTTGCCACTTGATTTCATCTTAAACCTCATTTGTATCTTGACGATTCCAATTTGCGTTCAAACCCTCCATGATTCTTGAAAACACCTCGATTGAGAGAATGAACCAACCGCACTTCATCTACGGAAGGAAAGATTTATGCATATAGTTATGCACCTGAAAAACTCTCGGAAACTGAGTAAACGTTTAACACATATCCGTGCTAGCTCCTTTGGCATTATTATTACCCAAAATAACTTTGCAATTCCTTTCCAAATTAGCCAATTTTGTCACAGCTCCAGCAAGTCAACTTCGACATTTCATTCGAAACAAACTTATTATAACCTTCACATATATGCGTGTTCTTTTATTATTATCGGAGAACCTTTTATATTCCACCACATCACCAGCAGACGTACCAGCAACTTCGTTGCTCCTTGTATTTAATCTCTTCGACAAATCACTATATTTATCTATTAAAGTCTTATCATGAACTCATCCGCACCTTGTAACGATAAATGCCATACCAATTACCAGAAATCAGCGTTTAATCATCTAAAAACGAAATTCTCTTGAAACCTCTCGAATTGACAACCGACGATTCAGATATGGCTGCATTAAGTGCAGAGGAAACAGCAACATTGTAGATGGTCTAAACGGCCAAAAGTTTAATAATAAAGAATGAAATGTTGGAAACGCTCGATAGAAAATTTGGTACTGAAAGATAGATTGAGCTAACCATGAAGGAGACCAAGGACAAATACAAGGACCAAACCCTACATTCAAAGAATCCCGGTAATTCTGGATCCGCCGAAATCTTTAGAGAATATCTTACTTCGAAGTAATGTTAAAATCTTGCGGAAAATTTTTTTTTCTTCATCAATCTTCGAACTTACAAATTCCAAAATATCATCATAAATATCTTCGATATTTCAGAGGATATTTCCATAAATATTCTTGTCCGAAATTATCTACCTCTTCGTGTTTTCTGTATTTCATTATAATGGAAACTTCTGTAAAAATATAAGTATAAATTATGAATGATTTCTGGAGAAGTGTAGGGAATTGAAGCATGAGTTAGTATAATATAATGGCGCTTGGCCAACGTGATTATATTACAGTAAGTCATGCTGAGTTTCTAATGAAACGTGATGATGATTCCTAGTAGATCATACCATCATTATGTGTCATGTTACATAACTCTTTCATTCTACTTAACTTCTGAACATATCAAGAAGAATATATTCTTGATAGTTCTATCTTCAGTAATTTTGATAAATGTGAAAATCAAATCGTGCTATCACGTTCTTTCCTGCTTAGAGCATTATAATCATTCGAAATTCTATATCTACGAATTCTGGACCATTATTCGATTGACATGAAGTCGGGAAGAGAAAACAAAAGCATAGAGCTTCAAAATATAAGGGAGAATATAAAGCTCGATAACAACACATAAATTACAAACCGTGTATGTCAATGTTTATCGCAACATAAAGACACGGGAGAATTAAAAACAATATAACCCCAAAGGCGAAGTAGAAGAAAGTAGATTCCTCTGGTGGAAGTTGAAAAAGGAGAATGAATGTTGCGATAGTAAGGATGAGGACAACGATCAGAACTGGATTAAGCATTTTCACAATTGTTTGAAAGTATGGATCGAGAAGAAAGAATTGAAGTGGTGAAAATAATGGAACTAAAGAAGTCCATTTATAGTGAAAATACTAGACAAAGAAATCAAGACAGATTTCCACATTTAAGTGGAGAGATCCTAATTTCCTTATTCACCGAAGAGGCAAATCTTTTAGATTTTAAAGATTTTCTTTAACCCCTTGAATTCCGAAATTCAACCAAGACAACGTCAAAAGTTAAGACGCACCTTATTTTCTAAATTCCACCATGACTAAAGCAAAAAGTTAAATCTCTATCTCAATCTGTTGTGACAGCTTCACTCGTACGCTTCACCTAACCGAATCGTTTTATCTATATTACTCAATAATGATAAAACTCTATTTAGCAACTCATATTCATCATGAAAACATTTTTAGTGTTAGGCATGACGACCTCGATCAAATTTCGGGACGAAATTTCTTTAACGGGTAGGTACTGTAATGACCCGGAAATTTCTGACCAAATTTAAACCTTAATCTTTATATGTTTTCGATACGATAAGCAAAATCTGTAATGTGGAGTCTAGAAAGTTTGAAATTTATATTCATGAAATCAGTTACCCTTTGACCATACCTGATGATTCACGAACAATTGTTTGTAAATAAATATGTATATGTAAATGTAAGTGTACGTATATTAAATTGAAATTATAAAATATAAATTTAAACATTTGAATTAAATACGTAAAATAGAATACAATGTACTTGAGTGTAAACTTAAAATAAATCTATATATATACCTATAAATTCTATGATTAATTATTATTATATGTGTATTATAATATAAATAATAATAATAAATATTCATTAAAGGCTATCATATTATATCATGTAATTAATAATATAAAATATAATATAGTTGTTGTATTAAAATCAATATCTTCACTATCATTATAACTATTAACATTAATAACAGTATCATTAATGTTATCTGGTACATTTGATTTATGAATATTATTTAATTGTAATAATAGTATTATAAATATTATTGTTTTAATAAGAGATTTGATACATGTAACTTAATATGTCTTAATTATTATTTGTAGAATTATTAAATATTATTAACACCTAAATCATTAAAAATCATTATTTTTTTAATATCATTATCATTTTATTATCATACTTACCATGAATTATTTTAAACATTATTTGTAATATTAGTATTATCAATATTTATTAACACTATTTCTATTATTACCATTATATTTAATTTTGATTAATATTATTATTATTATTTATTTTATTTATACTTAACAGTATTTTTATAACATTAATAACTATTAACCTTATTATTAATTATAAACAAAATAATATACAGCATGATTTTTGGGCAGGCATCATAATCAACTGTAGTATATTTTGTTTATATCTCAAACCAGTACGTAATACACGAATTTATCAGATAAGGTTAAAGGTCATTAGCAGTGTATCAAGCTTTATATATTTTTTTATATTCTTATTTATTTGTCTGATTGATAAGAATTTTAATCACGGGCATTTATATAAACAACCAATTGTGTTAGGACAGAACCACTTTAATTCTTTTTCACTATCATTATCGATTATCAAATATAATGGACTCAAGTTGTTGAATTAAAAATAAAAACAGAAACCGTAAGTAGCTCAGTTCCCTGTTTTGTATTTTTTTTTTTAAATTTCGAAAACGGTTTAATTCTCAAAATGTATAAAAGCAATTATGTTGGAAACCTTATACTCAAACTATCTGGAAAGATTCAACTCTCAATTTTTAATATCGAATCTCAATTTTGGATTCAAAGTTTAGGATTTAAAAGTCAACTTGTTTGTTCTTCGTGAAATTTAAATTCGTGTTAATGTTTTTGTTTCAATTGAGCATACAGAAAGCTTCTATGAACAATTTAGAAAGTATTTCATGTTGGAAGTATAAGTTAAAATAGCCTAAATCTTTAAATCACGATTTGGGTTCTTAAAGGTTCATACGCTATCTGCTACTATTTTTTTTTTTTTTTTTTTTTTTGTTCTGTGGTGAGATTAAATCAAATAACAGCGTGATTGTTGCTGTTTTTTTATATTAAAACCTAAAACTAAATTGTGAAGAAGTCGATTTGTTTCCTGGTCCCTGGTCGAATTACATGGTGAGGAAGAAGGCACTTTATTTGTAACGGTTATATATTTATGAATGGGGTATTAAAACAGAAAAGTAGTAAACAGAGTGATGGTCAAGGGTGTTAACGGGTTTGCGGTGGTCATAAGTTCGAGCCCTGCAGAGGGCTATTCAGTGTTGGATCTATTTTTCTTAATGAGGTAGTTTCTTTTTCTTTTTAATATTAATATTATTATTATTATTATTATTATTATTATTATTATTATTATTATTATTATTATTATTATGAACATGTTATTGATATAGACTTAACCATTTCATAAAGGTAATAAAAGATGATATGGTTAGATTTATGAGGAAAGTTATAATTATATTAACACATGTACGATAAAGATTATGATTATGAATACTAAAATTAATATTATTTTCGTTAGTATTAATACAATTTTCTAATTATTAGAATTATTATTTATAATACAAACATAAGTATCACTATAAATATTAACATTATTATCATTAATATAGTACCACTATTAGTATTGCTATTAATAAAAAATTTAATCATTAATAACAAACATCATGCCATTATCACTAAAGCTATCAGTATTATTATTAGTAGTATTACCAATATTTAACATTAAAATTTGGATGAAAATATAAGTTTTAAGGATATTATTAAAGTTATAAGTATGTACTAATCATATTAACACTTTTATATGAATACTCATAAATAACAAATTAAGTATTTTTAATATATTACAAATCAGTTATATATATTAATATAACTATATAGATGTTAATCATTTTGAATATATACACAAAATTAAATATATAATATATAAAATAAGATATACTAAATAAAGTTGTTCGATTATGAATATGTGTATTAATAAATATACAAATGATATAGGTTCGTGAATCTGAGGTCAAACCTACACTTGTTAAATGACGTCATATGTATTTTTACTACAAAATACACTATGGTGAGTTTCATTTGCTCCCTTTTTATATATATTTTTGGGCTGAGAATACATGCGCTGTTTTATAAATGTTTTACGAAATAGGCACAAGTACTAAAACTAATTCTATGTGGGTTTAAACCAGAAATATACCCTTAGCTTGGTAACATTAAACTACTTGTCTATGTACGGTAGGCGCGAATCCTAAAGATAGATCTATTGGGCCTGACAAACCCCATCCCGACTAAGGGATGTTTTAGTACTTCGAGGTATTTTAAACACACCTGATTTGGTGTACTTCAGAGGGTATAACATGAATGTTAAGGCTTGTTACCGGGTGCCTACAATTTATAGAATATTTTTATACACTTGCGAGTGTATTATGTTTATGATTATGAAATCTTGTGGTCTATTAAAATATTGAAATGATTGTTATGATAAACCTATGAACTCACCAACCTTTTGGTTGACACTTTTAAGCATGTTTATTCTCAGGTACGAATTAAGTCTTCCGTTGTGCATTAGCTCATTTTAAGGACATTACTTGGAGTCGATCATCGCAATGGGACCAAATGTTGATGACTTCGTCCAGGAGGATTAGGACGGGTCACTACACTGTTGTTGTTGTTGTTGTTGTTGTTGTTGTTGGGCCGTTTGTTGTAGTTGCGATTGTTGGGATAATTGTTGCGATTATTGTTGTAATTGCTGTTGTTGTTGTATTGGTGATTCTTATCACCGTTTTCCTCCCACTTTCTTTTGACTTACTTCACATTGGCCTCTTCAGCAGTCTGTTCTTTAATTCTTTCTTCAATCTGGTTCACTAGTTTGTGAGTCATTCTACATGCCTGTTGTATGGAGGCGGGCTCGTGTGAACTTATATCTTCTTGGATTCTTTCCGGTAATCCTTTCACAAACGCGTCGATCTTCTCTTCCTCATCTTCGAATGCTCCCGGACACAATAGGCACAATTCTGTGAATCGTCTTTCGTACGTGGTAATATCAAATCCTTGGGTTCGTAACCCTCTAAGTTCTGTCTTGAGCTTATTGACCTCGGTTCTGGGACGGTACTTCTCGTTCATCAAGTGCTTGAATGCTGACCACGGTAGTGCGTACGCATCGTCTTGTCCCACTTGCTCTAGATAGGTATTCCACCATGTTAACGCAGACCCTGTGAAGGTATGCGTAGCGTACTTTACTTTGTCCTCTTCAGTACACTTACTTATGGCAAACACCGATTCGACCTTCTCGGTCCACCGTTTCAATCCGATCGGTCCTTCGGTTCCATCAAATTCCAAAAGTTTGCAGGCAGTGAATTCTTTGTAGGTGCATCCTACACGATTTCCTGTACTGCTAGATCCAAGGTTATTGTTGGTATGTAGCGCAGCCTGTACTGCGGCTATGTTTGAAGCTAGAAAAGTACGGAATTCCTCTTCATTCATATTCACGGTGTGTCGAGTAGTCGGTGCCATTTCCTTCAAAATAGTCAAATGGAACAAGTTAATCATATAGAATATTAAGAGTAGTTAATAGTATTTCATAGCATAATATGAACTCATTTATAAAAGCTTTTTCTTCATATTAGCGTTTTATAAGTTTAAATTCGGGTAGTACATACCCGTTAAGTTCATACTTAGTAGCTAATATACAATTCAACTACTACAATTCTATATGAAAAACTGATTATAATAATATTTCGTGTTCAAACTTTTATACAATATTTTACAAACTTACAATACCGCTTATTTTACATAAAGCATGAAATATAGCACACAATAACTTTGATACAAGATAGTTGTGAAGATAATTCTAGCTAGTACACAAGTCGTTCAGCAAAGGCAATAAAGACACGTAATTCATACGTCCAGAAACAAGTCATGCATTATGGTTTTACTAGGACTACTTCCCATCCTTGGTCTTGTGGAACATAACCGTTATGGCCGTTGATAAGACAGCGTGTTGTAACGTCGTCAAAGGGATGAGGGTTACGTAATGTCCAACAGTCCCGTAACAATCTAAAAACCTCATTTCTTACCCCAATTACCGACTCCGTCACTTGTGAGAACGTTTTGTTTAATAGTTGTAGCCCGATGTTCTTGTTCTCACTTTGGTGAGAAGCGAACATTACTAATCCGTAAGCATAACATGCTTCTTTATGTTGCATGTTAGCCTCTTTTTCTAAATTACGAAGTCCAATATTCGGATATATTGAGTCAAAATAATTTCTTAACCCATTGCGTAAAATAGCATTTGGGTTCCCCGCAATATATGCGTCAAAGTAAACACATCGTAACTTATGGATTTCCCAATGTGATATCCCCCATCTTTCGAATGAAAGCCTTTTATAAACCAAGGCATTCTTGGAACGTTCTTTGAATGTCTTACAAACTGATCTCGCCTTAAATAGTTGTGCCGAAGAATTCTGACCGACTCTAGACAAGATTTCATCAATCATGTCTCCGGGTAGGTCTCTTAAAATATTGGGTTGTGTATCCATTTTGTGTTTTTATACTGTAAAATAGACAAGAGTTAGATTCATAAAAAAAATACTTATTAATACAAGCAATTTTTACATATATCATAAAGCATAAGCACACTATATTACTTATATTACACCACACGAATACAACTATCTTATTCCGACTCGCTTGTTTCTTCTTCTACGGTTTTGGTTCGTTTTGCCAAGTTTCTAGGGATATATGATGTTCCCCTAATACGAGCCGTCGTTATCCACATTGGTTTAGAAAAACCTGGTGGTTTAGAGGTTCCCGGGTCATTGTTACAACTTAAGGACTTCGGGGGTTGACGATACATATAAAGTTCATCGGGGTTGGAATTAGATTTCTCTATTTTTATGCCCTTTCCCTTATTATTTTCTTTTGCCTTTTTAAATTCAGTTGGGGTAACTTCTATAACATCATCGGAATTCTCGTCGGAATCCGATTCATCGGAGAATTGGTAATCCTCCCAATATTTTGCTTCCTTGGCGGAAACACCATTGACCATAATTAACCTTGGTTGGTTGGTTGAGGATTTTCTTTTACTTAACCGTTTTATTATTTCCCCCACCGGTTCTATTTCTTCATCCGGTTCCGATTCTTCTTCTGGTTCCGATTCTTCTTCCGGTTCCGACTCTTCTTCCGGTTCCTCTTCGGGAACTTGTGAATCAGTCCACGAATCATTCCAATTTACATTTGACTCTTCATTATTATTAGGTAAGTCAATGGGACTTGTTCTAGAGGTAGACATCTATCACATAATATCAAACGCGTTAAGAGATTAATATATCACATAATATTCACATGTTAAAAATATATAGTTTCCAACAAAATTTGTTAAGCAATCATTTTTCAAGTAAACACGGTCGAAGTCCAGACTCACTAATGCATCCTAACAAACTAGATAAGACACACTAATGCAAAATTCTGGTTCTCTAAGACCAACGCTCGGATACCAACTGAAATGTCCCGTTCTTATTGATTAAAAACGTTCCATACTAATTGATTTCGTTGCGAGGTTTTGACCTCTATATGAGACGTTTTTCAAAGACTGCATTCATTTTTAAAACAAACCATAACCTTTATTTCATAAATAAAGGTTTAAAAAGCTTTACGTAGATTATCAAATAATGATAATCTAAAATATCCTGTTTACACACGACCATTACATAATGGTTTACAATACAAATATGTTACATCGAAATCAGTTTCTTGAATGCAGTTTTTACACAATATCATACAAACATGGACTCCAAATCTTGTCCTTATTTTATTATGCAACAGCGGAAGCTCTTAGTATTCACCTGAGAATAAACATGCTTTAAACGTCAACAAAAATGTTAGTGAGTTATAGGTTTAACCTATATATATCAAATCATAATAATAGACCACAAGATTTCATATTTCAATACACATCCCATACATAGAGATAAAAATCATTCATATGGTGAACACCTGGTAACCGACATTAACAAGATGCATATATAAGAATATCCCCATCATTCCGGGACACCCTTCGGATATGATATAAATTTCGAAGTACTAAAGCATCCGGTACTTTGGATGGGGTTTGTTAGGCCCAATAGATCTATCTTTAGGATTCGCGTCAATTAGGGTGTCTGTTCCCTAATTCTTAGATTACCAGACTTAATAAAAAGGGGCATATTCGATTTCGATAATTCAATCATATAATGTAGTTTCGATTACTTGTGTCTATTTCGTAAAACATTTATAAAAATTAAGCATGTATTCTCAGCCCAAAAATATAAAGGGTAAAAAGGCAAATGAAACTCACTTTCACAGATTTTTACTTCGTCGAGAAGTAAGACTTGGCCACTGTTGATTCACGAACCTATAACAATATATACATATATATTAAAGTATGTTCAAAATATATTTACAACACTTTTAATACATTTTGATGTTTTAAGTTTATTAAGTCAGCTGTCCTCGTTAGTAACCTACAACTAGTTGTCCACAGTTAGATGTACAGAAATAAATCGATAAATATTATCTTGAATCAATCCACGACCCAGTGTATACGTATCTCAGTATTGACCACAACTCAAACTATATATATTTTGGAATCAACCTCAACCCTGTATAGCTAACTCCAACATTCACATATAGAGTGTCTATGGTTGTTCCGAAATATATATAGATGTGTCGACATGATAGGTCGAAACATTGTATACGTGTCTATGGTATCTCAAGATTACATAATATACAATACAAGTTGATTAAGTTATGGTTGGAATAGATTTGTTACCAATTTTCACGTAGCTAAAATGAGAAAAATTATCCAATCTTGTTTTACCCATAACTTCTTCATTTTAAATCCGTTTTGAGTGAATCAAATTGCTATGGTTTAATATTGAACTCTATTTTATGAATCTAAACAGAAAAAGTATAGGTTTATAGTCGAAAAAATAAGTTACAAGTCGTTTTTGTAAAGGTAGTCATTTCAGTCGAAAGAACGACGTCTAGATGACCATTTTAGAAAACATACTTCCACTTTGAGTTTAACCATAATTTTTGGATATAGTTTCATGTTCATAATAAAAATCATTTTATTAGAATAAAAACTTTTAAATCAAAGTTTATCATAGTTTTTAATTAACTAACCCAAAACTGCCCGCGGTGTTACTACGACGGTGTAAATCCGATTTTACGGTGTTTTTCGTGTTTCCAGGTTTTAAATAATTAAGTTAGCATATCATATAGATATAGAACATGTGTTTAGTTGATTTTAAAAGTCAAGTTAGAAGGATTAACTTTTGTTTGCGAACAAGTTTAGAATTAACTAAACTATGTTCTAGTGATTACAAGTTTAAACCTTCGAATAAGATAGCTTTATATGTATGAATCGAATGATGTTATGAACATCATTACTACCTTAAGTTCCTTGGATAAACCTACTGGAAAAGAGAAAAATGGATATAGCTTCAACGGATCCTTGGATGGCTCGAAGTTCTTGAAGCAGAATCATGACACGAAAACAAGTTCAAGTAAGATCATCACTTGAAATAAGATTGTTATAGTTATAGAAATTGAACCAAAGTTTGAATATGATTATTACCTTGTATTAGAATGATAACCTACTTTAAGAAACAAAGATTTTTTGAGGTTGGATGATCACCTTACAAGATTGGAAGTGAGCTAGCAAACTTGAAAGTATTCTTGATTTTATGTAACTAGAACTTGTAGAATTTATGAAGAACACTTAGAACTTGAAGATAGAACTTGAGAGAGATCAATTAGATGAAAAAAATTGAAGAATGAAAGTGTTTGTAGGTGTTTTTGTTCGTTGGTGTATGGATTAGATATAAAGGATATGTAATTTTGTTTTCATGTAAATAAGTCATGAATGATTACTCATATTTTTGTAATTTTATGAGATATTTCATGCTAGTTGCCAAATGATGGTTCCCACATGTGTTAGGTGACTCACATGGGCTGCTAAGAGCTGATCATTGGAGTGTATATACCAATAGTACATACATCTAAAAGCTGTGTATTGTACGAGTACGAATACTGGTGCATACGAGTAGAATTGTTGATGAAACTGAACGAGGATGTAATTGTAAGCATTTTTGTTAAGTAGAAGTATTTTGATAAGTGTATTGAAGTCTTTCAAAAGTGTATAAATACATATTAAAACACTACATGTATATACATTTTAACTGAGTCGTTAAGTCATCGTTAGTCGTTACATGTAAGTGTTGTTTTGAAACCTTTAGGTTAACGATCTTGTTAAATGTCGTTAACCCAATGTTTATAATATCAAATGATATTTTAAATTATTATATTATCATGATATTATCATGTATGAATATCTCTTAATATGATATATATACATTAAATGTCTTTACAACGATAATCGTTACATATATGTCTCGTTTAAAAATCATTAAGTTAGTAGTCTTGTTTTTACATATGTAGTTCATTGTTAATATACTTAATGATATGTTTACTTATCATAGTATCATGTTAACTATATATATATCCATATATATGTCATCATATAGTTTTTACAAGTTTTAACGTTCGTGAATCACCGGTCAACTTGGGTGGTCAATTGTCTATATGAAACATATTTTAATTAATCAAGTCTTAACAAGTTTGATTTCTTAACATGTTGGAAACATTTAATCACGTAAATATCAATCTCAATTAATATATATAAATATGGAAAAGTTCGGGTCACTACACAATAGATCTATCTTTAGGATTCGCGTCAATTAGGGTGTCTGTTCCCTAATTCTTAGATTACCAGACTTAATAAAAAGGGGCATATTCGATTTCGATAATTCAACCATAGAATCTAGTTTCACGTACTTGTGTCTATTTTGTAAATCATTTATAAAACCTGCATGTATTCTCATCCCAAAAATATTAGATTTTAAAAGTGGGACTATAACTCACTTTCACATATTTTTACTTCGTCGGGAAGTAAGACTTGGCCACTGGTTGATTCACAAACCTATAACAATATATACATATATATCAAAGTATGTTCAAAATATATTTACAAAACTTTTATTACATTTTGATATTTTAAGTTTATTAAGTCAGTTGTCCTCGTTAGTAACCTACAACTAGTTGTCCACAGTTAGATGTACAGAAATAAATCGATAAATATTATCTTAAATCAATCCATGACCCAGTGTATACGTATCTCAGTATTGATCACAACTCAAACTATATATATATTTTGGAATCAACCTCAACCCTGTATAGCTAACTCCAACATTCACATATAGAGTGTCTATGGTTGTTCCGCAATATATATATATATATATATATATATATATATATATATATATATATATATATATATATATATATATATATATATATATATATATATATATATATATATATATATATATATATATATAGATGGGTCGACATGATAGGTCGAAACATTGTATACGTGTCTATGGTATTTTAAGATTACATAATATACAATATAAGTTGATTAGGTTATGGTTGGAATAGATTTATTACTAAATTTCACGTAGGTAAAATGAGTAGTTTTTATCAATCTTGTTTTACTCGCCATTTCTTCGTTTCTAATCCGTTTTGAGTGATTCTAGTGGAGACGGTTTCGTATTGAACTTAATTTTATGAATCTAAACAGAAAAAGTATAATTTTATTGTCGAAAATACAAGTTACAAGTCGTTTTTGAAAGAGGTAGTCATTTTCGTCGAAAGAACGACATCTTGATGACCATTTTGAAAAACATACTTTCACTTTGAGTTTAACCATGATTTTTGGATATAGTTTCATATTCATAAGAAAAATCATTTTTCCAGAAGTATAGCTTTTAAATCAAAGTTCTTCTTAGCTTTTAATTATCCCAACCAAAACAGCCCCCGGTTTTACTACGACGGCGTATATCCAGTTTTATGGTGTTTATCGTGTTTCCGGGTTTTAAATCATTAAGTTAGCATATCATATAGTTATAGAACATGTGTTTAGTTGATTTTAAAAGTCTAGTTAGAAGGATTAACTTTATTTGCGAACAAGTTTAGAATTAACTAAAATATGTTCTAGTGATTACAAGTTTATAACGTTGAATAAGACAGCTTTTTATGTATGAATCGAATGATGTTATGAACATCATTACTACCTCAAGTTCCTTGGATAAACCTACTGGAAATGAGAAAAATGGATCTAGCTTCAAAGGATCCTTGGATGGCTTGAAAGTTCTTGAAGCAGAATCATGACACGAAAACAATTTCAAGTAAGATTTCCACTCGAAATAAGATTGTTATAGTTATAGAAATTGAATTAAAGTTTGAATATGATAATTACCTTGTATTAGAAAGATAACCTACTGTAAGTAACAAAGGTTTCTTGATCTTGGATGATTACTTGGAATGGATTTAGAAAACTTGGAAGTAAACTTGCAATCTTGGAAGTATTCTTGATTTTATGAAACTAGAACTTTTGGAATTTATGAAGAACACTTAGAACTTGAAGATATAACTTGAGAGAGATCAATTAGATGAAGAAAATTGAAGAATGAAAGTGTTTGTAGGTGTTTTTGGTCGTTGGTGTATGGATTAGATATAAAGGATATGTAATTTTGTTTTCATGTAAATAAGTCATGAATGATTACTCATATTTTTGTAATTTTATGAGATATTTCATGCTAGTTGCCAAATGATGGTTCCCACATGTGTTAGGTGACTCACATGGGCTACTAAGAGCTGATCATTGGAGTGTATATACTAATAGTACATACATCTAAAAGCTGTGTATTGTACGAGTACGAATACGGGTGCATACGAGTAGAATTGTTGATGAAACTGAACGAGGATGTAATTGTAAGCATTTTTGTTAAGTAGAAGTATTTTGATAAGTGTATTGAAGTCTTTCAAAAGTGTATAAATACATATTAAAACAATACATGTATATACATTTTAACTGAGTCGTTAAGTCATCGTTAGTCGTTACATGTAAATGTTGTTTTGAAACCTTTAGGTTAACGATCTTGTTAAATGTTGTTAACCCAATGTTTATAATATCAAATGAGATTTTAAATTATTATATTATCATGATATAATCATGTATGAATATCTCTTAATATGATATATATACATTAAATGTCTTTACAACGACAATCGTTACATATATGTCTCGTTTCGAAATCATTAAGTTAGTAGTCTTATTTTTACATATGTATTTCATTGTTAATACACTTAATAATATATTTACTTATCATTTAACATAATTAACCAAGAGTATCAATATCTTAATATGATTCATATGTACCTAGTAAGACGTTGTTATAACGATAATCGTTATATATATCGTTTTCGAGTTTCTTAAATTAATAGTCTCATTTTTATGTATATAACTCATTGTTAAAATACCTAATGAGGTACATACTTATAATAAAATCATGTTAACTATATATATAACCATATATATGTCATCGTATAGTTTTTACAAGTTTTAACGTTCGTGAATCACCGGTCAACTTGGGTGGTCAATTGTCTATATGAAACCTATTTCAATTAATCAAGTCTTAACAAGTTTGATTGCTTAACATGTTGGAAACACTTAATCATGTAATAACAATTTCATTTAATATATATATAAACATGGAAAAGTTCGGGTCACTACAGCTGCTACTCGACTCTTTGTTGTTACAGCCTGCTGCTACTATTTTGTACTTGTTGCAAGTTAAATTCATCGTACAACCGTCATCACCTTCCTAACCTACACTAAAACCGAAACCCAACACCCTTGTGTGTTACAATTCAGATCAAACTTCACAAATATCATCAAAACCAATTATTACTACTGCTATATCGACTTGATTATGTTTCATTTGAACCCACTACAGCTGCTATATTTTTACTGTTATACGTTTCCTGCTACTATGATGATAACGGTGATGTTTGATAATAATAAATGAAGAAGTTAATTGAAGATATTGACTTAGAAGATGATGTTAAATATTAATAAAGATGTGGTACGTGAAATAAAATAAAGATATGTTCTGTTATTTCCTTTTCTTCTTCCCAATATCACGACAAGAGCCCACCTTCCACTAAACCTTTGTTACCATAAGAAAATCATAAAAATTAAAAATTTTAAACGGTGGGGCAGTTTAAAGCAAGTACTTGTTTCCTTTTGGCAGAAAACCTATTTAGGATTAGTCTGTTGGGCTGCTACTATACGTGGGCTTTTATTTCACATGTTGGGCCGTATTTTATACAACTTGGGCTACCACTTTAATTAGACTGCTGCAGCCGCTAGCCTTTATTTCTGTTTCTTTATTGATGCCAGTAAAATCACGTAAACCTTGTTCTAGGTATACACATTCTGATTATTAAAAACTGTGGAGATTAAGCGAACAAATGATGATGATTATGATCTTGATTTTATATTGATCATGATTGTGACAAGGATATAGGATAATCGATGATGATGTTGGGATATCATAGTAATGATAATAACAAATGCATGACGATGAGTGATCATGTTAAAGATGAGATTAGATGATCATTATAATGTTCGTGATAAAATGATGATATAGGATGATGTTAAGAGTGATGATTTAAAATGGATAACGATGATGAAGATATAATCGAGATGATAACAATATAAATGAGATATTGATGATATGATTTTTATGATGAACTAAAGAGATTATAAGCTAAAAGGAGTTAAGGTGCTAGTTAGAACAGAAATGCAATAGACTAAGTAGTGGTTATGAGTATTGGTGTTTAACCGAGAGGTCGCGGGTTCGAGCCCGGACTCGGGCATTATTTTTGGAAAAGCTTTTAAGCTAGTAACATATCTTTTATTATTATTATTATTATTATTATTATTATTATTATTATTATTATTATTATTATTATTATTATTATTATTATTATTATTATTATTATTATTATTATTATTATTATTATTATTATTATTATTATTATTATAAGTATTAGTATTAGTATTATCATTAAAACTAACATTTTTTTTTTAAAATTATTATTATTAACAAAAGTATTTTAGTAAAATTATCATTTTCATTATTATCATAAGTAATACCATTATTACTACCATTAATAACATTCTTATTAATATTATTATTACTACAAACATAATAACATTTTTACATAAATATTTACATATAACAAATTTTGATTTAACCATATAATACTAATTATGTAAATATATATGTATTAGTATAATTATATGTATACAAAAATAACTATATATATTAAATTTGAAATAACAAATATATTACTAAATTAAATAAGTAATAAATAAACTAGTTTAATTACTATTATATGTTAATCATATGTGTTAATATACATACTTGACATAGGTTCGTGAATCCGAGGCCAACCCTATAATTGTTCAATATAGTCATATGTATTTTTACTACAAAATACATTAGGTGAGTTTAATTTGCTCCCTTTTACTCTTTACATTTTTGGGACTGAGAATACATGCGCTGTTTTTATAACTGCTTTATTAAATGCTTTTGAAATATATTTTGAACTGAGAATACATGAAATGCTTTTATAAATGTTTGAAGAGATAGACACAAGCAAAACATTCCTCGAATGAATTATTATGCAGACAGAAGTTCTGTTAATTATTATTGAATTATGTGGACATGATAATTGCCACCATTGAATTATGTGGACATGATAATTGCCACCATTGAATTATGTGGACAGGATAATTGCCACCATTGAATTATGTGGACATGATAATTGCCACCAATTGAAGTGAATGTTATGTATCGAGAGAATGATTTTATACACAGGTTATGTGTATGTTATTTATTGTGCACAAGATATGTGTACGGTTACTAAGATTTATGAAAGATGAATTCGTACACGAGAAAGGTGTACTGTATTTAAAAGATATCGCATATACATTACAGGTGGGTATAGGATTCGGGCCCATTTGTACCATGCAGGATTTAAATCTTGTGGTCTATCAAATGATGAATTTTATTGTTTTACGATAAACCTATGAACTCACCAACCTTTTGGTTGACACTTGAAAGCATTTTTATTCTCAGGTACTAAAGAAACCTTCCGCTGTGCATTTGTTCATTTTAGAGATATTACTTGGAGTCATTCATGACATATTTCAAAAGACGTTGCATTTGAGTCGTTGATTTTATCAAGATTTTTATTGAGACAATTATAGTTGGATATATTATGAGATGGTATGCATGTCGTCAACTTTCGATGTAATGAAAGATTTTCTTTTCAAAAACGAATGCAAAGTTTGTAAAAATGTATCATATAGAAGTCAAGTACCTCGCGATGTAATCAACTGTTATGAAGCGTTTATAATCGATATGGACTTCGTTCGGATAGATTAGGATGGGTCGTTTCAGTTGGTATCAGAGCGGTGGTCTTAGCGAACCAAGTCTTGCATTAGTGTGTCTAACTGATAGTTGCTTAAATGCATTAGTGAGTCTGGACTTCGACCGTGTCTGCATGTTAAAAGTTTTGCTTATCATTTGTGTCAAAAAATTATCTGCTTATTATCCTTAGGAAATTACCTGCTTATCATTCCTAGTCTATACACATCTTACTGCATTTAGTGCATCGATAGTATATAGACAAAATTCATATCTTAGCGTATGTGTTATTGTTACCTTTACCTTACAGCTTCCGTAGATTCCTCCGTAACTTATGGGATTTTAGTATTATATATGCATATGTAAACTATGTATTGTAAGGTACTAATCTACATCCTATAATCTATTTCTTATTGAAAAATCCTTCAGCTGATCGTACGAGATGAATCCCTCAATCAGTTCGAATTCCTCGAATTCCGAAAGCTATTTCGATATGGAGTTTCACCTAAGCTTCGAAAGCAATGTCACCGGAATGAATCAACCAATCATCCATCCCCAATTCATCTGATGGGTTCGTAGTTACTTAATCAATGAAGACGCGAAGAAGGCGATTCCTTCCACCAACCGAATTCACCTCTTGGTGAAGAACCTGAAGCACTTACCGACGAACCTGTTCGAAACACCATCTTCTCTCTCATTTATAGAGTATCTCGCCACGACTATATCATAAACCAGATTCTAAACCTTATTCATCCGCTCGTTACGACCAACAATCATCCCGGAATAATAGAAGAAGTCAATGAACTTCGCTCCCGAGTTGTAGCCTTGGAAAGTTTGGTGCAAAATGTACCAGCTTCAGCAACATCATCGATACCAACACTACCATCCATAACAGCACCAGTATCATCAACAATCCATGTCTCAATATCTCATTCTGTACCTTGAGTATAATCATCGTTCTGCTTATCATTCTACACCAATTATCTTCGTTCTTCATGGCGATTATGTAATCTCTAATGTTTTAGAGGTTATGTATTCTAGTTCTAACGGTAAATCAAATGAGTTTAATATTATATTGACTCATTAAATCTATGGTTACATCTGAAGAAAATATATATGTATATATGTTTTCATAGAGATTGTAATTAAAAATTCTTTGTACAAACTGTTAATAGTGAAAATATTTTAACGGGTAGGTAATACCCGAGGAATATTTAGATTTCGCATTAATAAGTTACACTGTACATTCTTTAAATCTGATTCAACAGTCATTTACTATCCTACTTACATCCACAGACATACGTATTCGTTCACCACAGAATAACCATTTTCATTCAAATTTCATATTTGGATTTTTATCTATCAGAATCCAACAAGTGGCATAATGAAGAAAACGTTGGACAAAATAAAATTTGTTAAAAATAAACAAATTAACTATGAGAAATTTTGTTAAGACTCCACGCTAACAAAATCCTAGCTAACTGTTCCTAGCTAACTGTTAATTCTGTATTACATTTTAATTATTGCAATTTATTTATCGCAATTTAAATATCGCAATTTTAATTCTCGCAATTTTATTTATCGTCATTTAATTTTTGTTATTTACTTTACGCACTTTATTTATCGTCATTTAATTTCTGTTATTTATTTTACCCACTATAAATATCGGGACACGTATACAAGGTTTTGACATATCATATCGACGCATCTATATATATTATTTGGAATAACCATAGACACTCTATATGCAGTAATGCTGGAGTTAGCTATACAGGGTTGAGGTTGATTCTACAATAATATATATAGTTTGAGTTGTGATCGAGTCTGAGACATGTACACGGGTCACGATACATATTAATTAATTCGAATATTATATATTAAACTATATATGAATTATTGGACTGTTAGCTGTGGACTATCGACTATGGACTGCCAACATTGGACAATTAAAATGAATTAAAATACTGATTATAACATATGAAACTAAATAATTCTTTAAGTTTGCCACTTGATTTCATCTTAAACCTCATTTGTATCTTGCTGATTACAATCTGCATTCAAATCCTTCATAAATTCTTGAAAACACCTCAATCTAGAGGATGAACCAACCACAAATCATCTACGAAAGAAAAGATTGATGCATATAGCTATTCACCTGAGAAACTCTCGGCAACTGAGTAAACGTTTAAAAAGTAGCTATGCTAAGTTCTTAGTGTTATTATTACCCAAAATAACTTTGCAATCCCTTTCCAAATTGGCAAATTTTGTCACAGCTCCAGCAAGTCAACTTTGACTTTTCGTTCGAAACAACCTTATTATAACTTTGATATATATGCGTGCTCTTTTATTGTTACCGAGGAACCTTTCACATTCCACCATGTTACCATCAGCGTTTAATCATCTAAAAACACAATTCTCTTGAAACCACTTCGGAATGATAACCGATGATTCAGATATCGTAGCATTAAATGCAGAGGAAACAGAAAAATTGTAGATGGTCTAAACGGCCAAAAGTTTGATGATAAAGAAAGGAGTGTTAGGAACGCTCGATAGAAAATTTGATACTAAAAAATAGATTGAGCTACCCATGAAGGAGACCAAGGACAAATACAGGGACCAAACCCTATATTCAAAGGATCCAGGTAATTCTGGATCCAATGAAATCTTTAGAGAATATCAAGCTCCGAGGTCATGTTAAAATCTTGCGGAAAATCTTTCTTCATCAACCTTCGATCTTAGCAATTCTGAAAATATCATCATAAATATCTTCGATATTTCTGAGGATATTTTCATAAATATTCTTGTTCGAAATTATCTACCTCTTCGTGTTTTCTGTATTCTATTATATTGAAAACTTCTGTAAAACCTAAGTATAAATTATGAATGAATTGTGGAGAAGTGTTGGGAATTGAAGCATGAGTTAGTATAATATAATGGTGCTTGGCCAACGTAATTATATTACAGTAAGTCATCCTGAGTTTCTAAATGGAACATGATGATTCACAGATTATAACGTCATCATGTGTCATGTTACATAACTCTTTCATTCTGCTTAACATCTGAACATATCAAGAAAATATATTCTTGATAGTTCTATTCTCAGCGATTTTGGTAATTTGACAACTCAAATCGTGCTATTACGTTCTTTCTTGTTTAGAACATTAAGTTCATTCGAAGTTCCATACTTATGAATTCTAGACCGTTACTCGCTTTACTAGAGGTCGAGAAGAGAATAAAAAAGGTAAAGAGCTCCAAAATATAAGAGAAAATGTAAAGCCCAATAACAACACGGAGATTACAAACCGTAGATATTAATACGAATAGCAATATAAAGACACGGTAGAATTAAGAATAGAATCACCTCAAGGTAATAGTAGAAGTAAACAGATTCTTCTGGTGGAAGATTGAAAAGAAGGATAACATGAATAATAATTAGGAAAATATCAAGGATTATAAATGAATTAAGCATTTTCAAAATCTTTGGGTGTATGAACTAAGAAAGAAAGTATAGGAATGGTGAGAATAATGAAACGAAAGAGTTGGATTTATAATAGGACTATCAGATGGAGTAATCGAGGTAGATCACCGTATTTAATTATAGAAATCTTACTTTCCTTATTCGCCGAAGAATCAGATCTTATAGATTTCCAAGATTTTCTTTAAATTCCTTGAATTTCGGAATTCAACAGTGACTACATCAAATGTCAAGATGAATCTTTATTTTCTCATTTCACTCTTTTGTGATAACTTCACTTATACTCTTCGCGTAATCGAATTGTTTTATCCATATTACTCAGTGATGATAAAACACTAATTACTAGCTCGTATGCATCATGAAAACATATTTATTGTCAGCCATGACCATCCCACTCAAATTTCGGTACGAAATTTCTTTAAGGGTAGGTACTGTGACGACCCGTAAATTTCCAACCAAATTTAAACTTAATCTTTATATGGTTTTGACACGATAAGCAAAGTCTGTAATGTTGAGTCACAAATATGTTGAACTGTTTCATGAAATTATTTGACCTTGACTATTCCCGACGATTCACGAACCATTGCTGGTAAATATATGTACATGTATATATATATATAATAACTTGAATTAAATTAATAAACTATTATTATATTTATAAATATATATATATATATATATATATATATATATATATAAATATATGAATGTTACTTGTATATATATATATTGTTATATTAAATTACTTAACATATATAATTAATATATTCATTTGTGTAATAAAACTTGCTATTTAAAACTCTTTATATATAGAAAAAGAATATATTAAAAATAATTGATTTCGAGCTTAATTAGTAAACGTCAGTAACACTCGGTTGATGTTTTGTTAGTTTTAATATAGATATTATACATGTTTATGATGGATTAAAATAAAAGTTGAACTGTAAATCGATTACGAAGATTTTAGGTTTGTTAAATGTATTTTTACCTTTTTAAGTTTAAATATTAGTACTCCGTACATATAAATCGAAACAGAAAATAAATAATTTTCAAACCTTTTTGATCAGGTTTCAACCAGTTAATGAGTGAAATAATTAATTATATTTAATCTAAAAATTTAAGATTTTTAGGAACACTTTTATACATTAACTGTTTAGCAATGGACACGAAATAATATTCGGGCTAAAAGTGTAAAGTTGAAATATCTGTTATATCTATATACTACATGTATATTGAATTAAGGGATCACACACTATCACCCTCCCTTTCTTTAATCTACTCGTCAACCATCTTCTACCATCGCCACCACCTCCCACCATGAGCAACCACCCTCGTCACCACTTCAACCATCACCTTTATGGTTTTCTTCATCACCATCTCTCGCTACCATGAACCATCACCAAACCACAAACCGAAAATCATGGTTCATGGCTACACTTTATTGCCTTTTGTTAAATCAACACTAAACCCATCAACTTGATCATCAAATTTTTTTTTTTTTTGTTGAATCACCACCCATTAGATCATCGCCATCCTCTCCATCAAGGACCATCTAATCAATGAAACCAACACCACAAAGCATGCTGCTACTTGACTCTTTGTTGTTACAGCCTGCTGCTACTATTTTGTACTTGTTGCAAGTTAGATTCATCGTACAACCGTCATCACCTTCCTAACCTACATGAAAACCGAAACCCAACACCCTTGTGTGTTACAATTCAGATCAAACTTCACAAATATCATCAAAACCAATTATTACTACTGCTATATCGACTTGATTTTATTTCATTTGACCCACTACAGCTGCTATATTTTTGCTGTTATACGTTTCCTGCTACTATGATGATAACGGTGATGTTTCATAATAATAAATGAAGAAGTTAATTGAAGATATTGACTTAGAAGATGATGTTAAATATTAATAAAGATGTTGTACGTGAAATAAAATAAAGATATGTGCTGTTATTTCCTTTTCTGCTTCCCACTATCACGACAAGAGCCCACCTTCCACTAAACCTTTGTTACCATAAGAAAATCGTATAAATTAAAAAATTTAAACGGTGGGGCTATTTAAAGCAAGTACTTGTTTCCTTTTGGCTGAAAACCTATTCAGGATTAGTCTGTTGGGCTGCTGCTATACGTGGGCTTTTATTTCACATGTTGGGCCGTATTTTTATACAACTTGGGCTACCACTTTAATTGGACTGCTGCAGCCGCTAGCCCTTGTTTCTATTTCTTTATCGATGCCAGCAAAATTACGTAAACCTTGTTCTAGGTATACACATTCTGATTATTAAAAACTGTGGAGATTAAGCGAACAAATGATGATGATTATGATCTTGATTTTATATTGATCATGATTGTGACAAGGATATAGGATAATCGATGATGATGTTGGGATATCATAGTAATGATAATAACAAATGCATGACGATGAGTGTTCATGTTAAAGATGAGATTAGATGATCATTATAATGTTCGTGATAAAATGATGATATAGGATGATGTTAAGAGTGATGATTTAAAATGGATAACGATGATGAAGATATAATCGAGATGATAACAATATAAATAAGATATTGATGATATGATTTTTATGATGAACTAAAGAGAGTATAAGCTAAAAGGAGTTAAGGTGCTAGTTAGAACAGAAATGCAATAGACTAAGTAGTGGTTATGAGTATTGGTGTTTCACCGAGAGGTCGCGGGTTCGAGCCCGGACTCGGGCATTATGTTTGGAAAAGCTTTTAAGGTAGTAACATATCTTTTATTATTATTATTATTATTATTATTATTATTATTATTATTATTATTATTATTATTATTATTATTATTATTATTATTATTATTATTATTATTACTATTATTATTATTATTATTATTATTATTAAAACTAACATTTTTTTTAAAATTATTATTATTAACAAAAGTATTTTAGTAAAATTATCATTTTCATTATTATCATAAGTAATACCTTTATTACTACCATTAATAACATTCTTATTAATATTATTATTACTACAAATATAATAACATTTTTACATAAATATTTACATATAAAAAATTTTGATTTAACCATATAATACTAATTATATAAATATATATGTATTAGTATAATTATATGTATAAATATTAATATACAAAAATAACTATATATATATTAAATTTGAAATAACAAATATATTACTAAATTAAATAAGTAATAAATAAAGTAGTTTAATTACTATTATATGTTAATCATATGTGTTAATATACATACTTGACATAGGTTCGTGAATTCGAGGCCAACCCTACAATTGTTCAATATAGTCATATGTATTTTTACTACAAAATACATTAGGTGAGTTTAATTTGCTCCCTTTTACTCTTTACATTTTTGTGACTGAGAATACATGCGCTGTTTTTATAACTACTTTATTAAATGCTTTTGAAATATATTTTTAACTGAGAATACATGAAATGCTTTTATAAATGTTTGAAGAGATAGACACAAGCAAAACATTCCTCGAATGAATTATTATGCAGACAGAAGTTCTGTTAATTATTATTGAATTATGTGGACATGATAATTGCCACCATTGAATTATGTGGACATGATAATTGCCACCATTGAATTATGTGGACAGGATAATTGCCACCATTGAATTATGTGGACATGATAATTGCCACCAATTGAAGTGAATGTTATGTATCGAGAGAATGATTTTATACACAGGTTATGTGTATGTTATTTTTTGTGCACAAGATATGTGTACGGTTACTAAGATTTATGAAAGATGATTTCGTACACGAGAAAGGTGTACTGTATTTAAAAGATATCGCATGTACATTACAGGTGGGTATAGGATTCGGGCCCATTTGTACCATGCAGGATTTAAATCTTGTGATCTATCAAAATGATGAATTTTATTGTTTTACGATAAACCTATGAACTCACCAACCTTTTGGTTGACACTTGAAAGCATGTTTATTCTCAGGTACTAAAGAAACCTTCCGTTGTGCATTTGTTCATTTTAGAGATATTACTTGGAGTCATTCATGACATATTTCAAAAGATGTTGCATTCGAGTCGTTGAGTTTATCAAGATTATTACTGAGACAATTATAGTTGGATATATTATGAGATGGTATGCATGTCGTCAACTTTCGATGTAATGAAAGATTATCTTTTCAAAAACTAATGCAATGTTTGTAAAAATGTATCATATAAAGGTCAAGTACCTCGTGATGTAATCAACTGTTATGAAGCGTTTATAATCGATATGGACTTTGTCCGGATATATTAGGACGGGTCGTTTCATGTTACCTCAACGAAACCTGCCACAACAACACCTCATGTCACGCCAGACGAATACACGACACAACAAAATCTACTGATGTCTTTGATCACGAAAATAACCAATCTGGAAAATCAAGCTACTAAGGAGAAGAAGACCAGTAATGCTAAGATTGAATCGTTGGTGGAAGAGAACAAGGGGTTATCTGATAGGTTGGACCGACAGAAGAGTACGACAGATAAGTTGAAGAAGAAGTTTTTGGCGATTAAGAGTGAGAACAAGGAGAAATTGAAGAAGTTGAATGAAAGAATCGAATAGCTTACTTCTGGTAAAACAAAGTTGTTTAAGGAGAAAGGAGAAGAATTTTCTTCTGATTTGGGAAATGATGATGAGAAAGACGATGAAGACGACGCTGGAACTGGAGGACCCTCTTTTGGATACCCGTTAGTGATACCTATTTGAAGTTTTAATGAATATGGTGAGGTCTTTACTGCTGAATATTATATGAATTATTCAAATGTTTTTAATAATGCAGAAAAGGGGGACGTTCCACCAAGTGATTTTTCGATGGAACAGCTTGCTGCTCTGGCATACGATATCGAAAAAAATACAGAGGATGCAGAGACAACTTAAGCTGAAAACAAGGCTCCACAAGAAGAGTCATTTTCCAGTATCCCTCCCGATTCAATCCAAAATATCAACTTAAGTGATTTCGATAATTTGTTTGCTGATGAGAAGAGTGAAGATTCTGTTGGTAAAGATAGTTTGAAAGAGGATGTGATTATTGAGTCCGAGGACGAATTTGTGACATTAATCAGCTAATTTGTTCATTGTTTATCTCATATTCATCATGTTCATCTCATATTTATCACTTTTAAGATCAAATTGCTAATCAATGCTTGTTCCTTAATCAAATGATCCTAGCTAGTGAAGCAAGGGATCCAACAAATGGTATCAGAGCATTGTTGATTGTTCATGCATTTTATGTAAGTCCCTAGACATCTAACCTACATCCATTGCAGGTACTTCAGTTTATGAGATACCATGATCGCTCGTTATTATCCTATCTGTGTTTGTATGTGGTTACAGGTACTGCAGGAATGCGATATGGATGTTTGACTTTGTTAGACTTAGTCAGACATGCGAGTGAAGTCTCACTCGTACGGCTGACAGGCTCATACGCACGGTTGATGCTGGGCTAAGTCACAATTATAACCTAAATGAGAAGACACGAGTGAGTGATCACCCGTATAGCTGATGAAGCCAACTCGTACGTGTGATGGATGACTCGTACGGGTGAGTCAACAGCAGAGGTATATAAGTGTAATGTTCTTTATTTTAGGTTAAGCCTCTCACACACACACCACTCAGATCTGGTTCCATGAATCAGATCCTCTCTCAACCCAAATCACTCCAGGTAGTGAATAATAGCTCTAGGCATTAATCTAATCACACCCTTGTTGTGGTTTAAATAATTTAATCCCAAAAAGCTCCTAATATTTACTTAGATTGGTTTGATTCACTAATTCTGCCTTTATGTGAATTAAACCTGTTGATTTCGAAGTTCCTAGTCATGTTTCATCATTGGTATCAGAGCCTAAGATCAAATAAGATTAGATTAATCAGTTGCAATTTGATGAAATTGTAGTTTGGAATTCGGTTTGACTTTTGTTGACTATTTTTGGGTTTGGGTGATTTAGCACGAATCTGGAAAAACTAAGAATTAGGAATTGTTTGTAATCATCTTGTGAATGATTCCTCAAAGTTTCAGCTCCTGATTTAAAGTTTTGGTCGAGTTATATGGATTTTTCAGTTTTTGAAAAAGTGGACTGATTTTGATTAATCTGTGATTATTGGGAGTTTTTTTTGTGAAATCCATTAATGGGTTTGTGTTTAGCGGGTCCTAATGGTGCTTCCTACCAAATTTGAAGCATTTTGGTGTTGATTTGAGCTATTTTCCATTAGAGTCGCCTTGCACCACCTTGAACCACCACTAGGCTGCCGGAATCTGGAAAAAGGAGGAAGAATACTTAAGAACACTGAAACGTACGTGTGAGATTTCAAAGATATGATTTAATTAGTGAAACGTATGTTTAATCGGAAAAGAAATCGAATTTTGTGGCTAAACAGCTGATGCGTACGGGTTGTTTAAAAACAGCAAAAGAATACGGATGGCAGGACTGTAAATAAAGTGAACTTAAACTCAGTGGGTCCCCCTAGAAACCATCTTTGTCGGGTGAAAATAGGAAAAGGAAAACAAGAGTGGGTCCCACCTGGTACCATGTTTATTCTCTTTTGTCCCCTCCTTTTAAAACACCTTCTAGAAGGAAAATATCCATTTCTTTTGAAAAACAAATGTATACATTCCTTGTCACATGTAACGGATCTCCATGACCCATGATTGATCTGACCCAGTAACCCAAATCCGACCCAACACCATACCTAACTTAATTTTTACACTGCTAGTCCCTGTCAGTTAAATATTTAACAGCAGTTAAAATCCAAGGGACTTCCAATGCAAAATTTTGAAAACTTTTTCAAAATTTTTGCATTTAGTCCCTGAACTTTCTAAAAATTATATTTTCAGCCCCCGAACTTTGAAAAATTTACAATTTTGGTCCCTAAAGTTTAAAACTTTATAGTTTTGGTCCCTTAAGTTTTGTGAATTTTTCAACCATAGTCCTTGAAGCTTGTAAGTGTCTATATTTTTCATCCATGGTCCGATATGATTAAAGATTCAAGAAAATAGCCATGAAACATAGGAAGTTCAAGTTTAAAGTATCCGGATAAGATTCCATAACTCGAGTAACCCATGTGCTGATGTGTTTATCAACCAACAAAGTCAGTTATACCGATTGATTTGTGATCGAGATGTGATCGAGAGATGATTTGAGATGTGATTGTATCAAAAAGCGTACGAGAAGGTGATTTGTGCCAGAAATACGAATTAAGCTACACGTTTCAGAATTTAGTGACTCACTAGGTCTTGCATCATGATTATTCTGACCTGACTTGGTTTGCACGCCAGAAGTACCAACGCGACATCATGTGCATCATGATTATTTTGATTCGTGCGTAGCTACTTTGGATTTTTATTCGTGGGGTGTAATTATAAGACGCACAGTCAACATCGACCTACTCAAGCGTTATTGATAATGAGAAGATGATTACTATTCACTGAAGCTTTGATATATAAAGTTTAGTGGACAACCTCCTTTGTCCGTTGAACTTATTTAGTAAGTGAATATGTAAAAGCACTTGTGTTATGCGAAGATTAATGGGGCAACCAGGAGCATCTGATTGTTTATGGGCCAACCGTGTTTGTTTCCGCATCGTCCGTGTAAGATGAGTACACGAGACACGAGTGTTAAGAAGAGTTTTATGTGGGGTAATCAGATCCATCTGATTATTTATGGGTCGAAACGTTTCAAGTTCCCAATTTCGAGAGTTCCATTGTGTGATCGAAGCTGGTTGTGGAAATTCCGCTGGATATAGAGCATGTGTTTGAGAAGATTCCACTCTGTCAAGGGAATTGATGTGAGTGATGTGCAATCATGAGATACCAGATTGACGACGTGTGACGAATCAGATAAACTGTAGATCGAATTTCTCTGATATTTTGCCCATTACAGTAGGCAAGTAATGCTAAAGACGTTTATGCTTGAGCAAATTGTTGAGAGAATGGGATGCATTGAATGCTGAGAAACAAGATTCTACAGTCAAGATACTTTGAGAGTATCTTTTATCTGAAGAGTTCGTCAGAGTTATCAGTGTGGTGATATGGTAATCTGAATGACTGGTTAAGTTAGAGATTCGAAGAAGTTTTTACATCATATGGTGAGTTTGACGATCATGCTACCAAACCAATAGCCACTGATCGACTACGAAATCATTGGGACTACCTGCGGGAGCCAATGATCGAGCTTTAAAGATGAGCCCATGTACTTTTAAGGGGAAGCTTTAGAGTTTCGACACTTCAACTCAAGTCAGACAAAGATTGATCTCATTTCAGTCTTAGGGGGAGTACTGCTGCAATTGGTTTTGTGGGTTAAGTGCAAGTGGATTTGAAGTTTCTTCGAGAATATCAAACGGCAATTCGTAAGGCGGAATCTCAATGACCAAAAATCATTGAGGTGCGAAGTTTTGTATAAAATTCATTCAAGAAGATCTTTAATGAAGTCTGAAGATTCAGATGACCCGGTACCACTGCAGAGACTGACTGAAGATTGCAAGAGGTGTTTTCAACGACTTATCGACAGCAAGATTCGCCAGCAATGTCCAAGGGGGAGTTGTTAGTGCATGAAATGGAGTTGTCCGTCGCTGTCAAACAACCTGAGAATGGTTTAGGTCTACGTTGTACACCTAGGATAGGTTTGAACAAGAAAACTCATGTCGCGGGATCATATGTGACCAAATGTTTATTATTGGTCAAATACACGAGTGACAAATGTCACTCGTATGTGTGATACTATCAGGCGTACGGATGAGCACTGAAACGTACGTGTGACCTGACAGAATGGGCAGACCTATAAATAGAGTTTTCCTTATTCTTGGTCATTTGAGAGGTTTCCACCAAGAACACTTGAGTATGTGTGAGGTGAGTGCTTGGTGAGGAGGATCCATGGTGATTTGATGCTCCAAATACCATGGAAATGAAGATTTAATAGCTGGATTAGTGTAATCTCTTATTGTAATCATTTATCATGTATATTACAGTTAATCTTGGCTTGAATCAGCTGTGTTTATTGTGTTCATCTCATTATTCATCATGTTCATCATATTTATCACTTTTATGCTCAAATTGCTAATCGATGCTTGTTTCTTGATCAAACGATCCTAGCTAGTGAAGCAAGGGATCTAACAAAAAGTTTATAAAAATCGAAATTAATTATGGTGTTCTTATTTTTTTCGCGATACAGGAACAGCAGACCTGTTCTTTAATTTTTTTTATTTCCTATTAATTTCACAATTGAATTGGTTCCATTTATTTTACAAGTTCTAATTAAATAAATAAACGTTGTAAAGTGTCTTACAAATTCTCTGATCAATCTGGTTTTACAAAGATGAAGAAGAAAGGGAAAAACAGAAAAGGTTTAAATTTAAATGGGTTACATTCATTTCAGAAATATAAGGGACGGAGGAATGGTCAAGTATGGTGACGGGTATTCGAGTGGTCTCGGGTTCGAGTCTCGGCTTGGGCAGTTTCTTATGTTTTTGAGCCTTTAAAGGTAGTTCCATATTCAACTTATTATTATTATTATTATTATTATTATTATTATTATTATTATTATTATTATTATTATTATTATTATTATTATTATTATTATTATTATTATTATTATTATTATTATTATTATTATTATTATTATTATTATTATTATTATTATTATTGTAATTATAATTGCTATTGTATTATTCGTATTATCATTAGTTATTATAATTATTATTACCATTATTATTATTATTATTACCATTATTATTATTATGGTTACCATTATTATTATTATTATTATTATTATTATTATTATTATTATTATTATTATTATTATTATTATTATTATTATTATTATTATTATTATTATTATTATTATTATTAGGATTAGAAATATCATAAATATTAGTATTTCTAGTACCAATATGATTAAAACTATCATCTTAGTATAATTATCATTATTAATATTATTGTTATTAAAAGTAGTATTATTATTACCATTATCATTATTATCACTATAAGTATTAATTAAAATTATTAATATTATTATTAATATTATTAGTTATTGTTATTATGATTAGTATTATTAATCTTACTACAAATGATACAATTTATTAGTACTTTCATAAACATTAGTATTAATACCATTTTATAAATAATAGAATTGCTAATATTAACATAAGTATTATTAATTGTATTATCACGAGTATTATTATTATGTAATTACTAAAACCAGTAGCACAACTATCATTAACAGTAAAACTAATATTTTACAATTATAATTATTAATATCATTAATAGAATTATTAACATTATTATCTTAATAGTAATATTAAGTATTATTATTATCATCATTTTTACCACTATTAATATTATTTTAACTACTATTCTTATTAATATACAAATGATATATATATACTAAAAATATATTTATTACATATAACATAATGAAGATTAATATTTTTATATAACAAAAGGAATATAAGAAACATACATATATTATTAATATAAATAGGACATAATTAAAAAATTTATATTTGTTCGATTACAATTATGTATATTAATAAAAATACAAATGATATAGGTTCGTGAATCCGAGGCCAACCCTGCATTGTTCAATGTCGTCATATGTATTTTTACTACAAAATACAGTATTGTGAGTTTCATTACTCCTTTTTTTATATAAGTTTTTGGGACTGAGAATACATGCGTTACTTTTATAAATGTTTTATGAAATAGACACAAGTACTTAAAATTACATTCTATGGTTGGATTATTAAACCGAATATCGCCCTTCAAGTCTAGTAACCTAAGAATTTAGGAAAATGACCCCTGATTGACGCGAATCCTAAAGATAGATCTATGGACCTTGACAAGTCTCATTCGGGGTACGAATGCTTTAGTACTTCGAGATTATTATTATACAGACGAGAGGTTCTGTTTGGGGATATTCTATGCATTAAAGTTAACGTCAGTTGCCAGGTGTTCAATCCATATGAATGATTTTTAATTCGCCGGTTACGCGTGTTATTATATACTCGGGTTACGTGTACAATTAAATATCTGAAATCTTGTGGTCTATTAAAATGATGAAAATGAATGATGATGATAAACTAATGAACTCACCAACCTTTTGGTTGACACTTTAAAGCATGTTTATTCTCAGGTATGAAAGAAATCTTCCGCTGTGCATATGCTCATTTTAGAGATATTACTTGGATTCATTCATGACATATTTCAAAAGTCGTTGCATTCGAGTCGTGAGTTCATCAAGATTATTATTAAGTCAATTATGGTTGGATATATTATGAAATGGTATGCATGCTGTCAACTTTCGATGTAATGAAAGTTTGTCTTTTAAAAACCAAATGCAATATTTGTAAAATGTATCATATAGAGGTCAAGTACCTCGCGATGCAATCAAATATAATGTATTCATCCAGATGGCTTAGGACAGGTCGTTAGACATTTTTGGTGGCTGGGTATGAAAGCCGATATTGCTAAATACGTAGGAGAATGTTTGACGTGTTCTAAGGTTAAAGCTGAACATCAGAAACCATCGGGTCTACTTCAACAACCTGAAATCCCGAAATGGAAATGAGAAAACATTAACATGGATTTCATTACTAAATTGCCAAGGACTGCAAGTGGTTATGATACTATATGGCTAATAGTCGATCATTTCATCAAATCAGCACACTTTCTACCAATGCGAGAAGATGATAAAATGGAAAAATTAGCACGACTATACTTGAAGGAAGTCGTCTCCAGACACGGAATACCAATCTCTATTATCTCTGATAGGGACGGTAGATTTATTTCAAGGTTTTGGCAAATGTTACAACAAGCATTGGGAACTCGTCTAGATATGAGTACTGCCTATCATCCACAAACCGATGGGCAGAGTGAAAGGACGATACAGACTCTTGAGGACATGCTACGAGCATGTGATATTGATTTTGGAAATAGTTGGGATCGACATCTACCGTTAGCAGAATTTTCCAACAACAACAGTTACCACTCGAGTATTGAGATGGCTGATAATGCTAAAAATGAACATATATTTCATAGCATTATCCCTCAAGAAAGACAAGCTTTTAGTTGAAGTTGTCCTATTTACAAGTAATACTCGTTTAAATAATAAAAGGTGAAGACAAAAGACAGATTCGACGAATTGAAGACGCAAACGACCAAAAAGCTCAAAAGTACAAAATACAATCAAAGTGGTTCCAATTATTGATAAGAAACGTCTCGAAATTACAAGAGTACAAGATTCAAAACGCAAAGTACAAGATATTAAATTGTACGCAAGGACGTTCGAAAATCCGGAACAGGGACATTAGTCAACTCTCAACGCTCGACGCAACAGACTAAAAATTACAAGTTAACTATGTATATAAATATAATATAATATATAATTAATTATATAAATTATATATATATTATATTCATATATTAAAACCGACGGCAGACTAGGATCCAAACTTGTGTGAGCTAGATGTACGAACTCCGCGAGTCGCGGAGTTTGTAGTGAAAAAGTGCCGCAACTCACGGAGTTTGAAATTTCAGAAATGTCCTATAAATATCAACGTTTTCTGCCGAGTTTTAAACACCAAAATAATAATAATAATACTCCCTATGTAATAACAATATATATATAATATATATATATATAGTATAGGTTAGTTTTATATTAGATTAGTTTGGGTTAATGTAAAGGTTATTTTACGGGTTTTAAAGTTGGAGCTCTGTCCGTGTAACACTACGCGATAAATAATCAATGTAAGCTATGTTCTCCTTTTTAAATTAATGTCTCGTACTTAAGTTATTATTATGCTTATTTAAGATGAAGTAATCATGATGTTGGGCTAAAAATATTAAAATTGGGTAATTGGGCTTTGTGCCATAATTGGGGTTTGGACAAAAGAACGACACTTGTGGAAATTAGACTATGGGCTATTAATGGGCTTTATATTTGTTTAACTAAATGATAGTTTGTTAATTTTAATATAAAGATTTACAATTGGACATCCCTATAAATAACCATATACACTCGATCGGACACAATGGGCAGGATATTTATATGTACGAATAATCGTTCATTTAACCGGACACGGGAATGGATTAATAGTCTATGGAATTATTAAAACAGGGGTGAAATTATGTACAAGGACACTTGGTGTAATTGTTAACAAAGTATTAACCCTTGGATTGCACGCAGTCGATATCCTGGTGTAATTATTAAACAAAGTATTAAAACCTTGTTACAGTTTAAGTCCCCAATTAGTTAGAATATTTGACTTCGGATATAAGGATAATTTGACCAAGACACTCGCACTTTATATTTATGACTGATGGACTGTTATGGACAAAAAAACCAGACGGGCATATTAAATAATCCAGGACAAAGAACAATTAACTCATGGGAATAAACTAAAAATCAACACGTCAAATATCATGATTACGGAAGTTTAAATAAGTATAATATATTTTATTTCATATTTCCTAGTACTTTTATTTATTGTCATTTTAATTATTGTTATTTATTTTATATTGTTAGTTAAATATCGTCATTTACTTTACGCTTCGCTTAAAATATAAAATCGACAAACCGGTCATTAAACGGTAAAACCCCCTTTTATATATTATTAATATAATATATTTTGTACGAATATAATTGTTTAAAATATAGTGTGAAATAAGCCAGCTCCCTGTGGAACGAACCGGACTTACTAAAAACTACACTACTCTACGTTTAGGTACACTGCCTATAGTGTTGTAGCAAGGTTTAGGTATATCCCATTTGTAAATAAATAATTAAAAATTGTCATATTTTGTGTAATATTTCGTCGTATTTCGTATTTAAATTAATACTATTTCATATACACCTCGCATTTCGTACCCCCATGCTACGCTATATTTTTAATTTATTTTTGTATAAATATAATTATATATCATTTTAGAAAAAAAAAAACGTTTTTTAACCTCCGCGACTCGCGGAGATTTGATGGTACGTGGAACCGCGACTCGCGGAGCAGCCCTGACGCGCCTGGTAAACCCTAATCGCATTAATTACGGATTATATTAATTATTATTATTTTTAAAACCCTAAATTAGTTTAATTAATTTATTATTTAGTTTTAGTTTTAATTAATTAGTTTTAATTAATTATAATTAGTTTTATTATATATAAAAATTAATACTTTAATAAAATAAATATAAAAATAATATTTTTATAAAAATAAGTAATTTTATCACTTATTATTTTTATATTTTGTATCCTTTTATTTAGTGTAATCGTAATATTTTTATTTTTATCGTTCATAGTTAATTTTAAATTTAGTTTTGCCGTAGCTTATTTTTATTTTCTATATTTTTAGGCTTTGCTGTAAAATCCCTTAAGTGCTATTTCTTTAGACTAAGATTTAGGTGCTTTAGAATTTTGCGACGCAGTTTTTAGATTTTAGTGCCTAATTAAGTTATTGCCTTTTTGGATATAGAATTCCTTTAAGCTTTAATACCTTTAGGCGCAACTTTTTAGATTTAATTTTTAGACTTTTAAGTTTCGACATTTTTCTTTCTTATTTTTATTTTTCGACGTTTTTTTCGACGCGCACTCTTTTTCTTTCTTATTTCTCGACACGCTAGTTTTTAGGACTTAGAAATTTTCTCTACTTCTTCTCTAATAATTCCAATCGAAAAAAATATTTTAAGTGGTTAAATTGATAGACATCCAAATTTTCTGCTTCGTAGTAATAGTTGGATTTGTTAGTGGCTGAGTTGTGAGCTTCCGATTTAAAGGGTTCTGGCTCCCTGCTGCATCTATTGGCTATTCGAAACATGTGCAAAAGCAGAAAAGTCTATTAATTTGATAACTTATATAATTTTTATTTTTTATAACTAATAGGATAATTAAGTAAATGCACCACATTGTAGCTAAAATTTGGTAATAAGCGCATTATGGAAAATCTCGAGAATATTTTGGAAACTCTTTATGACATCCGAAATCAATTTAATCAATACTCTCAAACGGGTGTTGATGACAATTCGTTCAGTCAATCTTGGATCACGAATGACGAAACAATAACTGGTTGTGAAATCTGTGGAGATTATCATTCAACATGGGAATGTTATTATTACGTTTCTATGGAAAATTACGCACCCATGGAACCTGAATGGAATGATTATGAGGAATACAATTCTAATTGGGATTATTCCCAAGAATATATCCAAACTCAACAACTAGTAGACGAGGAAAATTATGTACCTGAAAATTCTTTAGATTATATGAAAATCAAACTCGAAGAACTTGATGCTCAAAATGAACAAATGAGAGAGTTTGTAGATCGGCAAGCTGAAACTCTATCAGATTACACACCTGTGGATCTGAGGAGTCGTGTGCAAGAAAATCTCATATCATCGAATTTTGATGAATTCGGGAGCTCCGAAATCACCAACTATCCCGATGATACTTTTTATTTAGCTTTACCAATTTCACAACATATCGACACATTAGCCTCTACCGATGAAATCATCGACCAATCAATGAATGAAGAAGAAGTAAGGGTGACAAATTGGTACTCTTGAAAAAACGATAACGTTGAAAATTTTACCCCCGAGACCAAAATAGTGGGACCGATAAGTACCGTTAATGAAGAAGAATCTACTTCGATCCCGAAATTCACTATTCCACAACTTTTCAACCCAATATTCTCAATAGACGAGTCATCTACCAAAGATGAACTACGAGCTGTAATAGATAATGACACCTCGGATTTCACCCAATTGGGTAATAGAGGTGAAACCTTTAATCCTGAAAATAAAAGGAAGGAAATGTTAGGAATTGTCCACCATATAATATATATGTCCATGTATATCGATCCACTTGACCAAGAACCAGAAAAGAGACATATCCATTTACTAAAAGCTACACTTAAAAAAGAATTAAGTAGTGACGATCGGGTGGTTCTAAACTTTAAACCCATTTATATATTTTATACCACCCGAGATGTAAATAACTGGCTCACTATTCTAATTCGTGGAACTTATTCTACCGACTTCACATGTCGTCAGCTAAGTGTGGGGAAGTCTAACCCCACTTAACGTTAAATTAGGGGTTCGGGTTAGTGCATAACTCGTTAATAAAAATGCATGATTAGGGTAAAACACGCTTTTTCAAATATTAGCAAACAGTTCAGAAAAGCAGCCGTTTTTGAAAAAAAGCATGTGTGATAAAACAAGAAGGAATGAACGATGAGGCGCGCCATCTATCATTCTACGAGCCTTGTAATTACAAACTGGGTATTTTCAATCACTTTTGTACACTAATCACCCTCATGAATTTATAATTAGAGTCTGATTTCATGCAAATGGGGACATTGCATGATCTCAAGTGTGGGGAAGGGTTATAAATTCTCTCGGGTTTATACTTGGTTTATTTGCCAAATTTTATGAAAATTTGAAAAAATTTCAACTAAATGAATTTAAAATCATGTTTATATATATTTATGAACGGTGAAAACTAGGTGTTAACACCGAAATTATTGTTACCTCGGAAAGGACATAAATTGAGAAACACCCTAAAACGCTTGAATTCATTTAAAATGGAATAAAGGAGAATAAAAAGGCAAAGAAAGAAACTAAGTGTGGGAAGAATGTACCTAGTTATTCAATTAAAAACTATCTAGCACATGTTTCTGTAAAGTTTATTGCAGGTGCTTTTGTTTTGGACTAAATTAACTATTTTACCCGATGAAAGAAAAGAAAAGATGGATCTACACGATGAATCAATTCCATCATTAAAAGGAAGTAAAGTCTTCCGAAAAAGACACGCGCTTCTTGATTTAGGTCAAGAAGTTGTCGTCCAGACCAGCTGTAGGTTGACGATAAATCTAGAAAAGTCATCTCTAAAATTAGCAGGAAATCCATGGACCTCAGCATCAAACAGGGTCGCCAGGTGGTCAGATTTATCCTAACCATGAGAAGGATTTATCTCGTACAATGGGGGGGCACCGTGCAAATTAGCTTGATAAGACTAATGAATCAGATCCCCAGAAAGGATAATCTCCTTAAAGATCAAAAATCAGCTTTTAAGACTGATATTACTCAATCCTTGAGATTGACCTTAAAGATTGAGAATTACAAACTCATGGAATTCAATGATATCTAAACTCGAGCTTGAACGAGAAAATATTTTGATCAAAAATACAAACCGATTTGTTTTCTGAAAACCCATTTTCAATGCGTTCATTACCATTGAACGTAAAATCCTAGGAATTCACCTGGAATTCATTAGGTCACCTGAACCAAATCGGGTGTCAACCGTAAGAACGATGGTTGCATAGCATGGTCGAAGACAGGACCTTGTGCCAGACCGAAAAATTATAAGGGTGAGCTTTACTATTGCTCCTACAAAGGATAGTAATTGCGTCCGACACGTTATAGACCATAATTAAAATCATGTCAGGGGACATTGCCTTAACAGTTGCTTGTTCAACGCTTTCCTTTACAACCGGACGGTAGTTTACCGAAAGGTAATATACGGAGCAAGTATACTGGACGTGTTGCTTTCCTAATACAAGGTTAGCAAGTGGGTGACACAAAACCGTAAGTTTTGAGCTAAAATTTTCAAATCTGAAACCCACCAAACCCACAAAAAGAATTTGCAAACACCGGTGAAGGGTTATTCCAGAAAACTTATATAGGGTAAAAGCTAGATTTAATTTTCAAAAGATCAAATGTTTTCATAAAGATCCAATTTCCTTAATGGATATAAATTTTTATAGTCATGTGGGACTGTAAACCATAACGTTACTACCATTGTTTATACCACCGTAAAGAAATCACTGATGTATAAAGTGTGAAAAAATAAAGAAGTGATTCTAGTATTTCAAGACTATATTGCTTGAGGACAAGCAACGCTCAAGTGTGGGAATATTTGATAATGCTAAAAACGAACATATATTTCATAGCATTATCCCTCAAGAAAGACAAGCTTTTAGTTGAAGTTGTCCTATTTACAAGTAATATTCGTTTAAATAATAAAAGGTGAAGACAAAAGACAGATTCGACGAATTGAAGACGCAAACAACCAAAAAGCTCAAAAGTACAAAATACAATCAAAGTGGTTCCAATTATTGATAAGAAACGTCTCGAAATTACAAGAGTACAAGATTCAAAACGCAAAGTACAAGATATTAAATTGTACGCAAGGACGTTCGAAAATCCGGAACCGGGACATGAGTCAACTCTCAACGCTCGATGCAAAGGACTAAAAATTACAAGTTAACTATGTATATAAATATAATATAATATATAATTAATTATATAAATTATATATATATTATATTTATATTTTAAAACCGTCGGCAGACTAGGATCCAAACTTGTGTGAGCTGGATTTACGAACTCCGCGAGTCGCGGAGTTTGTAGTGCAAAAGTGCCGCAACTCGCGGAGTTTGAAATTTCAGAAATGTCCTATAAATATCAACGTTTTCTACCGAGTTTTAAACACCAAAATAATAATAATAATACTCCCTATGTAATAATATATATATATATATATATATATATATATATATATATATATATATATATATATATATATATATATATATATATAGTATAGGTTAGTTTTATATTAGATTAGTTTGGGTTAATGTAAAGGTTATTTTACGGGTTTTAAAGTTGGAGCTCTGTCCGTGTAACACTACGTGATAAATAATCAATGTAAGCTATGTTCTCCTTTTTAAATTAATGTCTCGTACTTAAGTTATTATTATGCTTATTTAAGATGAAGTAATCATGATGTTGGGCTAAAAATATTAAAATTGGGTAATTGGGCTTTGTACCATAATTGGGGTTTGGACAAAAGAACGACACTTGTGGAAATTAGACTATGGGCTATTAATGGGCTTTATATTTGTTTAACTAAATGATAGTTTGTTAATTTTAATATAAAGATTTACAATTGGACGTCCCTATAAATAACCATATACACTCGACCGGACACGATGGGCGGGATATTTATATGTACGAATAATCGTTCATTTAACCGGACACGGGAATGGATTAATAGTCTATGGAATTATTAAAACAGGGGTGAATGGACACTTAGCATAATTGTTAACAAAGTATTAAACCTTGGATTACACGCAGTCGATATCCTGGTGTAATTATTAAACAAAGTATTAAAACCTTGTTACAGTTTAAGTCCCCAATTAGTTGGAATATTTGACTTCGGATATAAGGATAATTTGACGAGGACACTCGCACTTTATATTTATGTCTGATGGACTGTTATGGACAAAAAACCAGACGGGCATATTAAATAATCCAGGACAAAGAATAATTAACCCATGGGAATAAACTAAAAATCAACACGTCAAACATCATGATTATGGAAGTTTAAATAAGCATAATATATTTTATTTCATATTTCCTCGTACTTTTATTTATTGTCATTTTAATTATTGTTATTTATTTTATATTGTTAGTTAAATATCGTCATTTACTTTACGCTTCGTTTAAAATATAAAATCGACAAACCGGTCATTAAACGGTAAAACCCCCTTTTATATATTATTAATATAATATATTTTGTACGAATATAATTGTTTAAAATATAGTGTGAAATAAGCCAGCTCCCAGTGGAACGAACCGGACTTACTAAAAACTACACTACTCTAGGTACACTGCCTATAGTGTTGTAGCAAGGTTTAGGTATATCCCATTTGTAAATAAATAATTAAAACTTGTCATATTTTGTGTAATATTTCGTCGTATTTCGTATTTAAATTAATACTATTTCATATACACCTCGCATTTCGTACCCCCACGCTACGACATCAATGGCACCGTTTGAGGCACTTTATGGCAGAAAGTGCAGGTCTCTGATTTGTTGGAATGAAGTGGGGGATGGAAAAATTACGAGTCCATAAATAATCCAAGAAACTACCGAGAAACTTCAACAACGGTTGGAAGCCGCCCAAAGTCGACAAAAGAGCTACGCGGACAGTAAAAGAAAAGATATAGAATTTAAAATTGGTGACATGGTCATGCTTAAGGTATCACCTTGGAAAGGTGTTGTTCGATTTTGTAAACGGGGGAAACTGAATCCAAGGTACATTGGACCATTCAAGATTATAGATCGTGTCGGACCAGTAGCTTACCGACTTGAATTACCTCAACAACTCACCGATGTACATGATACTTTTCACGTATCGAATCTGAAGAAATGTTTAGCCAAAGAAGATCTCACTATTCCTTTAGACGAAATCCAAATCAATGAAAAACTTCAATTCATTGAAGAACATGTCGAAATAATGGATCGTGAGGTTAAAGGACTTAAGCAAAACAAGATACCAATCGTTAAGGTTCGATGGAATGCTAATAGGGGACCCGAGTTCACCTGGGAGCGTGAAGATCAGATGAAGAAGAAATACCCACACTTATTTCCAGAAGATACGCCAACATCTCCTACTGCCTGAAATTTCGGGACGAAATTTATTTAACGGCTAGGTACTGTAGTGACCCGAACTTTTCCATGATTATATATTATATGAGATTAATATTTACATGAATAAATATTTCCAACATGTTAAGTAATCAAACTTATTAAGACAAGATTAATTGAAATGAGTTTATGTAGACAATTGACCACCCAGTTTGCCTGATGATTCACGAACGTCATAACTTGTGATAATTATATAATCTTTTTTTATGATGTAAGTTTTTATTTTATATATCTATATAAGAAGAAATACAATTAAATCAAAGATATACAAGTAAAACACTATTTGCCACAGTAAAACACTTTTTGCTACAGTAAAACACTATTTACTACAGTAAATTTTCGCTTTGCTACAGTAAAATACTATTTGCTACATCAAAATACTATTTGCTACAGTAAAATACTATTTGGCACAGTAAAATACTATTTGCTACAGTTAATTTTCGCTTGCTACAGTAAAATAATATTTGCTACAGCAAAATACTATTTGCTACAGTAAACACTATTTACTACAATGAACACTATTTACTCGTATTCAATCCGTATTCATACTCGTTTAATACTCAACTTCCATATGTATATACTATTGGTATATACACTTCAATGATCAGCTCTTAGCAGCCTTAAATGATTAACCAACACGTGGGAACCATTACTTGTCTTCAAGTATGAATTATTACACAAAATAACAAAATGAGAAGCCTTTGTTTCCATGATAAAATCACGCCACCACCACTATCATTTACTACATCATTTCCATTCTATAATTTCACATACAAATCCTCTCTAATTACCTACTCCAAGAACACTTGAAAGATCAAGAACATCCAAATTATCTCAGTAATTTTTTTCTTTCTAATTCAAGGTAATACTCATATTCAAACTTTGATTCAATTTTTATAACTATAACAATCTTAATTCAAGTAGTAATCTTACTTGAACTTGTTTTCGTGTCATGATTCTACTTCAAGAACTTTCAAGCCATCAAAGATCCTTTGAAGCTCAAGTTAATTTCTCATCATTTCCAGTAGGTTTACCTACTATACTTGAGGTAGTGATGATGTTCATAACATCATTCGATTTATATATATATATATATATATATATATATATATAACTATCTTATTCGAAGATTTAAACTTGTAATCACTAGAACATAGTTTAGTTAATTCTAAACTTGTTCGCAAACCAAGTTAATCCTTCTAACTTAACTTTTAAAATCAACTAAACACATGTTCTATATCTATATGATATGCTAACTTAATGATTTAAAACCTGGAAACACAAAGAACACCGTAAAACCGGACATACGCCGTTGTAGTGAAACCGGGGGCTGTTTTGGGTTAGATAATTAAAAACTATGATAAACTTTGATTTAAAAGTTGTTCTTTCTGAGAAATGATTTTTCTTATGAACATGAAACTATATCCAAAAATCATGGTTAAACTCAAAGTGGAAGTATGTTTTTCAAAATGGTCATCAAGATGTCGTTCTTTCGACGAAAATGACTACCTCTTACAAAAACGACTTGTAACTTGTATTTTGACTATAAACTTATACTTTTTCTGTTTAGTTTCATAAATTTTAGTTCATTATGAAACCATAGCACTTGATTCACTCAAAACAAATTTAAAACGAAGAAGTTATGGGTAAAACAAAATTGGATATTTTTGCTTATTTTAGGTACGTAAAACTTTGTAACAAACCTATACTAACCATAACTTAACTAACTTATATTGTATTATACATGTATTCTAACATATATTATGTAATCTTTATAGGCCATAGACACGTATACAATGTTTTGACATATCATATCGACGTCATCTATATATATAATTTGGAACAACCATAGACACTCTATATGCGATAATGTTCGAGTTAGCTATACATGGTTAAGGTTGATTCCAAAATAATATATATACCTTGAGTTGTGATCAAGTCTGAGACTTGTATACACTGGGTCGTGGATTGATTCGAGATAATATATCGATTTATTTTTGTACTATTAACTGTGAACTACTAATTGTGGACTACTAACGTTGGACTGCTAATTTAACAACTTAAAACGTCAACACGTAATAAAAATGTTGTGAATATATTTCGATCATATTTTGAGATATATATATATATATATATATATATATATATATATATATATATATATATATATATTGTTATAGGTTCGTGAATCAACCCGTGGCCAAGTTTAAATCTTGACGAATTGAAAATCTGTGAAAGTGAGTTATAGTCCCATTTTTAATATCTAATATTTTTGGGATGAGAATACATGCAGCTTTTTAAATATTTTAAAAAATAGACACAAGTACTCAAAACTACATTCTATGGTTGGATTATTAAACCGAATATCACCCCTTTTAGCTTGGTAACCTAAGAATTAGGCAGACGAGAGGTTCTGTTCCTAATTGACACGAATCCTAAAGATAGATCTATTGGGCCTAACAACCCCCATTCAGGTTATGGATGGCTTTAGTACTTCGAGATTATTATTATACAGACGAGAGGTTCTGTTTGGGGATATTCTATGCATTAAAGTTAATGTCGGTTACCAGGTGTTCAAGTCATATGAATGATTTTATCTTTATGCAGACGAGAGGTTCTGCTTATAAATATGAAAATCTTGTGGTCTATTATTACAATTTGATATGTATATATATATAGGCTAAACCTATAACTCACTAACATTTTTGTTGATATTTTAAGCATGTTTATTCTCAGGTGATTATTAAGAGCTTTCGCTGTTGCATGCTAGTTAAAGACAAGGTTTGAAGTCAGCATGCTTGTATAATATTGTTTAAAACTGCATTCGGAAAATAAATTGTTGTATAATATTATTGTAATCCATTATGTAACGGACGTGTGAAAAAGTGTATTTTAGATTATCATCACTTGATAATCTTTGTTATGTCTAATAAACCTTTATCGATAAAATAAAGGTTATGGTTTGTTTTAAAAATGAATGCTGTATTTGAAAAACGTCTCATATAGAGGTCAAAACCTCGCAACGAAACCAATTAATATGAAAGTTTATAATTGATATGAACGGGACTTTTCAGTATACATGTATAGGTATAAGCATGGGTTAGAAGTGAATTAAGTCGAGTGAGACTTTATGGTGAAGTTTTGATGTATATACGAAGCAAGAACGGAGTGTACGCGTTGCATAAACAATAGTTGGTTTAAATTGTCAAATGTGGTCAGATTAGGCCATTGTCGCACCGCGGTGGGGAGAAGTCGTGCCGCGACACTAAACGTGAATCAAGATCAGGAGGAGAAACAAACAGCTCAAAAATGGTGTCTAATGCCGGGCCGCGGAGAAACGGGGTAGCGCCACGACCATACAGCTAGCCTAATCTGAAATTCAATTTTTAAAAGGGTTGGTTGTGGATCAGATTGTGGCTCAAATATCAGCCACTTATCACATTTCTTCATTTTCTTTTCTCTTTTCTTTCTCCAATTTTTCTCTCAAACATAAAACCCACTTAGATTCAAGTAAGATTTGAAGGTGAAGATTTGTGAATCGACCTTTGGAGCAAGAAGTAAAATTGTTCCCCTCATTCTTAGCTACGACTTGATAGTGTTGGTAAGTCTCAACTCCATGTTTTGAGTCTTAGTTGATTTATGGCTAGGATTGTTCATTTTAGACTTGTAAGACCCATTTGGGGGTTAAATGGGTGAATTTGGGTTAAATTGATGTAAGGAAACCCTAATGGTTATAATTTAGGGTTTGGTCATGTAAATTGAGGTTTGTAAGTGTTAATTGTGTTGTTAGTCACTAATACACTTGTGTAATGATGAAAGATGGTTAATGGTTTCAAGTTTGACCAAATTTGTAAGTCTAAGTGTTAAAATGGGTCAAACGGGTAGTGGTTGACCTAGTTGGGTGTGATGGGTATGAAATACCCATAAATTGTGTTGATTGGTGTTAGTAGACTTTAATCACTAGCTTTTAGTGAATTATGATGAGTCTTGGCCATTTATGGGCAGTTTTGGTGTAAGTGAGTTATTTAATACAATTGGGTCATTAAATGCTCAAGAGTTAAGTATTGTGGTTAGTTCCACAAGTTTGTATATTGAATGTGTACTTAATGTATTAGGTACTTTGCTTTGAAGCTTACGGAAGTATTTAATCACCACCGACGTGATAAGGTGAGTGGAATAATTATGCGTGTACGTATATAATGTAATTATTTGTGTAGCGTCAAATGTGGGATAGTCGCGGTGTTCAAGACACCACATTCTACGTAACGAGTGGGATTGTCGCGGTGTTCAAGACACCACTCATGGTTTGATTGACATGTGGGATAATCGCGGTGTTTAAGACACCACATTGTCATGGGAGTGGGATTGTCGCGGTGTTTAAGACACCACTCATGGTTTGATTAACATGTGTGATAGTCGAGGTGTTTAAGACACCACATTGTCATGGGAGTGGGATTGTCGCAGTGTTTAAGACACCACTCATGGGTTTGATTGACATGTGGGATTGTCGTGGTGTTTAAGACACCACATGGTCATGGGGGTGAGTTAGTCGCGGTGTTTAAGACATCACCCGGGGGATTAGTGATTATGCAGTGTTAAGTACGCTAATGGATGTTATAAACTCCAACGGTCTTTTGCGAGTACCGTTCCCTTGTACGATTGGTTAACCATGGTTGTGTGAATTTTGTATTAGCATGTCAAATTGTGAACTATATGCTATTGGTGTTGCTAGCTTATTGTGAATTGTGGATATTAGTTTATGCATGATGTTTGCATGGTTGTTGAATTGCTAGCTTGTATGCGGTATTGTGTAAATGATTGCAAGTAAGTAGATTATATATGTATATGTATAATTACTGCATTCACTAAGCGTTAGCTTACCCCTCTCGTTGTTTAACTTTTTAAAGGTATTGTGATTGTGAATCTAGCAAGTTGTTAGACTAGATGCGTAGGAGCGCTTGGGCTCGATGGGGTAGCTTTCGAATACGGGTGTGGATTGGGGATTTGGTAGATCCTCGGGATTATGCTCTTGGTATCGGGTTGGGCTATTGTGTCTTAACCGTAGTGTTGAATAAATGTTTCGAGGTTGTATTGTTTGGTTGTGTCGAGTCAAACCTTGTATGTGAAATACATTCTCGTAAGGATGTATGATGTTATTTGTAAACCAAGAGTCGAGATAAAACGTTAACGAGTTATAATGATAATTTGTATACGGAAAACTATTTTGAAATGGTTGTGTACTTGAATGCTATTGGGACCTATCAAATAAAAAACAAATGTACTCCGTTTTTGGTTAAACGGATTGGGGTTGTTTCAGCACTAGATCTGGAGGACCCTCCTTTGAATATCCATTAGTGATACATATTCAAAGTTTTAATGAATATGGTGAGGTGTTTACTGTTGAATATTATATGAATTATTCAAATGTTTTTAATGATGAAAAAAAGGGGGACGTTCCACCAAGTGATTTTCCATTGGAACAGCTTGCTGCTCTGGCATATGACAGTGATAATGATACAGAGGATATAGAGATAGTTGAAGCTGAAAACAAGGCTCCACAAGAAGAGCCAGCTGCTGAAGTCCCTCCCGAATCAATCCAAAATATCGATTTAAGTAATTTTGATAATTTGTTTGAAGATGAAAAGACTCAAGATTATGTTGGTGAAGGTAGTGTGAAAGAGGATGTGATTATTGAGTTCGAAGATGAACTGGAGACAGAATCTGAGAATGAAGAAGAAGAAGAAGAAGAAGAAGAAGAAGAAGAAGAAGAAGAAGAAGAAGAAGAAGAAGAAGAAGAAGAAGAAGAAGAAGAAGAAGAAGAAGAAGAAGAAGAAGAAGAAGAATTTGAGATACTTATACCTTCGCTTGAGCCATACTCGAATCCGTCACTCAACACCTTAAGTGACTTTTTTAGTTTGAGTAGTGAAGTGAAAAATAAAAATTTAATTGATTTAGAAAAGGCAAGGAAGGTATACAAAAAGCAAGTTAAGGAAGTTGATGTTTTAATTGAAAGGAACAAGAGAATCTGACATGAGAAACTGCTCGCTGAGAAAGAAAGAAATGAGACTGAGCTAAAAAGAAGAAACTGCGAGCCGAGTAAGCTAAGGCCAAGGGATGGGAAGAAATTAAGAAGTGGTTTGAACGTGATAGGGTTAAGGTGAATAGAAATGTTGAAGAAGATGAAAGTCGTCAAAGTTGGTGGAAACAGAACGTTATTAACCCTGATCAGAAGAATAAACCAGAACTTGAGCCGAAGTTTGTTAGTTTCTACGAAAAGGGAAAGAGAACCAAGAAGTATGCCAAGTGTAAAATATTGAGATGGGGTTACTTCAAGGAGATTAATTGTTTTGCGATCAAAAGGGAAAGAGGAGTTGATTATATGGCAAGACTGAGTCACTTCAAAACTCTACCTTATTTTGAGATCATGCAACTTGCGAAGCTGAAGATGTTAAACGCTGAAGATAGTGACCTTTTCAGATGGTTTCAAAGAAAACTGAGATTTGAGTACAAAACAAGAAAGTGGGATATCTTCAAGTCAACAGCCGCCAGGTTTTCAAAGCACCTGACACAGCTGATTTCTAAAGGTGGACCTGTTCGTGTTGTTAAGTTTCGTCCAACTAAGTATATGAAACAATCTCCCTTGATGCCCTTACCCAAGGATATTTGCAAAAACTTCAGGTGGTGGTTCTATGATGAATTGTCGGAGGAAGCAGTGATCCTTATTGCAATTGAGAAAGATGATGGAAGCATACAGTTTGACAATGTGAGGATTTTGGATCCTATGTGGCTGAGGAACCTGTCGAGATTTGATGTGGAGATGCTTCACCGCCATCACATTACATTCAGAGATGATAGACAAGAGGAAGCTATGAGATATCAGCATGTGATCGATGTCTACCATGCCTACCTCAACAAAGACAGTGATGCTCAAAGCTCGAATCAAGCTCAAGCCAACTGAATTATGTTGTATACTGTGTTGCTAGTTTGTATTTGGTTTTTGATGTATTTATGTGAGAGAGAGAGAGAGAGAGAGAGAGAGAGAATCTAGATATCTATTGATGTTAAACTGATGTTACTTTTGAACTTATATGTATTTCATGAACGTTTACTTTATTGTAACTGATGTTCTATGTAGTGACCCGAACTTTTCCATGTTTATATATATTAATTGAGATTGATATTTACATGATTAAATGTTTCCAACATGTTAAGCAATCAAACTTGTTAAGATTTGATTAATTGAAATATGTTTCATATAGACAATTGACCACCCAATTGACCGGCGATTCACGAACGTTAAAACTTGTAAAAATGACATGACGATATATATATGGATATACATATGGTTAACATGAGATTATGATAAGTAAGTATCTCCATAAGTATATTAACAATGAGTTATATACATATAAACAAGACTACTAACTTAAGGATTTCGAAACGAGACATATATGTAACGATTATCGTTGTAACGAAAATTAAATGTATATATATCATATTAAGATATATTAATATATCATAATATCATGATAATATAATAATTTAACATCTCATTAGATATAATAAACAATGGGTTAACAACATTAATTGAGATCGTTAACTTAAAGGTTTCAAAACAACACTTACATGTAACGACTAACGATGACTTAACGACTCAGTTAAAATGTATATACATGTAGTGTATTTAGATGTATTAAAATACTTTTGGAAGACTTCAAGACATATATCAAAACACTCATACTTAACGAAAATGGTTACAGTTACTTTCCCATTCTTTTCTTTCATCAAGAATTCTAGTCGTATTCTTACCCGTATTATACACAGCTTCAAAACGTACTTACTATGGGTATATACCAATAGGAACTAGCATGGGATTCCACTCTTGATTATGTCATGTATGACTAATCAATTTTAACTTCTACCATGAGCTAGTCAACTAACTAGAACTCCTTTTAACCCCACTCACCACTCACCAATTACCACTCATCATTCACTCCATTTCACTTCCAATTCTCTTTCTAATTCTCTCTCAACACACACACACACACACTATTATGAACGTATTTTTCCAGTAGTTAATCATCATCTTCATCAAAAATCACTTCAAGAATCAAGCTATAATCATCATAGGAAGAACACTTCAAGAACACTTCAAAAATCCCTTCAAGTTTACTAATTTACTTCCAAGCTTTCTAATCCATTCCAAGTAATCATCTAAGATCAAGAAACCTTTGTTATATACAGTAGGTTATCTTTCTTATTCAAGGTAATATTCATATTCAAACTTTGATTCAATTTCTATAACTATAAACTATCTTAATTCGAGTAAAAATCTTACTTGAACTTGTTTTTGTGTCATGATCCTACTTCAAGAACTTTCAAGCCATCCAATATCCTTTGAAGCTAGATCATTTCTTGTCACTTCCAGTAGGTTTACCTACTAAACTTAAGGTAGTAATGATGTTCATAACATCATTCGATTCATATATATAAAACTATCTTATTCGAAGGTTTAAACTCGTAATCACTAGAACATAGTTTAGTTAATTCTAAACTTGTTCGCAAACAAAAGTTAATCCTTCTAACTTGACTTTTAAAATTAACTAAACACATGTTCTATATCTATATGATATGCTAACTTAATGATTTAAAACCTGGAAACACGAAAAACACCGTAAAACCGGATTTACGCCTTCGTAGTAACACCGCGGGCTGTTTTGGGTTAGTTAATTAAAAACTATGATAAACTTTGATTTAAAAGTTGTTATTCTGAGAAAATGATTTTTATTATGAACATGAAACTATATCCAAAAATTATGGTTAAACTCAAAGTGGAAGTATGTTTTCTAAAATGGTCATCTAGACGTCGTTCTTTCGACTGAAATGACTACCTTTACAAAAATGACTTGTAACTTATTTTTATGACTATAAACCTATACTTTTTCTGTTTAGATTCATAAAATAGAGTTCAATATGAAACCATAGCAATTTGATTCACTCAAAACGGATTTAAAATGAAGAAGTTATGGGTAAAACAAGATTGGATAATTTTTCTCATTTTAGCTACGTGAAAATTGGTAACAAATCTATTCCAACCATAACTTAATCAACTTATATTGTATATTATGTAATCTTGAGATACCATATACACGTATACAATGTTTCGACCTATCATGTCGACACATCTATATATATTTCGGAACAACCATAGACACTCTATATGTGAATGTTGGAGTTAGCTATACAGGGTTGAGGTTGATTCCAAAATATATATAGTTTGAGTTGTGATCAATACTGAGATACGTATACACTGGGTCATGGATTGATTCAAGATAATATTTATCGATTTATTTCTGTACATCTAACTGTGGACAACTAGTTGTAGGTTACTAACGAGGACAGCTGACTTAATAAACTTAAAACATCAAAATATATTAAAAGTGTTGTAAATATATTTTGAACATACTTTGATATATATGTATATATTGTTATAGGTTCGTGAATCAACCAGTGGCCAAGTCTTACTTCCCGACAAAGTAAAAATCTGTGAAATTGAGTTATAGTCCCACTTTTAAAATCTAATATTTTTGGGATGAGAATACATGCAGGTTTTATAAATGATTTACAAAATAGACACAAGTACGTGAAACTACATTCTATGGTTGAATTATCGAAATCGAATATGCCCTTTTTTATTAAGTCTGGTAATCTAAGAATTAGGGAACAGACACCCTAATTGACGCGAATCCTAAAGATAGATCTATTGGGCCTAACAAACCCCATCCAAAGTATCGGATGCTTTAGTACTTCGAAATTTATATCATATCTGAAGGGTGTCCCGGAATGATGGGGATATTCTTATATATGCATCTTGTTAATGTCGGTTACCAGGTGTTCACCATATGAATGATTTTTATCTCTATGTATGGGATGTGTATTGAAATATGAAATCTTGTGGTCTATTGTTACGATTTGATATATATAGGTTAAACCTATAACTCACCAACATTTTTGTTGACGTTTAAAGCATGTTTATTCTCAGGTGAATATTAAGAGCTTCCGCTGTTGCATACTAAAATAAGGACAAGATTTGGAGTCCATGTTTGTATGATATTGTGTAAAAACTGCATTCAAGAAACTGATTTCAATGTAACATATTTGTATTGTAAACCATTATGTAATGGTCGTGTGTAAACATGATATTTTAGATTATCATTATTTGATAATCTACGTAAAGCTTTTTAAACCTTTATTTATGAAATAAAGGTTATGGTTTGTTTTAAAAATGAATGCAGTCTTTGAAAAACGTCTCATATATAGGTCAAAACCTCGCAACGAAATCAATTAATATGGAACGTTTTTAATCAATAAGAACGGGACATTTCAGTTGGTATCCGAGCGTTGGTCTTAGAGAACCAGAATTTTGCATTAGTGTGTCTTATCGAGTTTGTTAGGATTCATTAGTGAGTCTGGACTTCGACCGTGTTTTCTTGAAAAATGATTGCTTAACAAATTTTGTTGGAAACTATATATTTTTAACATGTGAATATTATGTGATATATTAATCTCTTAACGCGTTTGATATTATGTGATAGATGTCTACCTCTAAAACAAGTCCCATTGACTCACCTAATAATAATGAAGAGTCAAATGTAAATTGGAATGATTCGTGGACTGATTCACAAGTTCCCGAAGAGGAACCGGAAGAAGAGTCGGAACCAGAAGAAGAATCGGAACCGGAAGAAGAATCGGAACCGGATGAAGAAATAGAACCGGTGGGGGAAATAATAAAACGGTTAAGTAAAAGAAAATCCTCAACCAACCGACCAAGGTTAATTATGGTCAATGGTGTTTCCGCTAAGGAAGCAAAATATTGGGAGGATTACCAATTCTCCGATGAATCGGATTCTGACGAGAATTCCGATGATGTTATAGAAATTACCCCAACTGAATTTAAAAAGGCAAAAGAAAATAATAAGGGAAAGGGCATAAAAATAGAGAAAATTAATTCCAACCAAGATGAACTTTATATGTATCATCAACCCCCGAAGTCCTTAAGTTGTAACAATGACCCGGGAACCTCTAAACCACCAGGTTTTTCTAAACCAATGTGGAAAACGACGGCTCGTATTAGGGGAACATCATATATCCCTAGAAACTTGGAAAAACGAACCAAAACCGAAGAAGAAGAAACAAGCGTGTCGGAATAAGATAGTTGTATTCGTGTGGTGTAATATATGTAGTATAGTGTGCTTATGTTTTATGATATATGTAAAAATTGCTTGTATTAATAAGTATTTTTTTTATGAATCTAACTCTTGTCTATTTTATAGTATAAAAACACAAAATGGATAGACAACCCAATATTTTAAGAGACCTACCCGGAGACATGATTGATGAAATCTTGTCTAGAGTCGGTCAGAATTCTTCGGCACAACTATTTAAGGCGAGATCAGTTTGTAAGACATTCGAAGAACGTTCCAAGAATGCCTTGGTTTATAAAAGGCTTTCGTTTGAAAGATGGGGGATATCACATTGGGAAATCCATAAGTTACGATGTGTTTACTTTGACGCATATATTGCGGGGAACCCAAATGCTATTTTACGCAATGGGTTAAGAAATTATTTTGACTCAATATATCCGAATATTGGACTTCGTGATTTGGAAAAAGCGGCTAACATGCAACATAAAGAAGCATGTTATGCTTACGGATTAGTAATGTTCGCTTCTCACCAAAGTGAGAACAAGAACATCGGGGTACAACTATTAAACAAAACGTTCCCACAAGTGACGGAGTCGGTAATTGGGGTAAGAAATGAGGTTTTTAGATTGTTACGGGACTGTTGAACATTACGTAACCCTCGTCCCTTTGACGACGTTACAACACGCTGTCTTATCAACGGCCATAACGGTTATGTTCCACAAGACCAAGGATGGGAAGTAATCCTAGTAAAACCAGAATGCATGACTTGTTTCTGGACGTATGAATTACGTGTCTTTATTGCCTTTGCTGAACGACTTGTGTACTAGCTAGAATTATCTTCACAACTATCTTGTATCAAAGTTATTGTGTGCTATATTTCATGCTTTATGTAAAATAAGCGGTATTGTAAGTTTGTAAAATATTGTATAAAAGTTTGAACGCGAAATATTATTATAATCAGTTTTTCATATAGAATTGTAGTAGTTGAATTGTATATTAGCTACCAAGTATGAACTTAACGGGTAGGTACTACCCGAATTTAAACTTATAAAACGCTAATATGAAGAAAAAGCTTTTATAAATGAGTTCATTTTATGCTACGAAATACTATTAACTACTCTTAATATTCTGTATGATTAACTTGTTCCATTTGACTATTTTGAAGGAAATGGCACCGACTACTCGACACACCGTGAATATGAATGAAGAGGAATTCCGTACTTTTCTAGCTTCAAACATAGCCGCAGTACAGGCTGCGCTACATACCAACAATAACCTTGGATCTAGCAGTACAGGAAATCGTGTAGGATGCACCTACAAAGAATTCACTGCCTGCAAACCTTTGGAATTTGATGGAACCGAAGGACCGATCGGATTGAAACGGTGGACCGAGAAGGCCGAATCGGTGTTTGCCATAAGTAAGTGTACTGAAGAGGACAAAGTGAAGTACGCTATGCATACCTTCACAGGTTCTGCGTTAACATGGTGGAATACCTATCTAGAGCAAGTGGGACAAGACGATGCGTACGCACTACCATGGTCAGCATTCAAGCACTTGATGAACGAGAAGTATCGTCCCAGAATCGAGGTCAATAAGCTCAAGACAGAACTTAGAGGGTTACGAACCCAAGGATTTGATATTACCACGTACGAAAGACGATTCACAGAATTGTGCCTATTGTGTCCGGGAGCATTCGAAGATGAGGAAGAGAAGATCGACGCGTTTGTGAAAGGATTACCGGAAAGAATCCAAGAAGATATAAGTTCACACGAGCCCGCCTCCTTACAACAGGCATGTAGAATGGCTCACAAACTAGTGAACCAGATTGAAGAAAGAATTAAAGAACAGACTGCTGAAGAGGCCAATGTGAAGCAAGTCAAAAGAAAGTGGGAGGAAAACGATGATAAGAATCACCAATACAACAACAACAGCAATTACAACAATAATCGCAACAATTATCCCAACAATCGCAACATCAATCGCAACTACAACAAACGGCCCAACAACAACAACAACAACAACAACAACTACTACTACAACAATCATCCCAACAACAATAATAACCGCAACAACAACAACAATCAGAAGCAGCTATGCCAAAGGTGTGAAAAGTATCACTCGGGGTTCTGCACCAAATTTTGCAACAAGTGTAAAAGAAATGGTCATAGCGCGGCGAAGTGTGAGGTCTACGGACCAGGGGTTAATAGAACGAAAGGAACAAATGGTGTCGGAACGAGTAATGGCGGAGCAAGTAGTGTCGGAGCAAGTTATGCCAATGTAGTTTGTTATAAATGTGGAAAACCGGGCCACATTATTAGAAATTGCCCAAACCAGGAGAACACGAATGGACAAGGCCGCGGAAGAGTTTTCAATATTAATGCGGCAGAGGCACAAGAAGACCCGGAGCTTGTTACGGGTACGTTTCTTATTGACAATAAATCTGCTTACATTTTATTTGATTCGGGTGCGGATAGAAGCTATATGAGTAGAGATTTTTGTGCTAAATTAAGTTGTCCATTGACGCCTTTGGATAGTAAATTTTTACTCGAATTAGCAAATGGTAAATTAATTTCAGCAGATAATATATGTCGGAATCGAGAAATTAAACTGGTTAACGAAACATTTAAGATTGATTTGATACCAGTAGAGTTAGGGAGTTTTGATGTGATAATCGGTATGGACTGGTTGAAAGAAGTGAAAGCAGAGATCGTTTGTTACAAAAATGCAATTCGCATTATACGAGAAAAAGGAAAACCCTTAATGGTGTACGGAGAAAAGGGCAACACGAAGCTACATCTTATTAGTAATTTGAAGGCACAAAAACTAATAAGAAAAGGTTGCTATGCTGTTCTAGCACACGTCGAGAAAGTACAAACTGAAGAAAAGAGCATCAATGATGTTCCCGTCGCAAAAGAATTTCCCGATGTATTTCCGAAAGAATTATCGGGATTACCCCCACACCGATCCGTTGAATTTCAAATAGATCTTGTACCAGGAGCTGCACCAATAGCTCGTGCTCCTTACATACTCGCACCCAGCGAGATGAAAGAACTACAAAGCCAATTACAAGAACTTTTAGAGCGTGGTTTCATTCAACCAAGCACATCACCGTGGGGAGATCCTGTTTTGTTTGTCAAGAAGAAAGATGGTACATTCAGGTTGTGTATCGACTACCGAGAGTTGAACAAACTTACCATCAAGAACCGCTACCCACTACCGAGAATCGATGACTTATTTGATCAACTACAAGGCTCGTCTATTTATTCAAAGATTGACTTATGTTCCGGGTATCATCAAATGCGGGTGAAAGAAAATGATATTCCAAAGACTGCTTTCAGAACACGTTACGGTCATTACGAGTTTATGGTCATGCCATTTGGTTTAACTAATGCACCAGCTGTGTTCATGGACCTTATGAACCGAGTGTGTGGACCATACCTTGACAAGTTTGTCATTGTTTTCATTGATGACATACTTATTTACTCAAAGAATGACCAAGAAAACGGTGAACATTTGAGAAAGGTGTTAGAAGTATTGAGGAAGGAAGAATTGTACGCTAAATTTTCAAAGTGTGCATTTTGGTTGGAAGAAGTTCAATTCCTCGGTCACATAGTGAACAAAAAAGGTATTAAGGTGGATCCGGCAAAGATAGAAACTGTTGAAAAGTGGGAAACCCCGAAAACTCCGAAACACATACGCCAGTTTTTAGGACTAGCTGGTTACTACAGAAGGTTCATCCAAGACTTTTCCAGAATAGCAAAACCCTTGACTGCATTAACGCATAAAGGGAAGAAATTTGAATGGAAGGATGAACAAGAGAAAGCGTTTCAGTTATTGAAGAAAAAGCAAACTACGGCACCTATATTGTCATTGCCTGAAGGGAATGATGATTTTGTGATTTATTGTGACGCATCAAAGCAAGGTCTCAGTTGTGTATTAATGCAACGAACGAAGGTGATTGCTTATGCGTCTAGACAATTGAAGATTCACGAGCAAAATTATACGACGCATGATTTGGAATTAGGCGCGGTTGTTTTTGCATTAAAGACTTGGAGGCACTACTTATATGGGGTCAAAAGTATTATATATACCGACCACAAAAGTCTTTAACACATATTTAATCAGAAACAACTGAATATGAGGCAGCGTAGGTGGATTGAATTGTTGAATGATTACGACTTTGAGATTCGTTACCACCCGGGGAAGGCAAATGTGGTAGCCGATGCCTTGAGTAGGAAGAACAGAGAACCCATTCGAGTAAAATCTATGAATATAATGATTCATAATAACATTACTACTCAAATAAAGGAGGCACAACAAGGAGTTTTAAAAGAGGGAAATTTAAAGGACGAAATACCCAAAGGATCGGAGAAGCATCTTAATATTCGGGAAGACGGAACCCGGTATAGGGCTGAAAGGATTTGGGTACCAAAATTTGGAGATATGAGAGAAATGGTACTTAGAGAAGCTCATAAAACCAGATACTCAATATGTAGTGACCCGAACTTTTCCATGTTTATATATATTAATTGAGATTGATATTTACATGATTAAATGTTTCCAACATGTTAAGCAATCAAACTTGTTAAGACTTGATTAATTGAAATAGGTTTCATATAGACAATTGACTACCCAAGTTGACCGGTGATTCACGAACGTTAAAACTTGTAAAAACTATATGATGACATATATATGGTTATATATATAGTTAACATGATATTATGATAAGTAAACATATCATTAAGTATATTAACAATGAACTACATATGTAAAAACAAGACTACTAACTTAATGATTTTGAAACGAGACATATATGTAACGATTATCGTTGTAACGACATTTAATGTATATATATCATATTAAGAGATATTTGTACATCATAATATCATGATAATATAATAATTTAAAATCTCTTTTGATATTATAAACATTGGGTTAACAACATTTAACAAGATCGTTAACCTAAAGGTTTCAAAACAACATTTACATGTAACGACTAACGATGACTTAACGACTCAGTTAAAATGTATATACATGTAGTATTTTAATATGTATTCATACACTTTTGAAAGACTTCAAGACACTTATCAAAATACTTCTACTTAACAAAAATGCTTACAATTACATCCTCGTTCAGTTTCATCAACAATTCTACTCGTATGCACCCGTATTCGTACTCGTACAATACACAGCTTTTAGATGTATGTACTATTGGTATATACACTCCAATGATCATCTCTTAGCAGCCCATGTGAGTCACCTAACACATGTGGGAACCATCATTTGGCAACTAGCATGAAATATCTCATAAAATTACAAAAATATGAGTAATCATTCATGATTATTTACATGAAAACAAAATTACATATCCTTTATATCTAATCCATACACCAACGACCAAAAACACCTAAAAACACTTTCATTCTTCAATTTTCTTCATCTAATTGATCTCTCTCAAGTTCTATCTTCAAGTTCTAAGTGTTCTTCATAAATTCCAAAAGTTCTAGTTTCATAAAATCAAGAATACTTTCAAGTTTGCTAGCTCACTTCCAATCTTGTAAGGTGATCATCCAACCTCAAGAAATCTTTGTTTCTTACAGTAGGTTATCATTCTAATACAAGGTAATAATCATATTCAAACTTTGGTTCAATTTCTATAACTATAACAATCTTATTTCAAGTGATGATCTTACTTGAACTTGTTTTCGTGTCATGATTCTACTTCAAGAACTTCGAGCCATCCAAGGATCCATTGAAGCTAGATCCATTTTTTTCTTTTCCAGTAGGTTTATCCAAGGAACTTAAGGTAGTAATGATGTTCATAACATCATTCGATTCAGACATATAAAGCTATCTTATTCGAAGGTTTAAACTTGTAATCACTAGAACATAGTTTAGTTAATTCTAAACTTGTTCGCAAACAAAAGTTAATCCTTCTAACTTGACTTTTAAAATCAACTAAAAACATGTTCTATATCTATATGATATGCTAACTTAATGATTTAAAACCTGGAAACACGAAAAACAATTTACGCCGTCGTAGTAACACCGCGGGCTGTTTTGGGTTAGTTAATTAAAAACTATGATAAACTTTGATTTAAAAGTTGTTATTCTGAGAAAATGATTTTTATTATGAACATGAAACTATATCCAAAAATTATGGTTAAACTCAAAGTGGAAGTATGTTTTCTAAAATGGTCATCTAGACGTCGTTCTTTCGACTGAAATGACTACCTTTACAAAAACGACTTGTAACTTATTTTTCCGACTATAAACCTATACTTTTCTGTTTAGATTCATAAAATAGAGTTCAATATGAAACCATAGCAATTTGATTCACTCAAAACGGATTTAAAATGAAGAAGTTATGGGTAAAACAAGATTGGATAATTTTTCACATTTTAGCTACGTGAAAATTGGTAACAAATCTATTCCAACCATAACTTAATCAACTTGTATTGTATATTATGTAATCTTGAGATACCATAGACACGTATACAATGTTTCGACCTATCATGTCGACACATCTATATATATTTCGGAACAACCATAGACACTCTATATGTGAATGTTGGAGTTAGCTATACAGGGTTGAGGTTGATTCCAAAATATATATAGTTTGAGTTGTGATCAATACTGAGATACGTATACACTGGGTCGTGGATTGATTCAAGATAATATTTATCGATTTATTTCTGTACATCTAACTGTGGACAACTAGTTGTAGGTTACTAACGAGGACAGCTGACTTAATAAACTTAAAACATCAAAATATATTAAAAGGTGTTGTAAATATATTTTGAACATACTTTGATATATATGTATATATTGTTATAGGTTCGTGAATCAACCAGTGGCCAAGTCTTACTTCCCGACGAAGTAAAAATCTGTGAAAGTGAGTTATAGTCCCACTTTTAAAATCTAATATTTTTGGGATGAGAATACATGCAGGTTTTATAAATGATTTACAAAATAGACACAAGTACGTGAAACTACATTCTATGGTTGAATTATCGAAATCGAATATGCCCCTTTTTATTAAGTCTGGTAATCTAAGAATTAGGGAACAGACACCCTAATTGACGCGAATCCTAAAGATAGATCTATTGGGCCTAACAAACCCCATCCAAAGTACCGGATGCTTTAGTACTTCGAAATTTATATCATATCCGAAGGGTGTCCCGGAATGATGGGGATATTCTTATATATGCATCTTGTTATTGTCGGTTACCAGGTGTTCACCATATGAATGATTTTTATCTCTATGTATGGGATATGTATTGAAATATGAAATCTTGTGGTCTATTGTTACGATTTGATATATATAGGTTAAACCTATAACTCACCAACATTTTTGTTGACGTTTTAAGCATGTTTATTCTCAGGTGATTATTAAGAGCTTCCGCTATCGCATACTTAAATAAGGACGAGATTTGGAGTCCATGCTTGTATGATATTGTGTAAAAACTGCATTCAAGAAACTTATTTTGTTGTAACATATTTGTATTGTAAACCATTATGTAATGGTCGTGTGTAAACAGGATATTTTAGATTATCATCATTTGATAATCTACGTAAAGCTTTTTAAAACCTTTATCTATGAAATAAAGGTTATGGTTTGTTTTAAAAATGAATGCAGTCTTTGAAAAACGTCTCATATAGAGGTCAAAACCTCGCAACGAAATCAATTAATATGGAACGTTTTTAATCAATAAGAACGGGACATTTCAGTTGGTATCCGAGCGTTGGTCTTAGAGAATCAGAAAATTTGCATTAGTGTGTCTTATCGAGTTTGTTAGGATGCATTAGTGATTCTGGACTTCGACCGTGTTTTCTTTAAAAATGATTGCTTAACATTTTTGTTGGAAACTATATATTTTTAACATATGAATATTATGTGATATATTAATCTCTTAACGTGTTTGATATTATGTGATAGATGTCTACCTCTAGAACAAGTCCCATTGACTCACCTAATAATAATGAAGAGTCAAATGTAAATTGGAATGATTCGTGGACTGATTCACAAGTTCCCGAAGAGGAACCGGAAGAAGAGTCGGAACCGGAAGAAGAATCGGAACCGGAAGAAGAATCGGAACCGGAAGAAGAATCGGAACCGGTGGGGGAAATAATAAAACGGTTAAGTAAAAGAGAATCCTCAACCAATCGACCAAGGTTAATTATGGTCAATGGTGTTTCCGCCAAGGAAGCAAAATATTGGGAGGATTACCAATTCTCCGATGAATCGGATTCCGACGAGAATTCCAATGATGTTATAGAAATTACCCCAACTGAATTTAAAAAGGCAAAAGAAAATAATAAGGGAAAGGGCATAAAAATAGAGAAATCTAATTCCAACCCCGATGAACTTTATATGTATGGTCAACCCCCGAAGTCCTTAAGTTGTAACAATGACCCGGGAACCTCTAAACCACCAGGTTTTTCTAAACCAATGTGGACAACGACGGCTCGTATTAGGGGAACATCATATATCCCTAGAAACTTGGCAAAACGAACCAAAACCGAAGAAGAAGAAACGAGCGAGTCGGAATAAGATAGTTGTATTCGTGTGGTGTAATATATGTAATATAGTGTTCTTATGCTTTATGATATATGTAAAAATTGCTTGTATTAATAAGTATTTTTTTTATGAATCTAACTCTTGTCTATTTTACAGTTTAAAAACACAAAATGGATAGACAACCCAATATTTTAAGAGACCTACCCGGAGACATGATTGATGAAATCTTGTCGAGAGTCGGCCAGAATTCCTCGGCACAACTATTTAAGGCGAGATCAGTTTGTAAGACATTCGAAGAACGTTCCAAGAATGTCTTGGTTTATAAGAGACTTTCGTTTGAAAGATGGGGGATAGCACATTGGGAAACCCATAAGTTACGATGTGTTTACTTTGACGCATATATTGCGGGGAACCCAAATGCTATTTTACGCAACGGGTTAAGAAATTATTTTGACTCAATATATCCGAATATTGGACTTCGTGATTTAGAAAAAGCGGCTAACATGCAACATAAAGAAGCATGTTATGCTTACGGATTAGTAATGTTCGCTTCTCACCAAAGTGAGAACAAGAACATCGGGCTACAACTATAAAAAAAAAACGTTTCCACAAGTGACGGAGTCGGTAATTGGGGTAAGAAATGAGGTTTTTAGATTATTACGGGACTGTTGGACATTATGTAACCCTCGTCCCTTTGACGACGTTACAACACGCTGTCTTATCAGCGGCCATAACGGTTATGTTGCACAAGACCAAGGATGGGAAGTAGTCCTAGTAAAACCAGAATGCATGACTTGTTTCTGGACGTATGAATTACGTGTCTTTATTGCCTTTGCTGAACGACTTGTGTACTAGCTAGAATTGTCTTCACAACTATCTTGTATCAAAGTTATTGTGTGCTATATTTCATGCTTTATGTAAAATAAGCGGTATTGTAAGTTTGTAAAATATTGTATAAAAGTTTGAACGCGAAATATTATTATAATCAGTTTTTCATATAGAATTGTAGTAGTTGAATTGTATATTAGCTACTAAGTATGAACTTAACGGGTAGGTACTACCCGAATTTAAACTTATAAAACGCTAATATGAAGAAAAAGCTTTTATAAATGAGTTCATATTATGCTACGAAATACTATTAACTACTCTTAATATTCTGTATGATTAACTTGTTCCATTTAACGATTTTGAAGGAAATGGCACCGACTACTCGACACACCGTGAATATGAATGAAGAGGAATTCCGTACTTTTCTAGCTTCAAACATAGCCGCAGTACAGGCTGCGCTACATACCAACAATAACCTTGGATCTAGCAGTACAGGAAATCGTGTAGGATGCACCTACAAAGAATTCACTGCCTGCAAACCTTTGGAATTTGATGGAACCGAAGGACCGATCGGATTGAAACGGTGGACCGAGAAGGTCGAATCGGTGTTTGCCATAAGTAAGTGTACTGAAGAGGACAAAGTAAAGTACGCTACGCATACCTTCACAGGTTCTGCGTTAACATGGTGGAATACCTATCTAGAGCAAGTGGGACAAGACGATGCGTACGCACTACCGTGGTCAGCATTCAAGCTCTTGATGAACGAGAAGTACCGTCCCAGAACCGAGGTTAATAAGCTCAAGACAGAACTCAGAGGGTTACGAACCCAAGGATTTGATATTACCACGTATGAAAGACGATTCACAGAGTTGTGCCTATTGTGTCCGGGAGCATTCGAAGATGAGGAAGAGAAGATCGACGCGTTTGTGAAAGGATTACCGGAAAGAATCCAAGAAGATATAAGTTCACACGAGCCCGCCTCCATACAACAGGCATGTAGAATGGCTCACAAACTAGTGAACCAGATTGAAGAAAGAATTAAAGAACAGACTGCTAAAGAGGCCAATGTGAAGCAAGTCAAAAGAAAGTGGGAGGAAAACGGTGATAAGAATCACCAATACAACAACAACAGCAATTACAACAATAATCGCAACAATTATCCCAACAATCGCAACATCAATCGCAACTACAACAAACGGCCCAACAACAACAACAACAACAGCAACTACAACAATCATCCCAACAACAATAATAACCGCAACAACAACAACAATCAGAAGCAGCTATGCCAAAGGTGTGAAAAGAATCACTCGGGGTTCTGCACCAAATTTTGCAACAAGTGTAAAAGAAATGGTCATAGCGCGGCGAAGTGTGAGGTCTACGAACCAGGGGTTAATAGAACGAAAGGAACAAATGGTGTCGGAACGAGTAATGGCGGAGCAAGTAGTGTCGGAGCAAGTTATGCCAATGTAGTTTGTTATAAATGTGGAAAACCAGGACACATTATTAGAAATTGCCCGAACCAGGAGAACACGAATGGACAAGGCCGTGGAAGAGTTTTCAATATTAATGCGGTAGAGGCACAGGAAGACCCGGAGCTTGTTACGGGTACGTTTCTTATTGACAATAAATCTGCTTACGTTTTATTTGATTCGGGTGCGGATAGAAGCTATATGAGTAGAGATTTTTGTGCTAAATTAAGTTGTCCATTGACGCCTTTGGATAGTAAATTTTTACTCGAATTAGCAAATGGTAAATTAATTTCAGCAGATAATATATGTCGGAATCGAGAAATTAAACTGGTTAGCGAAACATTTAAGATTGATTTGATACCAGTAGAGTTAGGGAGTTTTGATGTGATAATCGGTATGGACTGGTTGAAAGAAGTGAAAGCGGAGATCGTTTGTTACAAAAATGCAATTCGCATTATACGAGAAAAAGGAAAACCCTTAATGGTGTACGGAGAAAAGGGCAACACGAAGCTACATCTTATTAGTAATTTGAAGGCACAAAAACTAATAAGAAAAGGTTGTTATGCTGTTCTAGCACACGTCGAGAAAGTACAAACTGAAGAAAAGAGCATCAATGATGTTCCCATTGCAAAAGAATTTCCCGATGTATTTCCGAAAGAATTACCGGGATTACCCCCACATCGATCCGTTGAATTTCAAATAGATCTTGTACCAGGAGCTGCACCAATAGCTCGTGCTCCTTACAGACTTGCACCCAGCGAGATGAAAGAACTGCAAAGCCAATTACAAGAACTTTTAGAGCGTGGTTTCATTCGACCAAGCACATCACCGTGGGGAGCTCCTGTTTTGTTTGTCAAGAAGAAAGATGGTACATTCAGGTTGTGTATCGACTACCGAGAGTTGAACAAACTTACCATCAAGAACCGCTACCCACTACCGAGAATCGACGACTTATTTGATCAACTACAAGGCTCGTCTGTTTATTCAAAGATTGACTTACGTTCCGGGTATCATCAAATGCGAGTGAAAGAAGATGATATTCCAAAGACTGCTTTCAGAACACGTTACGGTCATTACGAGTTTATGGTCATGCCGTTTGGTTTAACTAATGCACCAGCTGTGTTCATGGACCTTATGAACCGAGTGTGTGGACCATACCTTGACAACTTTGTCATTGTTTTCATTGATGACATACTTATTTACTCAAAGAATGACCAAGAACACGGTGAACATTTGAGAAAGGTGTTAGAAGTATTGAGGAAGGAAGAATTATACGCTAAGTTTTCAAAGTGTCATTTTGGTTGGAAGAAGTTCAATTCCTCGGTCACATAGTGAACAAAGAAGGTATTAAGGTGGATCCAGCAAAGATAGAAACTGTTGAAAAGTGGGAAACCCCGAAAACTCCGAAACACGTACGCCAGTTTTTAGGACTAGCTGGTTACTACAGAAGGTTCATCCAAGACTTTTCCAGAATAGCAAAACCCTTGACTGCATTAACGCATAAAGGGAAGAAATTTGAATGGAATGATGAACAAGAGAAAGCGTTTCAGTTATTGAAGAAAAAGCTAACTACGGCACCTATATTGTCATTGCCTGAAGGGAATGATGATTTTGTGATTTATTGTGATGCATCAAAGCAAGGTCTCGGTTGTGTATTAATGCAACGAACGAAGGTGATTGCTTATGCGTCTAGACAATTGAAGATTCACGAACAAAACTATACGACGCATGATTTGGAATTAGGCGCGGTTGTTTTTGCATTAAAGACTTGGAGGCACTACTTATATGGGGTCAAAAGTATTATATATACCGACCACAAAAGTCTTCAACACATATTTAATCAGAAACAACTGAATATGAGGCAGCGTAGGTGGATTGAATTATTGAATGATTACGACTTTGAGATTCGTTACCACCCGGGGAAGGCAAATGTGGTAGCCGATGCCTTGAGCAGGAAGGACAGAGAACCCATTCGAGTAAAATCTATGAATATAATGATTCATAATAACCTTACTACTCAAATAAAGGAGGCGCAACAAGGAGTTTTAAAAGAGGGAAATTTAAAGGATGAAATACCCAAAGGATCGGAGAAGCATCTTAATATTCGGGAAGACGGAACCCGGTATAGGGCTGAAAGGATTTGGGTACCAAAATTTGGAGATATGAGAGAAATGGTACTTAGAGAAGCTCATAAAACCAGATACTCAATACATCCTGGAACGGGGAAGATGTACAAGGATCTCAAGAAACATTTTTGGTGGCCGGGTATGAAAGCCGATGTTGCTAAATATGTAGGAGAATGTTTGACGTGTTCTAAGGTCAAAGCTGAGCATCAGAAACCATCAGGTCTACTTCAACAACCCGAAATCCCGGAATGGAAATGGGAAAACATTACCATGGATTTCATCACTAAATTGCCAAGGACTGCAAGTGGTTTTGATACTATTTGGGTAATAGTTGATCGTCTCACCAAATCAGCACACTTCCTGCCAATAAGAGAAGATGACAAGATGGAGAAGTTAGCACGACTGTATTTGAAGGAAGTCGTCTCCAGACATGGAATACCAATCTCTATTATCTCTGATAGGGATGGCAGATTTATTTCAAGATTCTGGCAGACATTACAGCAAGCATTAGGAACTCGTCTAGACATGAGTACTGCCTATCATCCACAAACTGATGGGCAGAGCGAAAGGACGATACAAACGCTTGAAGACATGCTACGAGCATGTGTTATTGATTTCGGAAACAGTTGGGATCGACATCTACCGTTAGCAGAATTTTCCTACAACAACAGCTACCATTCAAGCATTGAGATGGCGCCGTTTGAAGCACTTTATGGTAGAAAGTGCAGGTCTCCGATTTGTTGGAGTGAAGTGGGGGATAGACAGATTACGGGTCCGGAGATTATACAAGAAACTACCGAGAAGATCATCCAAATTCAACAACGGTTGAAAACCGCCCAAAGTCGACAAAAGAGCTACGCTGACATTAAAAGAAAAGATATAGAATTTGAAATTGGAGAGATGGTCATGCTTAAAGTTGCACCTTGGAAAGGCGTTGTTCGATTTGGTAAACGAGGGAAATTAAATCCAAGGTATATTGGACCATTCAAGATTATTGATCGTGTCGGACCAGTAGCTTACCGACTAGAGTTACCTCAACAACTCGCGGCTGTACATAACACTTTCCACGTCTCGAATTTGAAGAAATGTTTTGCTAAAGAAGATCTCACTATTCCGTTAGATGAAATCCAAATCAACGAAAAACTTCAATTCATCGAAGAACCCGTCGAAATAATGGATCGTGAGGTTAAAAGACTTAAGCAAAACAAGATACCAATTGTTAAGGTTCGATGGAATGCTCGTAGAGGACCCGAGTTCACCTGGGAGCGTGAAGATCAGATGAAGAAGAAATACCCGCATCTATTTCCAGAAGATTCGTCAACACCTTCAACAGCTTAAAATTTCGGGACGAAATTTATTTAACGGGTAGGTACTGTAGTGACCCGAACTTTTCCATGTTTATATATATTAATTGAGATTGATATTTACATGATTAAATGTTTCCAACATGTTAAGCAATCAAACTTGTTAAGACTTGATTAATTGAAATAGGTTTCATATAGACAATTGACTACCCAAGTTGACCGGTGATTCACGAACGTTAAAACTTGTAAAAACTATATGATGACATATATATGGTTATATATATAGTTAACATGATATTATGATAAGTAAACATATCATTAAGTATATTAACAATGAACTACATATGTAAAAACAAGACTACTAACTTAATGATTTTGAAACGAGACATATATGTAACGATTATCGTTGTAACGACATTTAATGTATATATATCATATTAAGAGATATTTGTACATCATAATATCATGATAATATAATAATTTAAAATCTCTTTTGATATTATAAACATTGGGTTAACAACATTTAACAAGATCGTTAACCTAAAGGTTTCAAAACAACATTTACATGTAACGACTAACGATGACTTAACGACTCAGTTAAAATGTATATACATGTAGTATTTTAATATGTATTCATACACTTTTGAAAGACTTCAAGAAACTTATCAAAATACTTCTACTTAACAAAAATGCTTACAATTACATCCTCGTTCAGTTTCATCAACAATTCTACTCGTATGCACCCGTATTCGTACTCGTACAATACACAGCTTTTAGATGTATGTACTATTGGTATATACACTCCAATGATCAGCTCTTAGCAGCCCATGTGAGTCACCTAACACATGTGGGAACCATCATTTGGCAACTAGCATGAAATATCTCATAAAATTACAAAAATATGAGTAATCATTCATGACTTATTTACATGAAAACAAAATTACATATCCTTTATATCTAATCCATACACCAACGACCAAAAACACCTACAAACACTTTCATTCTTCAATTTTCTTCATCTAATTGATCTCTCTCAAGTTCTATCTTCAAGTTCTAAGTGTTCTTCATAAATTCCAAAAGTTCTAGTTTCATAAAATCAAGAATACTTTCAAGTTTGCTAGCTCACTTCCAATCTTGTAAGGTGATCATCCAACCTCAAGAAATCTTTGTTTCTTACAGTAGGTTATCATTCTAATACAAGATAATAATCATATTCAAACTTTGGTTCAATTTCTATAACTATAACAATCTTATTTCAAGTGATGATCTTACTTGAACTTGTTTTCGTGTCATGATTCTACTTCAAGAACTTCGAGCCATCCAAGGATCCATTGAAGCTAGATCCATTTTTCTCTTTTCCAGTAGGTTTATCCAAGGAACTTAAGGTAGTAATGATGTTCATAACATCATTCGATTCATACATATAAAGCTATCTTATTCGAAGGTTTAAACTTGTAATCACTAGAACATAGTTTAGTTAATTCTAAACTTGTTCGCAAACAAAAGTTAATCCTTCTAACTTGACTTTTAAAATCAACTAAACACATGTTCTATATCTATATGATATGCTAACTTAATGATTTAAAACCTGGAAACACGAAAAACACCGTAAAACCGGATTTACGCCGTCGTAGTAACACCGCGGGCTGTTTTGGGTTAGTTAATTAAAAACTATGATAAACTTTGATTTAAAAGTTGTTATTCTGAGAAAATGATTTTTATTATGAACATGAAACTATATCCAAAAATTATGGTTAAACTCAAAGTGGAAGTATGTTTTCTAAAATGGTCATCTAGACGTCGTTCTTTCGACTGAAATGACTACCTTTACAAAAACGACTTGTAACTTATTTTTCCGACTATAAACCTATACTTTTCTGTTTAGATTCATAAAATAGAGTTCAATATGAAACCATAGCAATTTGATTCACTCAAAACGGATTTAAAATGAAGAAGTTATGGGTAAAACAAGATTGGATAATTTTTCTCATTTTAGCTACGTGAAAATTGGTAACAAATCTATTCCAACCATAACTTAATCAACTTGTATTGTATATTATGTAATCTTGAGATACCATAGACACGTATACAATGTTTCGACCTATCATGTCGACACATCTATATATATTTCGGAACAACCATAGACACTCTATATGTGAATGTTGGAGTTAGCTATACAGGGTTGAGGTTGATTCCAAAATATATATAGTTTGAGTTGTGATCAATACTGAGATACGTATACACTGGGCCGTGGATTGATTCAAGATAATATTTATCGATTTATTTCTGTACATCTAACTGTGGACAACTAGTTGTAGGTTACTAACGAGGACAGCTGACTTAATAAACTTAAAACATCAAAATATATTAAAAGGTGTTGTAAATATATTTTGAACATACTTTGATATATATGTATATATTGTTATAGGTTCGTGAATCAACCAGTGGCCAAGTCTTACTTCCCGACGAAGTAAAAATCTGTGAAAGTGAGTTATAGTCCCACTTTTAAAATCTAATATTTTTGGGATGAGAATACATGCAGGTTTTATAAATGATTTACAAAATAGACACAAGTACGTGAAACTACATTCTATGGTTGAATTATCGAAATCGAATATGCCCCTTTTTATTAAGTCTGGTAATCTAAGAATTAGGGAACAGACACCCTAATTGACGCGAATCCTAAAGATAGATCTATTGGGCCTAACAAACCCCATCCAAAGTACCGGATGCTTTAGTACTTCGAAATTTATATCATATCCGAAGGGTGTCCCGGAATGATGGGGATATTCTTATATATGCATCTTGTTATTGTCGGTTACCAGGTGTTCACCATATGAATGATTTTTATCTCTATGTATGGGATATGTATTGAAATATGAAATCTTGTGGTCTATTGTTACGATTTGATATATATAGGTTAAACCTATAACTCACCAACATTTTTGTTGACGTTTTAAGCATGTTTATTCTCAGGTGATTATTAAGAGCTTCCGCTATCGCATACTTAAATAAGGACGAGATTTGGAGTCCATGCTTGTATGATATTGTGTAAAAACTGCATTCAAGAAACTTATTTTGTTGTAACATATTTGTATTGTAAACCATTATGTAATGGTCGTGTGTAAACAGGATATTTTAGATTATCATCATTTGATAATCTACGTAAAGCTTTTTAAAACCTTTATCTATGAAATAAAGGTTATGGTTTGTTTTAAAAATGAATGCAGTCTTTGAAAAACGTCTCATATAGAGGTCAAAACCTCGCAACGAAATCAATTAATATGGAACGTTTTTAATCAATAAGAACGGGACATTTCACAATACATCCTGGAACGGGGAAGATGTACAAGGATCTCAAGAAACATTTTTGGTGGTTGGGTATGAAAGCCGATGTTGCTAAATACGTAGGAGAATGTTTGACATGTTCTAAGGTCAAAGCTGAGCATCAGAAACCATCAGGTCTACTTCAATAACCCGAAATCCCGGAATGGAAATGGGAAAACATTACCATGGATTTCATCACTAAATTGCCAAGGACTGCAAGTGGTTTTGATACTATTTGGGTAATAGTTGATCGTCTCACCAAATCAGCACACTTCCTACCAATAAGAGAAGATGACAAGATGGAGAAGTTAGCACGACTGTATTTGAAGGAAGTCGTCTCCAGACATGGAATACCAATCTCTATTATCTCTGATAGGGATGGCAGATTTATTTCAAGATTCTGGCAGACATTACAGCAAGCATTAGGAACTCGTCTAGACATGAGTACTGCCTATCATCCACAAACTGATGGGCAGAGCGAAAGGACGATACAAACGCTTGAAGACATGCTACGAGCATGTGTTATTGATTTCGGAAACAGTTGGGATCGACATCTACCGTTAGCAGAATTTTCCTACAACAACAGCTACCATTCTAGCATTGAGATGGTGCCGTTTGAAGCACTTTATGGTAGAAAGTGCAGGTCTCCGATTTGTTGGAGTGAAGTGGGGGATAGACAGATTACGGGTCCGGAGATTATACAAGAAACTACCGAGAAGATCATCCAAATTCAACAACGGTTGAAAACCGCCCAAAGTCGACAAAAGAGCTACGCTGACATTAAAAGAAAAGATATAGAATTTGAAATTGGAGAGATGGTCATGCTTAAAGTTGCACCTTGGAAAGGCGTTGTTCGATTTGGTAAACGAGGGAAATTAAATCCAAGGTATATTGGACCATTCAAGATTATTGATCGTGTCGGACCAGTAGCTTACCGACTTGAGTTATCTCAACAACTCGCGGCTGTACATAACACTTTCCACGTCTCGAATTTGAAGAAATGTTTTGCTAAAGAAGATCTCACTATTCCGTTAGATGAAATCCAAATCAACGAAAAACTTCAATTCATCGAAGAACCCGTCGAAATAATGGATCGTGAGGTTAAAAGACTTAAGCAAAACAAGATACCAATTGTTAAGCTTCGATGGAATACTCGTAGAGGACCCGAGTTCACCTGGGAGCGTGAAGATCACATGAAGAAGAAATACCCGCATCTATTTCCAGAAGATTCGTCAACACCTTCAACAGCATAAAATTCCGGGACGAAATTTATTTAACGGGTAGGTACTGTAGTGACCCGAACTTTTCCATGTTTATATATATTAATTGAGATTGATATTTACATGATTAAATGTTTCCAACATGTTAAGCAATCAAACTTGTTAAGACTTGATTAATTGAAATATGTTTCATATAGACAATTGACCACCCAAGTTGACCGGCGATTCACGAACGTTAAAACATGTAAAAACGACATGACGATATATATATGGATATACATATGGTTAACATGAGATTATGATAAGTAAGTATCTCCATAAGTATATTAACAATGAGTTATATACATATAAACAAGACTACTAACTTAAGGATTTCGAAACGAGACATATATGTAACGATTATCGTTGTAACGACATTTAAATGTATATATATCATATTAAGATATATTAATATATCATAATATCATGATAATATAATAATTTAACATCTCATTAGATATAATAAACAATGGGTTAACAACATTAATTGAGATCGTTAACTTAAAGGTTTCAAAACAACACTTACATGTAACGACTAACGATGACTTAACGACTCAGTTAAAATGTATATACATGTAGTGTATTTAGATGTATTAAAATACTTTTGGAAGACTTCAAGACATATATCAAAACACTCATACTTAACGAAAATGGTTACAGTTACTTTCCCATTCTTTTCTTTCATCAAGAATTCTAGTCGTATTCTTACCCGTATTATACACAGCTTCAAAACGTACTTACTATGGGTATATACCAATAGGAACTAGCATGGGATTCCACTCTTGATTATGTCATGTATGACTAATCAATTTTAACTTCTACCATGAGCTAGTCAACTAACTAGAACTCCTTTTAACCCCACTCACCACTCACCAATTACCACTCATCATTCACTCCATTTCACTTCCAATTCTCTTTCTAATTCTCTCTCAACACACACACACTATTATGAACGTATTTTTCCAGTAGTTAATCATCATCTTCATCAAAAATCGCTTCAAGAATCAAGCTATAATCATCATAGGAAGAACACTTCAAGAACACTTCAAAAATCCCTTCAAGTTTACTAATTTACTTCCAAGCTTTCTAATCCATTCCAAGTAATCATCTAAGATCAAGAAACCTTTGTTATATATAGTAGATTATCTTTCTTATTCAAGGTAATATTCATATTCAAACTTTGATTCAATTTCTATAACTATAAACTATCTTAATTCGAGTAAAAATCTTACTTGAACTTGTTTTTGTGTCACGATCCTACTTCAAGAACTTTCAAGCCATCCAAGATCCTTTGAAGCTAGATAATTTCTTGTCACTTCCAGTAGGTTTACCTACTAAACTTAAGGTAGTAATGATGTTCATAACATCATTCGATTCATATATATAAAACTATCTTATTCGAAGGTTTAAACTCGTAATCACTAGAACATAGTTTAGTTAATTCTAAACTTGTTCGCAAACAAAAGTTAATCCTTCTAACTTGACTTTTAAAATTAACTAAACACATGTTCTATATCTATATGATATGCTAACTTAATGATTTAAAACCTGGAAACACGAAAAACACCGTAAAACCGGATTTACGCCGTCGTAGTAACACCGCGGGCTGTTTTGGGTTAGTTAATTAAAAACTATGATAAACTTTGATTTAAAAGTTGTTATTCTGAGAAAATGATTTTTATTATGAACATGAAACTATATCCAAAAATTATGGTTAAACTCAAAGTGGAAGTATGTTTTCTAAAATGGTCATCTAGACGTCGTTCTTTCGACTGAAATGACTACCTTTACAAAAACGACTTGTAACTTATTTTTCCGACAATAAACCTATATTTTTTCTGTTTAGATTCATAAAATAGAGTTCAATATGAAATCATAGCAATTTGATTCACTCAAAACGGATTTAAAATGAAGAAGTTATGGGTAAAACAAGATTGGATAATTTTTCTCATTTTAACTACGTGAAAATTGGTAACAAATCTATTCCAACCATAACTTAATCAACTTATATTGCATATTATGTAATCTTGAGATACCATAGACACGTATACAATGTTTCGACCTATCATGTCGACACATCTATATATATTTCGGAACAACCATATACACTCTATATGTGAATGTTGGAGTTAGCTATACAGGGTTGAGGTTGATTCCAAAATATATATAGTTTGAGTTGTGATCAATACTGAGATACGTATACACTGGGTCGTGGATTGATTCAAGATAATATTTATCGATTTATTTCTGTACATCTAACTGTGGACAACTAGTTGTAGGTTACTAACGAGGACAGCTGACTTAATAAACTTAAAACATCAAAATATATTAAAAGTGTTGTAAATATATTTTGAACATACTTTGATATATATGTATATATTGTTATAGGTTCGTGAATCAACCAGTGGCCAAGTCTTACTTCCCGATGAAGTAAAAATCTGTGAAAGTGAGTTATAGTCCCACTTTTAAAATCTAATATTTTTGGGATGAGAATACATGCAGGTTTTATAAATGATTTACAAAATAGACACAAGTACGTGAAACTACATTCTATGGTTGAATTATCGAAATCGAATATGCCCTTTTTTATTAAGTCTGGTAATCTAAGAATTAGGGAACATACACCCTAATTGACGCGAATCCTAAAGATAGATCTATTGGGCCTAACAAACCCCATCCAAAGTATCGGATGCTTTAGTACTTCGAAATTTATATCATATCCGAAGGGTGTCCCGGAATGATGGGGATATTCTTATATATGCATCTTGTTAATGTCGGTTACCAGGTGTTCACCATATGAATGATTTTTATCTCTATGTATGGGATGTGCATTGAAATATGAAATCTTGTGGTCTATTGTTACGATTTGATATATATAGGTTAAACCTATAACTCACCAACATTTTTGTTGACGTTTAAAGCATGTTTATTCTCAGGTGAATATTAAGAGCTTCCGCTGTTGCATACTAAAATAAGGACAAGATTTGGAGTCCATGTTTGTATGATATTGTGTAAAAACTGCATTCAAGAAACTGATTTCGATGTAACATATTTGTATTGTAAACCATTATGTAATGGTCGTGTGTAAACAGGATATTTTAGATTATCATTATTTGATAATCTACGTAAAGCTTTTTAAACCTTTATTTATGAAATAAAGGTTATGGTTTGTTTTAAAAATGAATGCAGTCTTTGAAAAACGTCTCATATAGAGGTCAAAACCTCGCAACAAAATCAATTAATATGGAACGTTTTTAATCAATAAGAACGAGACTTTCATTCTAGGTCCTAGGGGGAGTTATTGATGCATTTTCTGTAAGTCCCTAGACATCTATCTTATGTTTGTGATCGGTACTTCAGTTTGTGGGTTACCATGATCGCTCGTTGTTATCCTATATGTGTTTATATGTGGTTACAGGTACTACATGAACGAGACATGGAAGTTTGACTATATTAGACTCAGTCAGACGTACGAGTGAAGCCTCACTCGTACAGCTGACAAGCTCATACGCTCAAGTGTGCTGAGCTGAGTCACAAACCTAATCTGTTTACACATACACGAGTGAGTGATCAACCGTATGGCTGAGTCAGTCCATGTAAAGACCCGTCCTAATCCATAAGAATGAATACAATAACATATGATTACATCGCGAGGTATTTGACCTCTATATGATACATTTTACAAACATTGCATTCGTTTAAAAGATAAACTTTCAGTACATCGAAAATTGACAGGCATGAATACCATTTCATAATATCTATCTATAAATGATCTAATCTATCATTTACTTAATCATAATCTTTACTGAACTCAACGACTTGAATGCAACGTCTTTTGAAATATGCCATGAATGATTCCAAGTAATATCTTTAAAATGAGCTAATGCACATCGAAAGATTTCTTTAATACCTGAGAATAAACATGCTTTAAAGTGTCAACCAAAAGGTTGGTGAGTTCATTAGTTTATAATAATCATTCATTTCCATCATTTTAATAGACCACAAGAATTTCATTTCCAGTTCTCATAAATATACGTCCCATGCATAGAGACAAAAATCATTCATATGGATTGAACACCTGGTAACCGACATTAACAAGATGCATATAAGAATATCCCCTATCATTCCGGGAAATCCTTCGGACATGATAAAAACGAATTCGAAGTACTAAAGCATCCGGTACTTTGGATGGGGTTCGTTAGGCCCAATAGATCTAACTTTAGGATTCGCGTCAATTAGTAGACCGGTTTACTAATTCTTAGGTTACCAACAATAATGGGCATATTCGGCTTCGATCATTCAACCATATAATGTAGTTTCGATTACTTGTGTCTATTTCGTAAAACATTTCTAAAAATTGCGCATGTATTCTCAGCCCAAAAATATAAAGGGTAAAAAGGCAAATGAAACTCACCATACTGTATTTCGTAGTAAAAATACATATAACATCATTGAGCAAGTGCAAGGTTGGCCTCGGATTCATGAACCTAGATTAAGTATATATATTAACACATATAATCGTAATAAAATAATTTCATTTATTAATATCATAATATATATATATATATATATATATATATATATATATATATATTATGGGTTGTAGTTATATGAAATTTATAATAAACCCTAATTAATATCTACATATATTTTATGTATGTTTTATATCTTAAATTATATGTTATCTATATTTATTTTGTATATATATGTTTAAAGTATTTAATATTTATACATATGATTATATATATTTATATATATAATTAGTATTTTATCAAAAATCAACAATTTGTTATATGTAATATATATAAAAATGTTAATATGTTCAATATATAATTATATGTTGTATTAATATAAGCATACTTTTATATACATAATATTCATTTGTCATGAAAATAATAATAATGATAATAATAATAATAATAATGATAGTTTCAATCATAATGATAGTACTAATAATTATCTTAATGATAATACTAATATAATAATAATAATAATAATAATAATAATAATAATAATAATAATAATAATAATAATAATAATAATAATCATCATCATCATCATAATAATAATAATAATAATAATAATAATAATAATAATAATAATAATAATAATAATAATAATAATAATAATAACCTTAATAACAATAATAATAATAATAATAATGAGTAATAAGTAAACTACCTCAAAGAAGTAGTTCTTAAAAAAATGCCGAAGTCCAGGTTTGAACCCGCGACGTCCCTTTAACTCGAAAACACTCCTAAACCTCTCGTTCATCACATCATAACCGTAGCTTCATCTTCATAATATCATCTATATCTTCATCAAGCTACGGCATCACTATCATCATAAATTACCATACATCATCTACCATCTTCTCCTAAACATCACACGATCACTATCTATTTCCTAACATAAAATCACAGTTTTATCTTCATTTTTGTGAGCCTCACTACGTTCTATCATCGATAAATATCACACCATCATCTTACGTTCATCGTCTTTATCACATACTCGAACACAAAACGAGTGACAGCAACATTAACATCAAGTGAAGTGAAATAATAGCCCACTTAAAGGTTTCGGCCCAACAATCTATTTCCAGCCCAACAATCTATAAAATAGTAAGCCTGTAATGGTTTTTGAAGCCCAACCAGAAAAGTTGGCTTAATTTAGGCCCAACACTAAAATAACTCAACTTCATACGTCCAAGTAATTAAAAGAGGTTCGGCAGTAAGGGAAATCTCGACCCAATCTTGAAGGAAGTTTCGGTATTAAATAAGATGACAAGAACGAATTGATTAATTCAATTTACAGCCGTACCTTTACAACTCAATTTATTACCATACTTCATTATCATTACATTACCTAACCGTGCCCCTTTATAAAGGAATCGACAAGAAGAAGAAAAATAATAATCAATCATTCATGTTAAATCACTTTGGTAGGCCATTAAATTGCAATTTGTTCCCATGAATCACTCGTTAATGTGCTGTAAAGTAGCGTAAACTATTTCCAAGTTGTCAACTTTTAAATTGTGAGCATCATCAAATCATTACTTATTATCGTTGTAGTTTAAACAATAATAAATATCGACTTGTTTGTTTCTCAGCTGAAGTACATAGCTGTCTAATTCATTCAATACTAGCACTAGATTTATGTTATTTGGTTGGATGTACAAGAATATCAGTCACTTACTAAGTTGTCGAAGCTAGCAGGAAGAAAAGATGAAGGTGGCAAGATGATTGTTTATTCAAAACAGAATCTTTGGAGTAGGTGCAGCAGGTTGCTTGTTTACACAGAAGTAGATAGAAAACAAAATAGCAAAAGTGGTACGTAGTAACAACAACGAAGGGTTCAGTTTATGGATTGGGTTTGAATCGATAATTTAATAGGTGTGGAAAGTGATTAAATGAGTTTTCAAAAAAATGGGTTTGGTTCTGGTTCTTGATTCGATATACTTCATGGTGATAAGGTGATATAGTGTTCATGGGTCTTCGATCACAACAGATACAGCAGTAGAAAAATAGTTGCATTCGTGGGTTCTTATTGGGTTTTTGAAATAGAAACAAAGAAGAGGATGAGAAAAGATAGAAGTGGTCATGGTGGTGTTGGTGTTTGAAGACCGGAGCAACAATGAAATGATTTGTGTGGTGCTTTTAGAATTAAAAACTGCAACAAAATAGAATAATAGGAGCTGCTGTATTCTTACTAGTTGGAGATGGTGGGCTGTGGTCTGTTTGCGTGAGCTGAACCAGGAAACAGAAGAAGTCGAGCAGAACCGAAGTCGTGTGGTGTTTGTTGGTGACAGAAAACAGTAACGAACAAGCAACATCTCAGTTTGCTTTAAAGAGTATTCAATGATGGTTGCTCAATTTGGTGGTGATCGAATGAAGGTGATAGTAACGATGGTGGCTTGATCGAATCATGAGCAGAATAAATGGGTTGTGTTAGTGTGATTGTGTGTGTTTGTAAGTCGAGTACAACACACACACACACACACACACACACACACACACACACATATATATATATATATATATATATATATATATATATATATATATATATATATATATATATATATATATATATATATATATATATATATATATATATATATATATATATATATATATATATATATATATATATATATAGCGATATATGAATATACATTATATATATAATTATTAAATATAATCTAATAATTAATAATAATAATAAGGTTAAAATAATCCTATACCCTAGTGATGATTAGAAAAGAAACGGAATGACAATTGAAAAAGAAATAGATGGTGGGGCGGTTGGCATGAAATCACAGGCAAACAGAAGGATAGAAAAGTAATATATAACATTCCATGTAACCAGTTGATATCAAATGCAAAGATGCCAAAACAAAAACAGTATTAGGATTGGATTCACGGATCTATCTTTAATAGAAAATATAATTAATATTATAATAATAATAATAATAATAATAATAATAATAATAATAATAATAATAATAATAATAATAATAATAATAATAATAATAATAATAATAATAATAATAATAAACGTGTGATTAAATTAGCCGTCGCCTTTCATGGATTGAATTTCGTTCACCGTTGTTAATCAGTGTGGATAAAAGTCTTCAAAAAAATCCCATATTTTTAAATTAACTATATTTATTTATTTTGGTCATTATGGTATAAAATTCGATCATTAACTATTAAATAAAAATTACATCAACTGTCTCGCTCAATTTTGAGCAAAATATAAAAACTGTTCAAATTTAACAATTAGCTCCTAAATATAATTTTAGTAAGCCTATACTTTATAAAAATCATTTTCGGATCACCGTTTATTTTAAAATTACATAAGTTTGAATTCAACTTGCTTAATATCAATCGGAACATTAAACGAGTATTATAATAATTTAATATTTATTTTTAATATACATTATTTATATATAGAGATATATTTTAAATAAAAATTATTATAATATCCTATTTTTATTTTATTAATTTTTAATAACAACATATAATACTTCAAATTATATTTCGAATTATTATTTATATATGCATATACACATATCTATTTACAATTAATTGTCCGTGAATCGTCTAGAGCAGTCGAAGGGTAAATGAGTACATGAATACAGTTTCAAAATTTTTGAAACTCAATATTACAGGCTTTGCTTATCGTGTCGAAAACATATAAAGTTAAAGTTTAAATTTGGTCGCAAATTTCTGGGTCGTCACAGTACCTACCCGTTAAAGAAATTTCGTCCCAAAATTTGATCGAGGTCGTCATAGCTAACAATAAGAATGTCCTCATGACGAATATGAGTTGATAATATAGAATTTTTATTACCATAGAGTAATATGGATAAAAAAATTTTGTTCGTATGAAGAGTACGAGTGCAGCTATCACAAAATAGTGAAATATGAAATGAAGATTTATCTTATCTTTTGACGTAGTCAGGTTTGAATTCCGAAATTCAGGGGATTTAAAGAAAATCTTCAAAATCTAAAAAAAAAATTTGATTCTTCACCAAATAAGGAAATTAAGATCTCTATAATTAAATACGGTGATATGCCTCGATTACTCTGTCCGATATTTTCATTATAAATTAAACCTTTTCCTTCCATTATTTTTACCACTCCTATACTTAATTCTCAAATTCAAAAGATTGTGATAATGCTTAATCCAGTTCTGATTTTTGTCCTTATCCTTACTATCACCACAATCATTCTCCTTTTCCAACTTCCACCGGAGGAATCTGTTTTCTTCTACTATACACTTAGTTTTATAGTGTTTTTAGTTCTCCCGTATCTTTATATTGCTATATATATTGATATATATGGTTTATAATTTCTGGGTGGTTGTTGGGTTTTATATCTTCTCTTATATTTTGATGTCTCTGCTTCTGTCTCCCATAATCATTGTCATCTCCAGTTAATGCTCTCTTTTATTTGCTGCAATTTATATCCCAATTTTCTATCTCAGAGCTTTGTCCTTTCGTTTCTTCTTGAGATTAAGCACCGCTTGTAATGTTACAGAATTCGCGGATATGAATTTAGGAATGAACATTGATAATGTTCTAGGAAGGAAATTGTAATAGCACGATCTTGACTTATCAAATTATCAGAATACCTCGGAAAAGATCAAATCATTAAGAAAATATTGTCTTGATATTTTTAGAGATTAAGTAGAATACAAGAGTCGTGTAACATGGTACATGATGACGGTATGGTATGTGAATCATCATGTTTCATTAGAAACTCAGCATGAATTACTGTAATATAATCACGTTGATCAAGTGTCATTATATTATACTAACTCATGCTTCAGCTCCCAACACTACTTCAAAAATATTCCCATTTTAAACTCAAATGTTTCAGAATTTAGAAACTAAAATAGTTTCTTTTATGATATAATACAGATAGCGCGAAGAGGTAAATGATTTCAGATAAGAATAATTATGGAAATATCTTCAGAAATATGGAGGATATTTATAATGAAAGATACGATGATATCTTATAATTTCTAATATCAGAGGATGATGAAGAATATTGTCCCCAGGGGTTTAGAGTTAGGAGCAAGGTATTCGTTAATGACTTCAGCAGATACTGAATCATTTGGATTCTTTGAAGGCAGGTTTAGTCTTTGTGATTTGTCCACAGCCTCCTTCATACTTTGCTCAATCCGGTTTCCAGTTCCAAGACTTCTCTTTTTCTGCGCTTTGCCAGCATACTTATTCATTATCATCAAACTTTTACTGTCAAAGTCGTTTATAGTTTTTGCTGCTTCATCAGCATTTTTCCATTTTCGAAGAACCAATTTGTAGTTCGGAGTGTTTTTCAGAAACTTCACATTCAAATTAAGTCCAGAAGATAGACGTTATATATACACATATAACTGTTGGCGTAGACATGCTGCGAGATTTCAAAATACTGATTGCTAATTCCCGATGATTCATATGGCGATTCTCGTTACAAGATGCGAATGAGTAAATGATGGGGTTTCGATAAATATAATGATTCTTTGGAAAGTCAAAGATCAGTGAAGTTGTGAATAAGTTTATTGCTAATGTGGTGGAATATAAAAGGTTCTCCGGTAACAAAAGGGTAATCATATACATCAAGATTATGATAAGGCTACTCCGAATGAAAAATCGAAGTTGTCTTGCTGGAGCTGTGATAGAATTTGCTACTTTGAAAAGGAATTGCAAAGTTATTTTTCCTAATAAATGCCAAAGGATCTGACACAGATATGTGTTGAATTATGACTTTGGTTTCGAGAGCTTTTTAAGTACATAACTGTGGGTAATTTGTGGTTGGATCATCATCTCGATTACTCATTATTTGAAGTATCTTCAGAAATTTTCGAAGGGTTTGAATACAGATTGTAATCGTTAATATACATTTGATGTTCTAACACAGTTTTGAAGTCAAATTATAGCTTTGAAAGATGTAGGAATCTAAAAGTGATGGTGCCGGTTATATCTCGAATTGAATTCTGAGGTTTCAAAATCAAAATATGTAATTGAGTTTGAATGAGTATAGTTGTTTTGATTTCTATGAAAGAATGTATATTATTGTGAAAGTAGGAAGTATAGTTGATAATTTGTTTAATCAGATTCGAAGAGTGTAACATATTAATTATGAATATATATATCTCTCGGGTATTACCTACCCGTTAAAAAAATTTCACAATTAATATTTTGTACAAAAGAATTTTATTACTGTCTTTATGAAAATATATATGTATATATTCTCTTCAGATGTAACATAGATTTTAATGATTTAATACTAAATTAAACTCATTCGATTTACGGTTGGAACTAGAATTGAATAATCCCTTGAAGGCTTTAGAGATTACATAAGTATTTCTTCAATAGTATTGAAATTATGAATCAATACTTCGTTATTTGTTGAGGCGTGATGTTGGTTTTCGTTAAATTCTTGTGAACTTCGCAAAGTACGAATGATGTTATCTGAAAAGTTTTGGGTACATCGATGATGAAAGTGAAAAATCAAATATATACTTAATTTATTATGAATTGGAATTTGTTGAATTGAGACAGATATTGTAGTTAACGATGGTTAAGTTGCGGGTGAAGGGCGTACATTATTGCATATTTGTAATATGAATTAACCGAGTAGTTAAGATTCACACACAATAGCTTAGCACGGAAAGATTTATTTTTATTTCAAAATATATATATATATATATAACATATACATATAATTTCTTCAGAGGGAATGAGTTAACTCTTCATAACTCGTTGACACAATATACACGTTATTGATTCGTAATGATGTTCACAGTGATTCTTGAACTGACAGAGTTTGTGATGTTATAGGTGTTGTTGATTCTGATGATGACTGCACTGACGACGCTGGTGACACTGACGGTACTGTTGATGCTGTTGGTAAAACAAGTTTAGCTGGTTAACCACACACCATTTTTGTCAGTGTTTCTACTCTTCCTTCTATCATTTTGGTTCGCTTAACTGATTTATGGTTAGGGCTAGATTAGATAATCTCTAAGACTTTAGAGATTATATAATCGCCGCGGAATGTTTCTCCAATGAAGTTATGAATTAATACTTTGTCATTTATTGTTGTTGGTACTCCTAGGTATCCATGGTGCGTATGACGTTGATGCTCATGGGATAGATTGTGAAGTTGAGGTTTATGACGCGGTTGTGGTTGGAGGTGGTAATGGTACTGTTGGCGTTGATGATGGTGGTAGTGGTTATGCTGCTGGTGCTGCTGCTGGTGTTTGTAATCTTTGCACCATATTCTCCAAAGCCACTACCCGAGCGCGAAGCTCGTTGACTTCTTCTATTACACTGGGGTGATTGTCGGTTCGGACGAGCAGATAAATAAAATCTAGAATTTGATGTAGTATATAATCGTGACGAGATACTCTGGAAATGAGAGAGAAAATGGTGCTTCGAATTGGTTCACCGGTAAGTGCTTCAGGTTCTTCGTCAAGAGGGCAATGTGGTGAATGGAAGGGATCACCTTCTTCTTGTCTCCAATGATTGAGGAGGCTACGAACCCATCCCCGATTCATCAAGAATAGATGATGGCTGATTGGTTGATCCATTCCGGTCACACTGCTTTCGGAGCTGGAGTGGGATTCCATTTCAGAATCTGAGGAACTTGAATTAATGTTGAATTCCGTTTCGTACGATTAAATAAAGGATTTTTCGATATGAAAATGATTTTTCGGCTTATCGGGTGGTATTCTATTTACATAGGATATCTATATATATAGATCAAAAGATTTCGTAGATTACAGAGGAATTTACAGAATATATCAGGCAAAGTTTAAAGTAACAGATACGATAAGATATGATTTAGCAGATACGCTAAGATATGAATTTTATCTATACACTACTCATGCAATTAATGTAGCAAGACGTGTCTAGACTAATAATGATAAGCAGAGACTAATAATGATAAGCAGGTAATTTCCTAAGGATGATAAGCAGATGATTTCCGACTAGAAATGATAAGCAAAACTTTTGACATGCAGACACGGTCGAAGTCCAGACTCACTAATGCATCCTAACGATTTATCAGTTAGACACACTAATGCAGACCTGGTTCGCTAAGACCACTGCTCTGATACCACATGTAAAGACCCGTTCTAATCCATCAGAACGAATACAATAACATATGATTACATCGCTAGGTATTTGACCTCTATATGATACATTTTACAAACATTGCATTCGTTTTAAAAGACAAACTTTTATTACATCGAAAGTTGACAGGCATGAATACCATTTCATAATATCTATCTATAAATGATCTAATCTGTCATTTACTTAATCATAATCTTTACTGAACTCAACGACTTGAATGCAACGTCTTTTGAAATATGCCATGAATGATTCCAAATAATATCTTTAAAATGAGCTAATGCACAGCGAAAGATTTCTTTAATACCTGAGAATAAACATGCTTTAAAGTGTCAACCAAAAGTTTGGTGACTTCTTTAGTTTATAATAATCATTCATTTCCATCATTTTAATAGACGACAAGAATTTCATTTGCAGTTCTCATAAATATACGTCCCATGCATAGAGATAAAAATCATTCATATGGATTGAACACCTGGTAACCGACATTAACAAGATGCATATAAGAATATCCCCTATCATTCTGGGAAATCCTTCGGACATGATAAAAACGAATTCGAAGTACTAAAGCATCCGGTACTTTTGATGGGTTTGTTATGCCCAATAGATCTATCTTTAGGATTCGCGTCAATTAGTAGATCGGTTTACTAATTCTTAGGTTACCAAGCAAAAAGGGGCATATTCGGCTTCGATCATTCAACCATATAATGTAGTTTCGATTACTTGTGTCTATTTCGTAAAACATTTATAAAAATTGCGCATGTATTCTCAGCCCAAAAATATAAAGGGTAAAAAGGCAAATGAAACTCACCATACTGTATTTCGTAGTAAAAATACATATAACATCATTGAACAAGTGCAAGGTTGGCCTCGGATTCACGAACCTAGATTAAGTGTATACATTAACACATATAATCGTAATAAAATAATTTCATTTATTAATCTCATAATATTTATATATTATGGGTTGTAGTTATATGAAATTTATAATAAACCCTAATTAATATCTACATATATTTTATGTATGTTTTATATCTTAAATTATAAGTTATCTATATTTATTTTGTATATATATTTTTAAAGTATTTAATATTTATACATATGATTATATATATATTTATATATATAATTAGTATTTTATCAAAAATCAACAATTTGTTATATGTAATATATATAAAAATGTTAATATGTTCAATATATAATTATATGTTGTATTAATATAGGCATACTTTTATATACATAATATTCATTTGTCATGAAAATAATAATAATGATAATAATAATAATAATGATTGTTTCAATCATAATGATAGTACTAATAATAATCTTAATGATGATAATAATAATAATAATAATAATAATAATAATAATAATAATAATAATAATAATAATAATAATAATAATAATAATAATAATAATAACCTTAATAACAATAATAATAAATAATAATAATAATAATAATAATAATAATAATAATAATAATAATAATAATAATAATAATAATGAGTAATAAGTAAATTACCTCAAAGAAGTAGTCCTTAAAAAAATGTCCAAGTCCGGGTTTGAACCCGCGACGTCCCGTTAACCCGAATGTAGTGAACCGAACTTTTCCATGTTTATATATATTAATTGAGATTGATATTTACATGGTTAAATGTTTCCAACATGTTAAGCAATCAAACTTGTTAAGACTTGATTAATTGAAATATGTTTCATATAGACAATTGACCACGCAAGTTGACCGGTGATTCACGAACGTTAAAACTTGTAAAAACTATATGATGACATATATATGGATATATATATAGTTAACATGATACTATGATAAGTAAACATATCATTAAGTATATTAACAATGAACTACATATGTAAAAACAAGACTACTAACTTAATGATTTTTAAACGAGACATATATGTAACGATTATCGTTGTAAAGACATTTAATGTATATATATATCATATTAAGAGATATTCATACATGATAATATCATGATAATATAATAATTTAAAATCTCATTTGATATTATAAACATTGGGTTAACAACATTTAACAAGATCGTTAACCTAAAGGTTTCAAAACAACACTTACATGTAACGACTAACGATGACTTAACGACTCAGTTAAAATGTATATACATGTAGTGTTTTAATATGTATTTATACACTTTTGAAAGACATCAATACAATTATCAAAATACTTCTACTTAACAAAAATGCTTACAATTACATCCTCATTCAGTTTCATCAACAATTCTACTCGTATGCACCCGTATTCGTACTCGTACAATACACAGCTTTTAGATGTATGTACTATTGGTATACACACTCCAATGATCAGCTCTTAGCAGCCCATGTGAGTCACCTAACACATGTGGGAACCATCATTTGGCAACTAGCATGAAATATCTCGTAAAATTACAAAAATATGAGTAATCATTCATGACTTATTTACATGAAAACAAAATTACATATCCTTTATATCTAATCCATACACGAACGACCAAAAACACCTACAAACACTTTCATTCTTAAATTTTCTTCATCTAATTGATCTCTCTCAAGTTCTATCTTCAAGTTCTAAGTGTTCTTCATAAATTCTACAAGTTCTAGTTACATAAAATCAAGAATACTTTCAAGTTTGCTAGCTCACTTCCAATCTTGTAAGGTGATCATCCAACCTCAAGAAATCTTTGTTTCTTACAGTAGGTTATCATTCTAATACAAGGTAATAATCATATTCAAACTTTGGTTCAATTTCTATAACTATAACAATCTTATTTCAAGTGATGATCTTACTTGAACTTGTTTTCGTGTCATGATTCTGCTTCAAGAACTTCGAGCCATCCAAGGATCCGTTGAAGCTAGATCCATTTTTCTCTTTTCCAGTAGGTTTATCCAAGGAACTTAAGGTAGTAATTATGTTCATAACATCATTCGATTCATACATATAAAGCTATCTTATTCGAAGGTTTAAACTTGTAATCACTAGAACATAGTTTAGTTAATTCTAAACTTGTTCGCAAACAAAAGTTAATCCTTCTAACTTGACTTTTAAAATCAACTAAACACATGTTCTATATCTATATGATATGCTAACTTAATGATTTAAAACCTGGAAACACGAAAAACACCGTAAAATCGGATTTACGCCGTCGTAGTAACACCGCGGGCTGTTTTGGGTTAGTTAATTAAAAACTATGATAAACTTTGATTTAAAAGTTGTTATTCTGAGAAAATGATTTTTATTATGAACATGAAATTATATCCAAAAATTATGGTTAAACTCAAAGTGGAAGTATGTTTTCTAAAATGGTCATCTAGACGTCGTTCTTTCGACTGAAATGACTACCTTTACAAAAATGACTTGTAACTTATTTTTCCGACTATAAACCTATACTTTTTCTGTTTAGATTCATAAAATAGAGTTCAATATGAAACCATAGCAATTTGATTCACTCAAAACGGATTTAAAATGAAGAAGTTATGGGTAAAACAAGATTGGATAATTTTTCTCATTTTAGCTACGTGAAAATTGATAACAAATCTATTCCAACCATAACTTAATCAACTTGTATTGTATATTATGTAATCTTGAGATACCATAGACACGTATACAATGTTTCGACCTATCATGTCGACACATCTATATATATTTCGGAACAACCATAGACACTCTATATGTGAATGTTGGAGTTAGCTATACAGGGTTGAGGTTGATTCCAAAATATATATAGTTTGAGTTGTGATCAATACTGAGATACGTATACACTGGGTCGTGGATTGATTCAAGATAATATTTATCGATTTATTTCTGTACATCTAACTGTGGACAACTAGTTGTAGGTTACTAACGATGACAGCTGACTTAATAAACTTAAAACATCAAAATATATTAAAAGTGTTGTAAATATATTTTGAACATACTTTGATATATATGTATATATTGTTATAGGTTCGTGAATCAACCAGTGGCCAAGTCTTATTTCCCGACGAAGTAAAAATATGTGAAAGTGAGTTATAGTCCCACTTTTAAAATCTAATATTTTTGGGATGAGAATACATGCAGGTTTTATAAATGATTTACAAAATAGACACAAGTACGTGAAACTACATTCTATGGTTGAATTATCGAAATTGAATATGCCCCTTTTTATTAAGTCTGGTAATCTAAGAATTAGGGAACAGATACCCTAATTGATGCGAATCCTAAAGATAGATCTATTGGGCCTAACAAACCCCATCCAAAGTACCGGATGCTTTAGTACTTCAAAATTTATATCATATCCGAAGGGTGTCCCGGAATGATGGGGATATTCTTATATATATGCATCTTGTTAATGTCGATTACCAGGTGTTCACCGTATGAATAATTTTTATCTCTATGTATGGGATGTGTATTGAAATATGAAATCTTGTGGTCTATTATTATGATTTGATATATATAGGTTAAACCTATAACTCACCAACATTTTTGTTGACGTTTTAAGCATGTTTATTCTCAGGTGATTATTAAGAGCTTTCGTTGTCGCATACTTAAATAAGGACGAGATTTGGAGTCCATGCTTGTATGATATTGTGTAAAAACTGGATTCAAGAAACTTATTTTGTTGTAACATATTTGTATTGTAAACCATTATGTAATGGTCGTGTGTAAACAGGATATTTTAGATTATCATTATTTGATAATCTACGTAAAGCTTTTTAAACCTTAATTGATGAAATAAAGGTTATGGTTTGTTTTAAAATGAATGCAGTCTTTGAAAAATGTCTCATATAGAGGTCAAAACCTCGCAACGAAATCAATTAATATGGAACGTTTTTAATCAATAAGAACGGGACATTTCAGTTGGTATCCGAGCGTTGGTCTTAGAGAACCAGAATTTTGCATTAGTGTGTCTTATCGAGTTTGTTAGGATGCATTAGTGAGTCTGGACTTCGACCGTGTTTACTTGAAAAATGATTGCTTAACAAATTTTGTTTAAAACTATATATTTTTAACATGTGAATATTATGTGATATATTAATCTCTTAACGCGTTTGATATTATGTGATAGATGTCTACCTCTAGAACAAGTCCCATTGACTCACCTAATAATAATGAAGAGTCAAATGTAAATTGGAATGATTCGTGGACTGATTCACAAGTTCCCGAAGAGGAACCGGAAGAAGAGTCGGAACCGGAAGAAGAATCGGAACCGGAAGAAGAATCGGAACCGGAGGAGGAAATAGAACCGGTGGGGGAAATAATAAAACGGTTAAGTAAAAGAAAATCCTCAACCAACCGACCAAGGTTAATTATGGTCAATGGTGTTTCCGCCAAGGAAGCAAAATATTGGGAGGATTACCAATTCCCCGATGAATCGGATTCCGACGAGAATTCCGATGATGTTATAGAAATTACCCCAACTGAATTTAAAAAGGCAAAAGAAAATAATAAGGGAAAGGGCATAAAAATAGATAAATCTAATTCCAACCCCGATGAACTTTATATGTATCGTCAACCCCCGAAGTCCTTAAGTTGTAACAATGACCCGGGAACCTCTAACCCACCAGGTTTTTCTAAACCAATGTGGAAAACGACGGCTCGTATTAGGGGAACATCATATATCCCCAGAAACTTGGCAAAACGAACCAAAATCGAAGAAGAAGAAGAAACAAGCGAGTCGGAATAAGATAGTTGTATTCGTGTGGTGTAATATATGTAATATAGTGTGCTTATGCTTTATGATATATGTAAAAATTGCTTGTATTAATAAGTATTTTTTTTTTAATCTAACTCTTGTCTATTTTACAGTATAAAAACACAAAATGGATAGACAACCCAATATTTTAAGAGACCTACCCGGAGACATGATTGATGAAATCTTGTCTAGAGTCGGTCAGAATTCTTCGGCACAACTATTTAAGGCGAGATCAGTTTGTAAGACATTCGAAGAATGTTCCAAGAATGCCTTGGTTTATAAAAGGCTTTCGTTCGAAAGATGGGGGATATCACATTGGGAAATCCATAAGTTACGATGTGTTTACTTTGACGCATATATTGCGGGGAACCCAAATGCTATTTTACAAAATGGGTTAAGAAATTATTTTGACTCAATATATCCGAATATTGGACTTGGTGATTTGGAAAAAGCGGCTAACATGCAACATAAAGAAGCATGTTATGCTTACGGATTAGTAATGTTCGCTTCTCACCAAAGTGAGAACAAGAACATCGGGCTACAACTATTAAACAAAACGTTCCCACAAGTGACGGAGTCGGTAATTGGGGTAAGAAATGAGGTTTTTAGATTGTTACGGGACAGTTGGACATTACGTAACCCTCGTCCCTTTGACGACGTTACAACACGCTGTCTTATCAACGGCCATAACGGTTATGTTCCACAAGACCAAGGATGGGAAGTAATCCTAGTAAAACCAGAATGCATGACTTGTTTCTGAACGTATGAATTACGTGTCTTTATTGCCTTTGCTGAACGTGCTAGCTAGAATTATCTTCACAACCATCTTGTATCAAATTTATTGTGTGCTATATTTCAGGCTATATGTAAAATAAGCGGTATTGTAAGTTTGTAAAATATTGTGTAAAAGTTTGAACGCGAAATATTATTATAATCAGTTTTTCATATAGAATTGTAGTAGTTGAATTGTATATTAGCTACTAAGTATGAACTTAACGGGTAGGTACTACCCGAATTTAAACTTATAAAACGCTAATATGAAGAAAAAGCTTTTATAAATGAGTTCATATTATGCTACGAAATACTATTAACTACTCTTAATATTCTGTATGATTAACTTGTTCCATTTGATTATTTTGAAGGAAATGGCACCGACTACTCGACACACCGTGAATATGAATGAAGAGGAATTCCGTACTTTTCTAGCTTCAAACATAGCCGCAGTACAGGCTGCGCTACATACCAACAATAACCTTGGATCTAGCAGTACAGGAAATCGTGTAGGATGCACCTACAAAGAATTCACTGCCTGCAAACCTTTGGAATTTGATGGAACCGAAGGACCGATCGGATTGAAACGGTGGACCGAGAAGGTCGAATCGGTGTTTGCCATAAGTAAGTGTACTGAAGAGGACAAAGTGAAATACGCTACGCATACCTTCACAGGTTCTGCGTTAACATGGTGGAATACCTATCTAGAGCAAGTGGGACAAGACGATGCGTACGCACTACCGTGGTCAGCATTCAATCACTTGATGAACGAGAAGTACCGTCCCAGAACCGAGGTCAATAAGCTCAAGACAGAACTTAGAGGGTTACGAACCCAAGGATTTGATATTACCACGTATGAAAGACGATTCACAGAATTGTGCCTATTATGTCCGGGAGCATTCGAGGATGAGGAAGAGAAGATCGACGCGTTTGTGAAAGGATTACCGGAAAGAATCCAAGAAGATATAAGTTCACACGAGCCCACCTCCATACAACAGGCATGTAGAATGGCTCACAAACTAGTGAACCAGATTGAAGAAAGAATTAAAGAACAGACTGCTGAAGAGGCCAATGTGAAGCAAGTCAAAAGAAAGTGGGAGGAAAACGGTGATAAGAATCACCAATACAACAACAACAGCAATTACAACAATAATCGCAACAATTATCCCAACAATCGCAACATCAATCGCAACTACAACAAATGGCCCAACAACAACAACAACAACAACATCAACTACAACAATCATCCCAACAACAATAATAACCGCAACAACAATAACAATCAGAAGCAGCTATGCCAAAGGTGTGAAAAGTATCACTCGGGGTTCTGCACCAAATTTTACAACAAGTGTAAAAGAAATGGTCATAGCGCGGTGAAGTGTGAGGTCTACGGACCAGGGGTTAATAGAACGAAAGGAACAAATGGTGTCGGAACGAGTAATGGCGGAGGAAGTAGTGTCGGAGCAAGTTATGCCAATGTAGTTTGTTATAAATGTGGAAAATCGGGCCACATTATTAGAAATTACCCGAACCAGGAGAACACGAATGGACAAGGCCACGGAAGAGTTTTCAATATTAATGCGGCAGAGGCACAGGAAGACCCGGAGCTTGTTACGGGTACGTTTCTTATTGACAATAAATCTGCTTACGTTTTATTTGATTCGGGTGTGGATAGAAGCTATATGAGTAGAGATTTTTGTGCAAAATTAAGTTGTCCATTGATGCCTTTGGATAGTAAATTTTTACTCGAATTAGCAAATGGTAAATTAATTTCAGCAGATAATATATGTCGGAATCAAGAAATCAAACTGGTTAGCGAAACATTTAAGATTGATTTGATACCAGTAGAGTTAGGGAGTTTTGATGTGATAATCGGTATGGACTGGTTGAAAGAAGTGAAAGCAGAGATTGTTTGTTACAAAAATGAAATTCGCATTATACGAGAAAAATGAATCTAGCTTCAACGGATCCTTGGATGGCTCGAAGTTCTTGAAGCAGAATCATGACACGAAAACAAGTTCAAGTAAGATCATCACTTGAAATAAGATTGTTATAGTTATAGAAATTGAACCAAAGTTTGAATATGATTATTACCTTGTATTAGAATGATAACCTACTGTAAGAAACAAAGATTTCTTGAGGTTGGATGATCACCTTACAAGATTGGAAGTGAGCTAGCAAACTTGAAAGTATTCTTGATTTTATGTAACTAGAACTTGTAGAATTTATGAATAACACTTAGAACTTGAAGATAGAACTTGAGAGAGATCAATTAGATGAATAAAATTTAAGAATGAAAGTGTTTGTAGGTGTTTTTGGTCGTTGGTGTATGGATTAGATATAAAGGATATGTAATTTTGTTTTCATGTAAATAAGTCATGAATGATTACTCATATTTTTGTAATTTTATGAGATATTTCATGCTAGTTGCCAAATGATGGTTCCCACATGTGTTAGGTGACTCACATGGGCTGCTAAGAGCTGATCATTGGAGTGTATATACCAATAGTACATACATCTAAAAGCTGTGTATTGTACGAGTACGAATACGGGTGCATACGAGTAGAATTGTTGATGAAACTGAACGAGGATGTAATTGTAAGCATTTTTGTTAAGTAGAAGTATTTTGATAATTGTATTGAAGTCTTTCAAAAGTGTATAAATACATATTAAAACACTACATTTATATACATTTTAACTGAGTCGTTAAGTCATCGTTAGTCGTTACATGTAAGTGTTGTTTTGAAACCTTTAGGTTAACGATCTTGTTAAATGTTGTTAACCCAATGTTTATAATATCAAATGAGATTTTAAATTATTATATTATCATGATATTATCATGTATGAATATCTCTTAATATGATATATATACATTAAATGTCTTTACAACGATAATCGTTACATATATGTCTCGTTTAAAAATCATTAAGTTAGTAGTCTTGTTTTTACATATGTAGTTCATTGTTAATATACTTAATGATATGTTTACTTATCATAGTATCATGTTAACTATATATATATCCATATATATGTCATCATATAGTTTTTACAAGTTTTAACGTTCGTGAATCACCGGTCAACTTGGGTGGTCAATTGTCTATATGAAACATATTTCAATTAATCAAGTCTTAACAAGTTTGATTGCTTAACATGTTGGAAACATTTAACCATGTAAATATCAATCTCAATTAATATATATATAAACATGGAAAAGTTCGGGTCACTACACCGAAAACGCTCCTAAACCTCTCGTTCATCACATCATAACAGTAGCTTCATCTTCATAATATCATCTATATCTTCATCAAGCTACGTCATCACTATCATCATAAATTACCGTACATCATCTACCATCTTCTCCTAAACATCACACGATCACTATCTATTTCCTAACATAAAATCACAGTTTTATCTTCATTTTCGTGAGCCTCACTACGTTCTATCATCGATAAATATCATACCATCATCTTACGTTCATCGTCTTTATCACATACTCGAACACAAAATGAGTGACAGCAACATTGACATCAAGTGAAGTGAAATAATAGCACACTTAAAGGTTTCGGCCCAACAATCTATTTCCAGCCCAACAATCTATAAAATAGTAAGCCTGTAATGGTTTTTGAAGCCCAACCAGAAAAGTTAGCTTAATTTAGGCCCAACACTAAAATAACTCAACTTCATACGTCCAAGTAATTAAAAGAGGTTCGGCAGTAAGTGAAATGTCCCGTTCATATTGATTAAAAACGTTCCATATTAATTGATTTCGTCGCTAGGTTTTGACCTCTATATGAGACGTTTTTCAAAGAATGCATTCATTTTTAAAACAACCATAACCTTTATTTTATCGATAAAGGTTTAAAAAGCATTACGTAGATTATCAAATAATGATAATCTAAAATATACCGTTTACACACGACCATTATATAACGGTTTACAATAAGAATATATTACATCAAAAATAAGTTTCTTGAATGCAGTTTTTACATAATATCATACAAGCATGGACTCCAAATCTTGTCCTTATTTTAGTATGCAACAACGGAAGTTCTTAATAATCACCTGAGAATAAACATGCTTAAAACGTCAACAAAAATGTTGGTGAGTTATAGGTTTAACCTATATATTATCAAATCATAATAGTAATAATAATAATAGACCATAAGATTTCATATTTCAATATACATCCTATACATAGAGATAAAATTCATTCATATGGTGAACACCTGGTAACCGACATTAACAAGATGCATATAAGAATATCCCCTATCATTCCGGGAAATCCTTCGGACATGATAAAAATGAATTCGAAGTACTAAAGCATCCGGTACTTTGGATGGTGTTCGTTAGGCCCAATAGATCTATCTTTAGGATTCGCGTCAATTAGTAGATCGGTTTACTAATTCTTAGGTTACCAAGCAAAAGGGGCATATTTGGCTTCGATCATTCACCCATATAATGTAGTTTCAATTACTTGTGTCTATTTCGTAAAATATTTATATAATTGCATGTATTCTCATCCCAAAATATTAGATTTTAAAAGTGGGACTATAACTCACTTTCACAGATTTTTACTTCGTCGGGAAGTAAGACTTGGCCACTAGTCGATTCACGAACCTATAAAAAATATGTACATATATATCAACGTATGTTCAAAATATATTTACAACATTTTTAATACGTTTTACTATTTTAAATTTATTAAGTCAGCTATCCTCATTAGTAACCTACACCTAGTTGTTCACAATTAGATGTACAGAAATAAATCGATATATATTATCTTGAATCAATTCACGACCCAGTGTATACATGTCTCAGGCTAGATCACAACTCAAAGTATATATATTTTTGGAATCAACCTCAACCCTATATAGCTAACTCCAACATTACTGCATATAGAGTGTCTATGGTTGTTCCAAATAATATATATACATGGGTCGATATGATAAGTCAAAAAATTTGCATACGTGTCTATGGTATCCCAAGATTACATAATATATTAGAATACATATATAATACAATATAAGTTAGCTAGGATATGATTTGTATAGATTTGTTACCAATTTTCACGTAGCTACAACAAGTAAAAATATTCAATCTTGTTTTACCCATAACTTCTTCGTTTTAAATCCGTTTTGAGTGAATCTAATTGCTATGGTTTTATATTGAACTTAAGTTTATGAATATATATAGGAAAAGTATAAGTTTATAGTCAGAAATACAGGTTACAAGTCATTTTTGTAAAGGTAGTCATTTTAGTCGAAAGAACGACGTCTAGATGACCATTTCGGAAAACATACTTCCACTTTGAGTATAACTATGATTTTTGGATATAGTTTCATGTTCATAAGAAAAATTATTTTCCCAGAAGAACAACTTTTAAATCAAAGTTTATCATAGTTTTTAATTAACTAACCCAAAACAGCCCGCGGTGTTACTACGACGGCGTATATCCGGTTTTACGGTGTTTTTCGTGTTTTTCGATTTTAAATCATTAAGTTAGCATATCATATAGATATAGAACATGTGTGTAGTTGATTTTAAAAGTCAAATTAGAAGGATTAACTTTTATTTGCAAACAAGTTTAGAATTAACTAAACTATGTTCTAGTGATTACATGTTCAAATCATCGAATAAGATAGTTTTATATGTATGAATCGAATGATGTTATGAACATCATTACTACCTCAAATTTAGTAGGTAAACCTACTGGAAGTGACAAGAAATGATCTAGCTTCAAAGGATCTTAGATGGCTTGAAAGTTCTTGAAGTAGAATCATGACACGAAAACAAGTTCAAGTAAGATTATCACTCGATTTAAGATAGTTATAGTTATAGGAATTGAATCAAAGTTTGTATATGAGTATTACCTTGATTTAGAATGATATCCTACTGTAAACAACAAGGATTTCTTGAGGTTGGATGATCACTTTACAAGATTGAAAGTGAGCTAGTAAACTTGGAAGTATTCTTGATTTTATGAAACTAGAACTTGTAGAATTTATGAAGAACACTTAGAACTTGAAGATGGAACTTGAGAGAGATCAATTAGATGAAGAAAATTGTAGAATGAAAGTATTTGTAGGTGTTTTTGGTCGTTGGTATATGGATTATATATAAAGGATATGTAATTTTGTTTTCATGTAAATAAGTCATGAATGATTACTAATATTTTTGTAATTTTATGAGATATTTCATGCTAGTTGCCAAATGATGGTTCCCACATGTGTTAGGTGACTCACATGGGCTGCTAAGAGCTATTCATTGGAGTGTATATACCAATAGTACATACATATAAAAGCTGTGTATTGTACGAGTACGAATACGGGTGCATACGAGTAAAATTGTTGATGAAACTGAACGAGGATGTAATTGTAAGCATTTTTGTTAAGTAGAAGTATTTTGATAAGTGTATTGAAGTCTTTCAAAAGTGTATAAATAGATATTAAAACACTACATGTATATACATTTTAACTGAGTCGTTAAGTCATCGTTAGTCGTTACAGGTAAATGTTGTTTTGAAACCTTTAGGTTAACGATAATGTTAAATGTTGTTAACCCATTTTTTGTTATATCTAAAGAGATGTTAAATTATTACATTATCATGATATTATGATGTATTAATATATCTTAATATGATATATATACAATTAAATGTCGTTACAACGATAATCGTTACATATATGCCTCGTTTCAAAATCATTAAGTTAGTAGTCTTGTTTTACATATGTAGTTCATTGTTAATACACTTAATGACATGTTTACTTATCATTTATCATGATTAAACATAGTGTATTAATATCTTAATATGATTCATATGTATTTAGTAAGACGTTGTTATAACGATAATCGTTATATATATCGTTTCGAGTTTCTTAATTCAATAAACTCAATTTTATGTATATAACTCATTGTTAAAATACCTAATGAGATACTTACTTATCATAATATTATGTTAATTATATATATAATCATATATATATATATCATCATATAGTTTTTACAAGTTTTAACGTTCGTGAATCACCGGTCAACTTGGGTGGTCAATTGTCTATATGAAACCTATTTCAATTAATCAAGTCTTAACAAATTTGATTGCTTAACATGTTGGAAATACTTAATCATGTAAATATCAATTTCATTTAATATATATAAATATGGAAAAGTTCGGGTCACTACAGTAAGGGAAATCTCGACCCAATCTTGAAGGAAGTTTCAGTATTAAATAAGATGACAAGAACGAATTGATTAATTCAATTTACAGCTTCATTATCATTACATTAACTAACCGTGCCCCTTTATAAAGGAATCGACAAGAAGAAAAAAAATAATCAATCATTCATGTTACATCACTTTGGTAGGCCATTAAATTGCAATTTGTTCCCATGAATCACTCGTTAATGTGCTATAAAGTAGCATAAACTATTTCCAAGTTGTCAACTTTTAAATTGTGAGCATCATCAAATCATTACTTATTATCGTTGTAGTTTAAACAACAATAAATATCGACTTGTTTGTTTCTCAGCTGAAGTACATGGCTGTCTAATTCAATCGATAATAGCACCAGATTTATGTTATTTGGTCGGTTGTACAAGAATATCAGTCACTTACTAAGTTGTGGAAGCTAGCAAGAAGAAAAGATGAAGGTGGCGAGATGATTGTTTATTCAAAACAGAATCATTGGAGTAGGTGCAGCAGGTTCCTTGTTTACACAGAAGTAGATAGAAAACAAAATAGCAAAAGTGTACGTAGTAGCAACAACGAAGGGTTCAGTTTATGGGTTGGGTTTGAATCGATAATTTAGTAGGTGTGGAAAGTGATTAAATGAGTTTTCAAAAAAATGGGTTTGGTTCCGGTTCTTAATTCGATATACTTCATGGTGATAAGGTGATATAGTGTTCATGGGTCTTCGATCACAACAGATACAGCAGTAGAAAAACAGATGCATTCGTGGGTTCTTAATGGGTTTTTGAAATAGAAACAAAGAAGAGGATGAGAAAAGATAGAAGTGGTCATGGTGGTGTTGGTGTTTGACGACCGGAGCAACAATGAAATGATTTGTGTGGTGTTTTTCGAAATAAAAACTGCAACAGAATAGAATAATAGGAGCTGCAATAATCTTACTAGTTGGAGATGGTGGGCTGTGGTTTATTTGCGTGAGCTGATCCAGGAAACGGAAGAAGTCGAGCAGAACCAAATTTGTGTGGTGTTTGTTGGTGACAGAAAACAGTAACGAAGAAGCAACAGCTCAGTTTGCTTTAAAGAGTGTTTAATGATTGTTGTTCAGATTGGTGGTGATCGAATGAAGGTGATAGTAACGATGGTGGCTTGATCGAATCATGAGCAGAATAAATGGGTTGTGTTAGCGTGATTGTGTGTGTTTATAAGTCGAGTACAACAAATGTATATATATATATATATATATATATATATATATATATATATATATATATATATATATATATATATATATATATATATATATATATATATATATATATATATATATATATATATATATATATGTATTATATGTTGTTATTAAAAATTAATAAAATAAAAATAGGATATTATAATATTTATTAATTAAAATATATCTCTATATATAAATAATATATATTAAAAATAAATATCAAATTATTGTAATACTCATTTAATGTTCTGATTGATATTAAGCAAGTTGAATTCAAACTTATGTAATTTTAAAATAAACGGTGATCCAAAAATGAGTTTTATAAAGTATAGGCTTACTAAAAATATATTTAGGAGCTAATTGTTAAATTTGAACACTTTTTATATTTTACTCAAAATTGAGCGGGACAGTTGATGTAATTTTTATTTAATAGTTAATGATCTAATTTTATACCATAATGACCAAAATAAATAAATAAGTTAATTTAAAAATATGGGATTTTTCTGAAGACTTTTATCCACACTGATTAAAAACGGTGAACGAAATTCAATCCATGAAAGGCGACAGCTAATTTAATCACACATTTATTATTATTATTATTATTATTATTATTATTATTATTATTATTATTATTATTATTATTATTATTATTATTATTTATTATTATTATTATTATTATTATTATTATTATTATTATTATTATTATTATTATTATTATTATATTAATTATATTTTTTGTTAAAGATAGATCCGTGAATCTAATCCTAATACTGTTTTTGTTTTGGCATCTTTGCATTTGATATCAACTGATTACATGGAATGTTATATACTGTTTGCCCGTGATTTTATGCCAACCACCCCACCATCTATTTCTTTTTCAATTATCATTCCGTTTCTTTTATAATCATCATTAGGGTATAAGATTATTGTAACCTTCTTATTATTATTATTAATTATTAGATTACATTTAATAATTATATATATATATATATATATATATATATATATATACATACACACATATCTATTTACAATTAATTGTTCGTGAATCATCTAGAGCAGTCGAAGGGTAAATGAGTACATGAATACAGTTTCAAAATTTTCGAAACTTAATATTACAGGCTTTGCTTATCGTGTCGGAAACATATAAAGTTAAAGTTTAAATTTGGTCACAAATTTCCGAGTCGTCACAATCCACTCGTACGAGTGAGACCTGACACGCGCGGTTGACTCAACAACAGGGGTATATAAGTGTTTATGTTCTTCCTTTTAGGTTAAGCCTCTCATTACACATACATCATTCAGATCTGGTAACCTGTCCAATTCTCTCTCAACCCAAATCCTTGAACAAGGTGAATAATATCTCTAGGTGTTAATGTAATCACACAATCATTGTTGTGGTTTGACTTAATTAATCCTAAAAAAGCATTTTCATATTCACTAGACGGTTTGATTCACTAATTCCACCTTTGTGTGAGTTAAATCTATTGATTTCGAAGTTCCTAGTCATGTTTCATCATATCTCGAGAATTTCAGCACAATCTGAATCCAGAGGTTATGCACCGCCAAATGGTACTCCATCTGGCGGCGCATATTAATGATTTAAAAAAGCGTGTTTAATGAAGTTACGTTAGATTCAAATCTATATGCGTTATACATAATTACATTGTGAGTGAAATAATAGGCCTTAAAACAATATGTGCCATGCTAAGTCATGCATACACAAAAGGAATAATATGAATGAAATTCAAATCGGTCAAAATCGAAAAAGGCAAAATTGAAGGCTTTCGAGGTCTCGTTTCGAAAAATATTTGTGACAAACCACCTACGGCGGTTTGCCAACGGATAGATCCTGAAAAAATACACGATTTGAGACTATATCGGAGTTACGAATCAAAAGATACGATAGATCAAACATTTTGGCCAAAGACACAAAACACCAAGCACCACGAACCGTCGGTGCTGTTTGGTGTGTGGTGCGATTTTGCGAGGAAATATGTCTTTTTTAGAATCTAGACGACCTAGAATGGCAAGCACGTTCAGATAATCTTGCTCGTTCGGCCGTTTTAGGGTGATCTTGAGAATTCCAGCACAATCTTAAACCGAAGGTTATGCGCCGCCAAATGGCACTCCATCTGGCGGCGCATACTAATAAATTAAAAAACGTGTTTAATGAAGTGACATTAGATTCAAATTTATACCCGTTATACATAACTACTTTGCGATTGAAATAATAGGCCTTAAAACGATAAATTTACCATGCTAAGTCATGCATACAAAAAACTAATAATAAGATATAAATTGAAAACGCTCAAATAGAACATTAAAAATTAGAAAAATGTCTTTTTTTCGACATCCTAACGACCTCGAATGTCAAGACACTATCCAGGAGTCTTTATTTTAGGGTCGTTTTGGGGTGATCTCGAGAATTTCAGCACAATCTGAAATCGGAGATTATGCGCCGCCAAATGGTACTCAATCTGACGGAGCATATTAATGATTTAAAAAAGCGTGTTTAATGAAGTAACGTTAGATTCAAATCTATATGCGTTATGCATAATTACATTGCGAGTGAAATAATAGGCCTTAAAACAATATGTGTCATGCTAAGTCATGCATACACAAAAGGAATAATATGAATGAAATTCAAATCGGTCAAAAACGAAAAAAGGCAAAATTGAAGGCTTTCGAGGTCTCGTTTCAAAAAATATTTGGGACAAACCGCCTACGGGAGTTTGTCAACGGATAGACCCCAAAAAAATACACGATTTGAAAAAAAAATGGTGACTAAATCGGAGCTACAAGTTAAAAGATACGACACATCGAACATTTTGACCAAAGACACAAAACACAAAGCACCACGAACCGTCGTTGGTATTTGGTGCGTGGTGCAATTTTATGAGGAAAGATATCTTTTTCGGAATCTAGACGACCTAGAATGGCAAGCACGTTCAGAGAGTCTTGCCCGTTCGGCCGTTTTAGGGTGAACTTGAGAATTTCAGCACAATCTTAAACCGAAGGTTATGCGCCGCCAAATGGTACTCCATCTGACGGCGCATACTAATAATTTAAAAAAACCTGTTTAGTGAAGTGACATTAGATTCAAATTTATACCCGTTAAACATAATTACTTTGCGAGTGAAATAATAGGCATTAAAACGATAAATATACCATGTTAAGTCATGCATATAAAAAACTAATAAAAAGATATAAATTGAATACGTTCAAATAGAACATTAAAAATTAGTAAAATGTCTTTTTTCGGCATCCTAACGACCTCGAATGTCAAGACACTATCCAGGAGTCTTTATGTTAGGGTCGTTATAGGGTGATATCGAGAATTTCAGCACAATCTGAAACCGAATGTTATGCGCCGACAAATGGAACTCCATCTGGACACGCATATTAATGATTTAAAAAAGCGTGTTTAATGAAGTGATGTTAGATTCAAATCTGTATGCGTTATACATAATTACATTGTGAGTGAATTAATAGGCCTTTAAACAATATGTGCCTTGCGAAGTCATGCATACACAAAAGGAATAATATGAATGAAATTCAAATCGGTCAAAATCGAAAAATGCAAAATTGAAGTCTTTCGAAGTCTCATTTCGAAAAATATTTGTGACAAACCGCCTACGGCGGTTTGCCAACGGATAGATCCTGAAAAAATACACGATTTGAGACTATATCAGAGTTACGAAATCAAAAGATACGATAGGTCGAACATTTTGGCCAAAGACACAAAACACCAAGAACCGTCGGTGGTGTTTGCTGCTTGGTGCGATTTTGCGAAGAAAGATGTCTTTTTTAGAATCTAGACGACCTAGAATGGCAAGCACGTTCAGATAGTCTTGCTCGTTCGGCCGTTTTAGGGTGATCTTGAGAATTCCAGCACAATCTTAAACCGAAGGTTATGCGCCGCCAAATGGCACTCCATCTGGCGGCGCATACTAATAAATTAAAAAACGTGTTTAATGAAGTGACATTAGATTCAAATTTATACCCGTTATACATAACTACTTTGCGATTGAAATAATAGGCCTTAAAACGATAAATTTACCATGCTAAGTCATGCATACAAAAAACTAATAATAAGATATAAATTGAAAACGTTCAAAGAGAATTTTAAAAATTAGTAAAATGTCTTTTTTTCGACATCCTAACGACCTCGAATGTCAAGACACTATCCAGGAGTCTTTATTTTAGGGTCGTTTTAGGGTGATCTCGAGAATTTTAGCACAATCTGAAATCGGAGATTATGCGCCGCCAAATGTTACTCAATCTGACGGAGCATATTAGTGATTTAAAAAAGCGTGTTTAATGAAGTAACGTTAGATTCAAATCTATATACGTTATGCATAATTACATTGCGAGTGAAATAATAGGCCTTAAAACAATATGTGTCATGCTAAGTCATGCATACACAAAAGGAATAATATGAATGAAATTCAAATCGGTCAAAAACGAAAAAAGGCAAAATTGAAGGCTTTCGAGGTCTCGTTTCAAAAAATATTTGGGACAAACCGCCTACGGGAGTTTGTCAACAGATAGATCCCAAAAAAATACACGATTTGAAAAAAAAATGGTGACTAAATCGGAGCTACAAGTTAAAAGATACGATACATCGAACATTTTGACCAAAGACACAAAACACAAAGCACCACGAACCGTCGTTGGTATTTGGTGCGTGGTGCAATTTTATGAGGAAAGATATCTTTTTCGGAATCTAGACGACCTAGAATGTCAAGCACGTTCAGAGAGTCTTGCCCGTTCGGCCGTTTTAGGGTGAACTTGAGAATTTCAGCACAATCTTAAACCGAAGGTTATGCGCCGCCAAATGGTACTCCATCTGACGGCGCATACTAATGATTTAAAAAAACCTGTTTAATGAAGTGACATTAGATTCAAATTTATACCCGTTAAACATAATTACTTTGCGAGTGAAATAATAGGCATTAAAACGATAAATATACCATGTTAAGTCATGCATACAAAAAACTAATAAAAAGATATAAATTGAATACGTTCAAAGAGAACATTAAAATTTAGTAAAATGTCTTTTTTCGGCATCCTAATGACCTCGAATGTCAAGACACTATCCAGGAGTCTTTATTTTAGGGTCGTTTTAGGGTGATTGATGTGTGCGAGGTGTAGTACGAAATATATTATATTTTTACTACGAAAAAAGATACAAATTACACAAGTTTTAATTATTTATTTACAAATGGGATATACCTAAACTCTACTACAACACTATAGGCAGTGTACCTAATCGTAGAGTAGTATAGTTTTTAGTAAGTCCGGTTCGTTCCACAGGGAGGCGACTTATTTTACCCTATATTTTAAACAACTATATTTGTACAAAATATAAATATATATATTACAATTATTATTATTATAAAAGGGGGGTTTTACCGTTTAATGACTGGTTTGTCAATTTTATATTTTAAGCATAAAGATAAATGACGATATTTAAATAACGATAACAAAAATTAAAATGACAATAAATAAAAGTACGAGGAAATATAAAATAAAATATATTATGCTTATTTAAACTTCCGTAATCATGAAGTTTGACATTTTGATTTTAATTTATTACCCTGGGTTAATTATCCTTTTTCCTGGATTATTTGATATGTCCATCTGGTTTTGTCCATAATAGTCCATCGGTCATAATTATAAAGTGTGAGTGTGACGTATTTCAGATAGGGCCTGGAAGAATAACGTCACTATATATGTCAAATCACAGTTGTATAAACGAGAACGACTCTATATGAGACGTTTTATTGAGTTTTGCAGCGAAAGATAAATAGATTACATTGTATTTAATGAACAACGTATTAAATGTCTTTAATTGATATGATATGAAATGAAGACTCCAAACATGGCAAGTAATCATCATCAAAGCAGCAGATATACAGTGGAATCAATATTTAAGTACCTGAGAATAAACATGCTTAAAAAGTCAACACTAAGTTGAGTGAGTTCATAGGTTTGTCATAAATAATGATTTCAGTAATAGTGTTAGACCACAAGATTTTTGTTCATAAGCTTCGCCTCGCAGGGACCAATTAGTAGATCTCGCAGATCCAAAAGTTGTTCATAAAGTTGGTCTCGCAGGGACCAAAAAGTAGATCACGCAGATCTAAAAGTTATTCATAAGCTTCGTCTCACAAGGACCAATTAGTAGATCACGCAAATCCAAAAGTTGTTCATAAGCTTGGTCTCACATGGACCAATTAGTAGATCACTCAAATCCAAAAGTTATTCATAAGCTTGGTCTCACATGGACCAATTAGTAGATCACGCAGATCCAAAAGTAATTCATAAGCTTGGTCTTGGTCTCGCATGGACCAATTAGTAGATCACGCAGATTCAAAAGTAATTCATAAGCTTGGTCTCGCAAGGACCAATTAGTAGATCTCGTAGATCCAAAAGTTGGCCCCAAAGACAAGTTGTCTTTATACTTGTCGGTTAGGGATTTAGTCGGACATAGCCGGGTATAGCATAGTTTAAAGTTGATATTTGTGTCTAGCGTGTAAAATAGTTATAAAAGTTGTGCATGTATGCTCAGCCCAGAAATGTAAAGAGTAAAAGGGAATCAAATAAACTCATGAAAAATCAGTTTTAGTATTTGTATTCATTTCATAAAAACAGTTATAAAAGTAGCGCATGTATTCTCAGCCCAAAAATGTAAAGAGTAAAAGGGAGCATATGAAAACTCACTAAACAGTTTTAAAAAAAGGGGACTATGAAAACTCACCTTAAATAGCAGTTGAAGTATTCCTTGAAAGGAATGAAATGAACGGAAATAAGTGACCGGGATCTCAACCTAGTGATAGAATGTACGATCAGATGTTGTCTAATAGACATAAGTATGGTAACTATACCAATGATAATGGTTTTCTGAAAGAAATTCCATTTTCGAAAAGGTTACTATCTATGGAAAGTTTCCACTTTTAGTAACTTTCCAATTATAGAAAGTTCGGGTTATAATCTTTTACAAGACGTTGCACGAAAATCTCAAATCTCGTTGCTATCATACAAGTCACTTGAATGATCAGTTGTTACCGGTTGGCCCAGGATCTCTTGACCAAAATCTATGTTTGGCATTCGAGATCCACAAGCGTCCCATAATGGTACCAAGGATCACCCTAGGCCTTAAGTAGCGTTGAGGTTCATATATAGTGCACGTTATCTTGATTATAACCTTGGTGATAATAACGATAGTAATAATAATAATAATAATTGAAAATCGAAACATCACTCACGTATCAATATTGTGACTCAATATTGCAGGAAAATGTACACAGATGTAACGGACATTACAAATGCTAGGTTGACCTCATGAACAATACCCATAACCTCCATAGCTATAACCCATACTTTCCTTAGCTCTATCCCGCTCATAAAACCCGTTTTGAAATGACCCACTCATGACTTCGTCGTAGTATTTTATGTATAAATAATAATATGTTATAATTCAGTAGGCTTATAACTACCTTTAGTGGTTTGATTCTTGATTAAGAATACTAATAATGAAGTGTAAGAACAAAGATAATAATGGAGAGAAAGAAAGAAACACTTTGTAATTGTGAGAAATGGTGCAAGTTTAATGCTTGCATTCATGAGTATTTATAGTCTAAAATTTTAATATAAAAATACATACTTTATGTACCAAAATTGACTATATGTATAATAGTTTATAATTTTATTTTTAGTCAACATAAGGATATACTAGTTTATACTTTCCTTTTTTTTTAATTTTTATTTATTTTTAGTCAACATAAGGATGTATTTGTTTAGGATTCTTTTTAGTCTCATTGAAAATATATACATATATATATGTATATATATATATATATATATATATATATTCATTTCGAAATATATATTTGAAATATTTATTTAATATTTAGTTTTTTTTCAAAATCAATTATATTTTAAAGTTTATTTTAAAATCATTTAAATAATAGAAATTATTATAACACGTAACGTTTTTAATATATATATATATATATATATATATATATATATATATATATATATATATATATATATATATACATAAAATTGTTCGTGAATCGTTGGAATCATATAAAAGTTAGGTTTAAATTTAGTCAGAAATTTTCGGGTTGTCATAGTACATACCCGTTAAAAGAAATTTAGTCCCGAAATTTAGTTGTTGCCATCAATCGGAGTTGTTCGTACATAGACGAGGATATTTACGTTTTATTTGGTCTTCATGTTCCTAGGTATGCTCGGGGCCTTGCGTGAATTACAACGGATAGAATATTGTTTGGTTTTAAGCGTTTAAGTCATACGAACCATAATTTCTATAGGTTCTTCTATAAAGTGCATTTTATCATTACTGCGGAGATTATCTAAAAGATTAACAAAAGTGTCATTTGACTAGGTTATCCTCAAAAGAGATGATGGTGCTATATAAGCATTTCAGTAAACTAAACACATGAAATGTATTATGAATAGTATTGAGCTTATTTAAAACCTTGAGCTTTTATGCCACAATATTAGGGCAGACAAATAGAGAGGAGTTCGTGAAAATCACAGTCATGAAATTTGATAGAGATCTTCGTTGTTTACAACAAGAATATTTTAATGATGAATATAAGTTGAAAAATAAAGTTTTATCACTATTGAATAATTTGGATAAAACGATTCGATTATAGGAAGAGTATAAACGAAGCTATCGTAAAAGAGTGAGATGAGAAAATTAAATGTTCGCTTTAACTTTTGACATAGCTAAAGTTGATTTCCGGAATTCAAGGGATTTAAAAAAATCTTCGAAATCTTTATAAGATTTGATTCTTCGGTAATTAAGGAATTTGAGATTTTCTTTGATTAAATTCGTTGAATTGCCTCGATTGTTGTGCCTGAAATTTCGCTATAAATTAGCTTCTTCCATTTCATTATCTTCACCACTTCTATACTTTCTTCCTCAATTCATATTTCCAAAAGAGTTGTTAATATGCTCAATCCTGTATTGATACTTGTTATTATATTGACCATATATGCAGTCATTCTTTTTTTTCATTTACCACCAAAGGAATCTGTTTACTTCTACTATGCTCTTGGTTTTATAGTGTTTTTAGTTCTTCCGTGTCTTTATATTGCATTAATACACACGGTTTGTAATTTCGGTATCGTTATCGGGCTTTATATTTTCCCTTATATGTCGAAGCTTCATGCTTTTGTAAAGCAAGTAATGGTCTAGAATTCGTAAGTATGGAGTTTCGAATGATCATAATATACAAAGCAGAAGGAAAGGTAATAGCACGATTTGATTTGTCAAATTACCAAAATATATCTGAAAAAGACCGAATCATCAAGAATAAATATTTTCTTGATATGTTTAGAGGTTAAATAGAATGTAAGAGTCGTGTAACATGGAAAATGATGATTATAAAGTCTATGAATCATCATCTTCCATTAAAAATTTAGCATGACTTACTGTAATATAATCACGTTGGCCTGGCGTCACTATATTATACTAACTCATGCTTTAATTTCCAACACTTCTTCAGAATATTAATAATTTAAACTTGAATGTTACAGAAATATAGAAACTAAAACAGTTTCCTTTATGATGTAATAAAGATATCGCAAAGAGATAATTAATTGCGGACAAGAATTGTTATGAATATATCTTCAGAAATATAGAGGATATTTATGATGATATTTTAGAATTTCTAAGTTCGAAAGTTAATGAAGAAAAATTTTCCGCAATCTTTTAACATAACTTTGAAGCAAGATATTCTCTAAAGATTTCACCGAATCCAGAATTACCTGGATTCTTTGAATATAGAGTTTGGTCCTTGTATTTGTCCTTGGTCTCCTCCATGGTTAGCTCAATCCGTTTTTCAGTTCCAAATTTTCTTTTGAGCTTTTCCAACATACCATTCTTTATTATCAAAATTTTGGCCCTTAAGACCATCTACAATTTTGCTGTTTCCTCTGCTTTTAATGCAGCCATATTTCATCATCGGTTATCAATCCGAGACGGTTTCAAGAAATTTCAATTTTAGATGATTAAACGCTGATTGTGATTGTCAAGATACAAAGGATGTTTTCAAGAATTTTGAATTTGAAGTATTTAAGCGTAAGATGTATCCATCAATGGATCTAATGGTTGACGAAGAAATATTGTAATTTTCAAAAGTAAGGAATGGTAAGTTCGGTGGTTTGATGTGATAATTCATCATAGAATACGAATGAATATAATTTATGAATGTAGTGATCTTTAGGAAGATAACACTTGGTAAAGCTTTACTTAAATTCCGATATGTCAAAATCAGAATATGTAATTGAATTTGTATGAAAATGGTTGTTCCTTAGTGAACGTATACATATATCATGTGAATGTAAGTAGTATAGTTAATAACTGCTGAATCAGAATGGAAGAATATAAAATGTAACATATTTATATGAGATATAAATATCTCTCGGGTTTTACCTACCCATTAAAATATTTTCACAATTAACAGTTTGTACAAAAGAGAAGATATACGTTCATATATGTATTCTTCGGATATAATATAGATTTAATGAGTTAATATAATATTAAACTCATTTGATTTGTGGTTGAAACGAGAATAAATAATCTCCAAAACCTTAGAGATTTCATAATTGTCGCGAAATATTTCGCTAATGAAGTTATGATTCAATAGTTCATCGTTCATTGTTATAGATATACCTCGGTGTATGATGTTGGTGCTCGTGAAATTCTTGTGAAATTCACAAGACATGAATAATGTTTTCTAAAAAGCTTCGAGTATGTAAAAAATGAAAGTGTAAAACCAATCATGTATTTGATTAATACACTTGGTTTATTATGAAATGGAGTTTATTGTGCTGAAGCAGTGATTAACGATTCTTAAGTCATTAACAAAGTATGTACATCATAGCATATTGTGATATGAATTAACCAAGTAGTACATACTAGTTATGATTCACAAGTAATAGCTTAGTACGAAAAGATTTAGTATTGTTCCAAACCATATATATATATATATATATATATATATATATATATATATATATATATATATATATATATACATATATAATTCTTCAGGAAGAATGAGTCAATATATCTTAAGTCATTATTACTAATATTCCTTGGTATCTATGGGGCGTATGATGTTGATATCCGAGGTACCGAGTGCGATGTTGAGGCGTGGGATGCGGATGTTGTTGTTAGTGAAGCTGGTGCTGTTGGTGGTGATGTTGATGGTACTGGTGGTGCTGGTTATGCTGCTGGTGCTGCTGATGCTCTTAGATTTCACACCATATTTTCCAGAGCCACTACTCAAGCGCGAAGCTCGTTGACTTCTTCTATTATTTTGGGATGATTGGCGGTTCGGATAAGGGGATGAATAAGATCTAGAATTCTGGATATTATATATTCGTGACGGGATATCCTGGAAATGATGGTGAAAATAGTGTTTCGAACGGGTTCGCCGGAAAGCGCTTCAGGTTCTTCGCCAATAGGGCAATGTGGTGGGTGAAAAGGATCACCTTCTTCACTTCTCCATTAATTGAGTCGACTACGAACCCACCCCAATTCATCCAGAATAGATGATGGCTGATTGATTCGTTTGTTCCGGTTATGCTGCCATTGGAGTTCGAGGGATCAGATGAGAAATCCATATTATGTGATCGGATAAGGGTTTCGATATGAGATGAGTTGTTGAAAGATTGAATGATATATTTGTTTCCTTGAATATGTGTATATAGCAAAAGATTTTCGTAATTTACGGAGAAAATTTAGGAAAAGTGTTAGACAAAGTCTATTAAGATAGATATGATAAGATATAATAAGATATGATGTGTCTATACTCCAATAATGGCAGTATGACGTGTTGAGATCGTAAAATGATAAGTATGTAATCTGATAATCTTTCGATTAATGACTTTCAATTCGTATACTGTGATAACCCAATGACATTTTTCGATTCGCAAACCGATTCATAAAGGCATAAGGCATATAGGTACGTGATATATAATAGGAAGTTATATACGTTTGAGTATGAATAGTAACAAATATAGGAGTTTCAAAAATCATGGATAATATTTCATGTAATACATGTGTAATACACAAAACCATGATAGATGACATAGAAATGTCAAGAATTTCTGAAATCATGGTGTTGCATTTAAATGCGGTGGCGGAATTGGATAGTACTCAGGAAAGTGAGAAGAATTCTTAGGTTGGCACGGCATTCTAAGATAAGTAAAGTTTCTAAAGTATAGTGTAGCATTTAACAGGTACAGGCAACAAGTAAAGGCAGTATGATCAAGGAAATTTGTAGTCCTACATTGCTAAGGTACCTATTTGTATAAGGCACACTTAAAATGCAATCCTGGTTCTCTACAACACTGCTCTGATACCAATCTATGACGTCCTCCAGATAGGGCCTGGAAGAATAACGTCACTAAATATATCAAATCACAGTTGTATAAACAAGAACGACTCTATATGAGACGTTTTATTGAGTTTTGCAGCGAAAGATAAATAGATTACATTGTATTTAATGAACAACACATTAAATGTCTTTAATTGATATGATATGAAATGAAGACTCCAAGCATGGCAAGCAATCATCATCAAAGTAGCAAATATACAGCGAAAGCAATATATAAGTACCTGAGAATAAACATGCTTAAAAAGTCAACACTAGGTTGAGTGAGTTCATAGGTTTGTCATAAATAATGATTTCAGTAATAGTGTTAGACAACAAGATTTTTGTTCATAAGCTTGGCCTCGCAGGGACCAATTATTAGATCTCGCAAATCCAAAAGTTGTTCATAAAGTTGGTCTTGCAGGGACCAAAAAGTAGATCACGCAGATCCTAAAGTTATTCATAAGCTTTGTCTCACGAGGACCAATTAGCAGATCACGCAGATCCAAAAGTTGTTCATAAGCTTGGTCTCACATGGACCAATTATTAGATCACGTAGATCCAAAAGTTATTCATAAGCTTGGTCTCACATGGACCAATTAGTAGATCACGCAGATCCAAAAGTAATTCATAAGCTTGGTCTCGCAGGGACCAATTAATAAATTACGCAGATCCAAAAGTAATTCATAAGCTTGGTCTCGAAGGGACCAATTAGTAGATCTCGTAGATCCAAAAGTTATTCATAAGCTTGGTCTCGCAGGGACCAATTAGTAGATCACGAAGATCCAAAAGTTGTTCAAAGTTTGCCCCAAAGACAAGTTGTGTTTATATTTGTCCGTTAGGGATTTAGTCGGACATAGCCGGGTATAGCATAGTTTAAAGTTGGTATTTGTATCTAGCGTGTAAAACAGTTATAAAAGTTGTGCATGTATTCTCAGCCCAAAAATGTAAAGAGTAAAAGGGAATCAAATAATCTCACGAAAAATCAGTTTTAGTATTTGTATTCATTTCATAAAAATAGTTATAAAAGTAGCGCATGTATTCTCAGCCCAAAAATGTAAAGAGTAAAAGGGAGCATATGAAAACTTTCTAAACAGTTTTAAAAAAAGGGGACTATGAAAATTCACCTTAAATAGCAGTTGAAGTATTCTTTGAAAGGAATGAAATGAATGGAAATAAGTGACCGGGATCTCAACCTATAGATAGAATTTACGATCAGATGTTGTCTAATAGACATAAGTATGGTAACTATACCAATGATAATGGTTTTCTGAAAGAAATTCTATTTTCGGAAAGGTTACTATCTATGGAAAGTTTTTACTTTTAGTAACTTTCCAATTATAGAAAGTTCGGGTTATAATATTTAACAAGAAGTTGTACGACAATCTCAAATCTCGTTGCTATCATACAAGTCACTTGAATGATCAGTTGTTACCGGTTAGCCCAGGATCTCTTGACCAAAATCTATGTTTGGCATTCGAGATCCACAAGCGTCCCATAATGGTACCAAGGATCACCCTAGGCCTTAAGTAGCATTGTGGTTCATATATAGTGCACGTTATCTTGTTTATAACCTTGGTGATAATAACGATAGTAATAATAATAATAATTGAAAATGGAAACATTACTCACGTATCAATATTATGACTCAATATTGCAGGAAAAAGTACACAGATGTAACGGACATTACAAATGCTAGGTTGACCTCACGAACAATACCCATAACCTCCATAGATATAACCCATACTTTCCTTAGCTCTATCCCCCTCATAAAACCCGTTTTGAAATGACCCGCTCATGACTTCGTCGTAGTATTTTATGTATAAATTATAATATGTTATAATTCAGTAGGCTTATAACTACCTTTAGTGGTTTGATTCTTGATTAAGAATACTAATAATGAAGTGTAAGAACAAAGATGATAATGGAGAGAATGAAAGAAACACTTTGTAAGTGTGAGAAATGGTGCAAGTTTAATGCTTGCATTCATGAGTATTTATAGAATAAAATTTTAATATAAAAATACATACTTTATGTACCAAAATTGACTATATGTATACTAGTTTATAATTTTATTTTTAGTCAACATAAGGATGTACTAGTTTATACTTTCCTTTTTTTTTAATTTTTATTTATTTTTAGTCAACATAAGGATGTATTTGTTTAGGATTCTTTTTAGTCTCATTATTATTATTATTATTATTATTATTATTATTATTATTATTATTATTATTATTATTATTATTATTATTATTATTATTATTATTATTATTATTACATTTACTACATGATAAGTATTATTTTCTTTTTACTAATTCATTACATTGAATATATATATATATGTATATATATATATATATTCATTTCGAAATATATATTTGAAATATTTATTTAATGTTTAGTTTTTTTCAAAATCAATTATATTTTAAAGTTTATTTTAAAATCATTTAAATAATAGAAATTATTATAACACGTAACGTTTTTAATTAGTATATATATATATTTACATAAAATTGTTCGTAAATCGTCGAAATCATATAAAAGTTAGGTTTAAATTTAGTCAGAAATTTTCGGGCTGTCATAGCGAGGTCTTCGCCAAATTAACTTTATACCCGAAGTCAAATATTCCAACTAATTGGGGATTCAAACTGTAACAAGGTCTTAATACTTTGTTTAATGAATACACCAGGTTATCGACTGCGTGTAATCCAAGGTATTAATACTTTGTTAACAATTACACCAATTACCCTTGAATGTAATCCACCCCTGTTTTAATGAGTCTATTGACTATTAATCCATCCCCGTGTCCGGTCAAATGAACAATTATTAGTATTTATAAATATCCCGCCCACCGTACCCAGTCAAGCGTATGTGGTTATATATAGATACGTCAAATTGTAACTTTTATATTAAATTAACAAGATATCATTTAGCTAATTAAATATAAAGCCCATTAATAGCCCATAGTCCAATTTCCACAAGTGTCGGTCTTTTGTCGAAACCCCAATCATGGTCCAAAGCCCAATAACCCCGTCTTAATATTTAGTCCAACATCACTATTACTTCGGCTCAAATAAGAATAATAATAACTTAAATACGAGACATTAATTTAAAAAGGAAGAACATAGCTTTCAGTGATTATTAATCGCGTAGCGTTACACGGACAGAACTCCGACTTTAAAACCCGTAATTAACCGTTACATTAACTAAACTAATCTAATATAAAACTAAACTAATTTATATTATATATATATATATATATATATATATATATATATATATATATATATATATATATATATATATATATATATATATATATATATATTAGAAAGAGAGATTGATTTTTGGTGTAGGTAACTCGGCAGAATTCGTGGCCTTTTATAGGCAGATTTTGAAACTGTATGCTCCGCGATCGAGGTACTTTTATGCCTTGGAGCTCCGCGATTGCGGAGGTTCAAATTCCAGCTCATTCAACAATTTAAACGTGGGCTGCTGTTAATTTTTTAATATATAATATATATATAATTATTTATATATTATATTATATTATTGTGCATAGTTGACCTGTAATTTTAGGTCCGTTGACTCGGGTGTTGATGCTCGGTTTACGTCTCGGTTCCGAATTTTTGAATGCCTTTTCGTATGCTTAGATATCTTGTACTTTGTGTTTCGCGGCTTATACTCTTGTCAATTTTAGACGTTTTTCATCAATAAATTGAACCACTTGGATTGTATCTTGTATATTTGAGTTTTTTGGACGTTTGCGTCTTCAAATCTTCGTTTTATTCTTTTGTCTTCGCACTTATTTATTTAAATGATTACAACTTAAAAATAGAACAATTACATATAAAAAATTTACATATTGGAAGGATATTGTGCCTAAATATATGTTCCTTTGGAGCACTATCAAATATCCCCACACTTAAACGTTACTTGTCCTCAAGCAATACAGAACTTGAATTTAAATCACACTTTACTCAAATCACTTTTTTATTCTCATACTTTATACATCAGTGATTTAATACGGTGGTATAAACAATGATAGTAACGATGTGGTTTACAGTCCCACATGACTATGAAAATTTAGATCCTCTAAGGAAATTGGATCTTTATGAAAACATTTGATCTTGTAAAAATTCAATCTAGCTTTTACCCTAGATAAGTTTTCCAGAATAACCCTTCACCGGTGTTTGCAAAATATTTTTTTGTGGGTTTTATGGGTTTCAGATTTTAAAATTTTAGCTCAAACCTTACGGTTTTGTGTCACCCACTTGCTAACCTTTTATTAGGAAAGCACACGTCCAGTATACTTGCTCTGTATATTACCTTTCGATAAACTATCGTCCGGTTGTAAAGGAAAGCGATGAACAAGCAACTGTTAAGGCAATGTCTAATGACATGCAGATGTTCATGGTCCACAACGTGTCGGATGCAATTACTATCCTTTGTAGGAGAAATAGTAAAGATCACCATATAATTTTTTCGGTCTGGCACAAGGTCCTGTCTTTGACCATGCTATGCAACCACCGTTCTTAAGGTTGAAACCTGATTTGGTTCAGGTGACCCAATGAATTCCGGTGAATTCTCGGTATTTTACGTTCAATGGTAATGAATGCATTGAAAATAGGTTTTCAGAAAACAAATCGGTTTTAAATTTGATCAAAATATTTTTTCATTCAAGCTCGAGTTTAGATATCATTGAATTCCATGAGTTTGTAATTCTCAATCTTTAAGGTCAATCTCAAAGATTGAGTAATATCAGGCTTAATAGCTGATTTCTAATCTTTAAGGAGATTATCCTTTCTGGGGGTGTGATTCATTAGTCTTATCAAGCTAATTTGCATGGCACCCTCCCCATTTTACGAGACAGATCCTCTCATGGTTAGGATAAGTCTGACCACTTGGCGACCCTGTTTGATGCCGAGGTCCGTGGATTTCCAGCTGATTTTCGAGAAAACTTTTCAAGGTTTTTCGTAGACTCTACAACTGGTCTAAACGACAACTTCCTGACCTAAATCAAGAAGCACGTGTCTTTTTCAGAAGACTTTACTTCCTTTTAATGATGGAATTGATTCATCATGTAGATCCATCTTTTCTTTCATCTTTATTACAATATACCGGGTAAAATAGTTAATTTAGTCCAAAACAAAAGCATCTGCAATAACTTTACAGAAACATGTGATAGATGGTTTTTATTTGAATAACTTGGTACATTCTCCCCACACTTAGCTTTTATTTATTTATTTATTTATTTTTTCTTTGCCTTTTTATTCTCCTCTTTTCCATTTTAAATGAATTCAAGTATTTTGGGTTGTTTCTCAATTTATGTCCTTTCTGAGGTAACGATAATTTCGATATTAACACCTAGTTTTATCGTTCATAAATATGTAAAAATATGATTTTGAATTCATTTAGTTGAAAATATTTTAAATTTTCACAAAATTTGACAAATAAACCAAGTGCAAACCCGAGAGAATTTATAACCCTTCCCCACACTTGAGATCATGCAATGCCCTCATTTGCATGAAATCAGACTATAATTATAAATTCATGAGGGAGATTAGTGTAGAAAAGTGGAAAAAATACCCAGTTTGTAATTACAAAGCTCATCAAATGATAGATGGCGCGCCTCATCGTTCATTCCTTTTGTTGGTTTATCACACATGTTTTTCTTAAAAAAAATGGTTGCTTTTCTGAACTGTTTGCTAATCTTTGAAAATGAGTCTTTACCCTATTTTATCATGCATTTTTATTAACGATTTATGCACTGACCCGAACCCCGAATTTAACATTAAGTGGGGTTAGATTTCCCCACACTTAGCTGACGACATGTGAAGTCGGTAGAATAAGTTCCACTAATTAGAATAGTGAGCCAATTATTTACATCTCGGGTGGTGTATAATATATCAATGAGTTTAAAGTTTAGACCCACCCGATCGTCACTACTTAATTCTTCCTTAAGTGTAGCTTTTAGTAAATGGATATGTCTCTTTTCTTGTTCTTGGTCAAATGGATCGTTATACACTGACATACATATTTCTATAGGGTGGACAATTTCTAACATTTCCTTCCGTTCATTCTCGGGATCAAAGGTTTCACCTCTATTACCTAATTGGGTGAAATCCGAGGTGTCATTATCTATTACAGCTCGTAGTTCATCTTCGGTAGATGACTCGTCTATTGAGAATATTGGGTTAGAAGGTTGTGGAATGGTGAATTTCGGGATCGCAGCAAATTCTTTTTCTTTAACGGTCCTTATCGGTCCCACCACTTTGGTCTCGAGGGTAAAATTTTCAACGTTATTGTTTTCTCAAGAGTACCAATTTGTCACCCTTACTTCTTCTTCATCCATTGATGGATCGATGATTTCGTCGTTAGAGGCTAATGTGTCGATATGTTGTGAAATTGGTAACACTGAATAAAAAGTATCATCGGGATAATTGGTGATTTCGGAGCTCTCGAATTCATCAAAATTCGATGATATGAGATTTTCTTTCACAATACTCCTCAGATCAACAGGTGTGTAGTCTAAAGGAGTTTCAGCCTGCCAATTTGCAAACTCTCTTATCTGTTCATTTTGAGCATCAAATTCTTCGAGTTTGATTTTTATAAAATCTAAAAAATTTTCAGACACATAATTTTCCTCATCCTCTGGTTGTTGAGTTTGGATATATTCTTGGGAATAATCTCAATTTGAATTGTATTCCTCATAATTATTCCATTCAGGTTCCATGGGTGCATAATTTTCCATAGGAACGTAATAATAACGTTCCCATGTTGAGTGATAATCTCCACAGATTTCACAACCAGTTATTGTTTCGTCATTTGTGATCCAAGATTGACCGAACGAATTTTCATCAACACTCGTTTGAGAGTATTGATTTAATTGATTTTGCATGTCAGAAATTTCGAGATTTTCCATAATACGCTTATTACTAAATTTTAGCTACAATGTGGTGCATTTACTATTTATCCCGCTAGTTATAAAACTAAAAATTATATAAGTTATCAAATTAATAGACTTTTCTGCTTTTGCCCACGTTTCGAATAGCCAACAGATGCAGCAGGGAGCCAGGATCCTTTAAATCGGAAAATCCACAACTCAGCCACTAACAAATCCAACTATTACTACGAAGCAGAAAATTTTGGATGTCTATTAATTCAATCGCTTACAATAATTTTTCGTCGAAATTTAAAGATTTTAAAAATTCTATGTCCTATAAACTAACGCGTAGAAACGAAAAAAGAAAAAGAGCGTCGAAAAACGTCGAAAAATAAAAATGAGAAAGAAAAACGTCGTAACTTAAAAGTCTAAAAACTAAATCTAAAAAGTTGTGCCTAAAGGTATTAAAACTTAAATGCAATTCTATTCGGAAAACGGCAATTACTTTAAAAAGTACTAAAATCTATAAACTGCGTCACAAAATTCTAAAACGCATATATCTTAATTCTAAAGAAAAAGCACTTAAGAAATTTTACGGCAAAACCTAAAAATCTAAAAATATAAAATAACTACGGCAAAAACTAAGTTTAGTACTAATTACGAACGATAAATAAACAAATTATGAATTAAACGATTAATAAGATACAAAAAGTAAAAATAAAAGTAAAGTTATAAAAATACAATTTTTATAAAATTATTAATCTATATAATTAATAATAATAATAACACTTAATATTACAAATTAATTATTAAAACTAAATACTAATATTAATAATATTAAAAAAAAACCCTAATAATAAATAATTAAAAACTTTATCCCTAATTTTGCAATAAATGCTTGGGTTGACGTGTCAGAACAGGCCACGCGATCACGTGGATATTCACACTAATAGCTATGCGATCGCGGAGTGATGCAGGTTCAGAAAGGCCAATAGGATCAAACTGGTTCGACTATTTTTTTTTCAAAAATTTATATTTTTAGAAAATCTAAATAAAATAAAATAAACTTATATTTCAAAAACTAAACATAAAAATAAAAATACTTTATAATTTTACAAAATCTTTAAAATATGCTTTTTTCTTTATATATATATATATATATATATATATATATATATATATATATATATATATATATATATATATATATATATATATATATATATATATATATATATATATATATATATATATATTTTATTATATTTTTACAAATATAAACTAAAAATATAGCGTTTTAGCGCTCCCCGGCAGCGGCGCCAAAAACTTGATGTGTGCGAGGTGTAATACGAAATATATTATATTTTTACTATGAAATACGATACAAATTACACAAGTTTTAATTATTTATTTACAAATGGGATATACCTAAACTCTGCTACAACACTATAGGCAGTGTACCTAATCGTAGAGTAGTATAGTTTTTAGTAAGTCCGGTTCGTTCCACAGGGAGACGACTTATTTTACACTATATTTTAAACAACTATATTTGTACAAAATATAAATATATATATTACAATTATTATTATTATAAAAGGGGGGTTTTACCGTTTAATGACTGGTTTGTCGATTTTATATTTTAATCATAAAGATAAATGACGATATTTAAATAACGATAACAAAAATTAAAATGACAATAAATAAAAGTACGAGGAAATATAAAATAAAATATATTATGCTTATTTAAACTTCCGTAATCATGATGTTTGACGTTTTGATTTTAATTTATTACCCTGGGTTAGTTGTCCTTTGTCCTAGATTATTTGATATGTCCATCTGGTTTTGTCCATAATAGTCCATCGGTCATAATTATAAAGTACGAGGGTCTTCGTCAAATTAACCTTATACCCGAAGTCAAATATTCCAACTAATTGGGGATTCAAACTGTAACAAGGTCTTAATACTTTGTTTAATGAATACACCAGGTTATCGACTGCATCTAATCCAAGGTTTTAATACTTTGTTAACAATTACACCAATTACCCTTTAATGTAATCCACCCCTGTTTTAATGAGTCTATTGACTATTAATCCATCCCCGTGTCCGGTCAAATGAACAATTCTTAGTATTTATAAATATCCCGCCCACCGTACCCAGTCAAGCGTATGTGGTTATATATAGATACGTCAAATTGTAACCTTTATATTAAATTAACAAGATATCATTTAGCTATTTAAATATAAAGCCCATTAATAGCCCATAGTCCGATTTCCACAAGTGTCGGTCTTTTGTCCAAACCCCAATTATGGCCTAAAGCCCAATAACCCCGTCTTAATATTTAGTCCAACATCACTATTACTTCAGCTAAAATAAGCATAATAATAAATTAAATACGAGACATTAATTTAAAAAGGAAGAACATAGCTTACAGTGATTATTAATCGCGTAGCGTTACACGGACAGAACTCCGACTTTAAAACCTGTAATTAACCGTTACATTAACTAAACTAATCTAATATAAAACTAAACTAATTTATACTATATATATATATATATATATATATATATATATATATATATATATATATATATATATATATATATATATATCAGAGAGAGCGATTGATTTTTGGTGTAGGTAACTCGGCAGAATTCGTGGCCTTTTATAGGCAGATTTTGAAACTGTATGCTCCGCGATCGTGGTACTTTTGTACCTTGGAGCTTCGCGATTGCGGAGGTTTGAATTCCAGCTCATTCAAAAATTTAAACGTGGGCTGCTGTTAATTTTTTAATATATAATATATATAATTTTTTATATATTATATTTTATTCTTGTGCATAGTTGACTTGTAATTTTAGGTCCGTTGACTCGCGGATTGATGCTCGGTTTACGTCTCGGTTCCGGATTTTCGAACGCCTTTTCGTATGCTTAGATAACTTGTACTTTGCGTTTTGCGGCTTATACTCTTGTCAATTTTAGACGTTTCTCTTCAATAAATTGAACCACTTGGATTGTAGGTTGTATATTTGAGTTTTTTGGACGTTCGCGTCTTCAAATCTTCGTTTTCTTCTTTTGTCTTCGCACTTATTTATTTAAATGATCACAACTTAAAAATAGAACAATTACAACTAAAAACTTTACATATTGGAAGGATATTGTGCCTAAATATATGTTCATTTGGAGCACTATCAGTGATCTCAAGAATTTCAGCACAATCTGAAACCGAAGGTTATGCGCGGCCAAATGGTACTCCATCTGGCGGCGTATATTAATGATTTAAAAAAGCTTGTTTAATGAAGTAACGTAAGATTCAAATCTATATGCGTCATACATAATTATATTGTGAGTAAAATAATAGGCCTTAAAATAATATGTGTCATGCTAAGTCATGCATACACAAAAGGAATAATATGAATGAAATTCAAATCGGTCAAAATCAAAAAAAGGCAAAATCGAAGGCTTTCGAGGTCTCGTTTTGAAAATATTTGGGACAAACCACCTACGGGAGTTTGCCAATGGATAGATCCTGAAAAAATACACGATTTGAAAAAAAAACATTGACTAAATCGGAGCTACGAGTCAAAAGATACGATAGATCGAACATTTTGGCCAAAGACACAAAACACCAAGCACCATGAACCGTCGGTGCAGTTTGGTGTGTGATGCAATTTTGCGAGGAAACATGTCTTTTTCGGAATCGAGACGACCTAGAATGGCAAGCACGTTCAGAGAGTCTTGCTTGTTCGGCCGTTTTAGGGTGATCTTGAGAATTTCGGCACACTCTTAAACCGAAGGTTATGCACCGCCAAATTGTACTCTATCTGGCGGCGCATACTAATGATTTAAAAAAACCTGTTTAATGAAGTGATATTAGATTCAAATTTATACCCACTATACATATTTACTTTGCGAGTGAAATATTAGGCCATAAAATGATAAATATACCATGGTAAGTCATGCATACAAAAAACTAATAAAAAGATATAAATTGAATACGTTCAAATAGAACATTAAAAATTAGTAGAATGTCTTTTTTCGGCATCCTAGCGACCTCGAATGTCAAGTCACTATCCAGGATTCTTTATATTAGGGTCGTTTTAGGGTTATATCGAGAATTTCAGCACAATCTGAAATCGAAGATTATGCACCGGCAAATGGTACTCCATCTGGCGACGCATATTAATGATTTAAAAAAGCGTTTTTAATAAAGTGACGTTAGATTCAAATCTATATGCGTTCTACATAATTACATTGCGAGTGAATTAATAGGCCTTAAAACAATATGTGCCATTCTAAGTCATGCATACACAAAAAGAATAATATGAATGAAATTTCAAATGGTCAAAATTGAAAAAAGGAAAAATTGAAGGCTTTCGAGGTCTCGTTTCGAAAAATATTTGGTACAAACCGCCTACGGTAGATTGCCAACGGATAGATCCCGAAAAAATACATGTTTTGAAAAAAAAAACGGTGACTAAATCAAAGCTACAAGTCAAAAGATACGATACATCGAACATTTTGGCCAAAGACACAAAACACCAAGCACCACGAACCGTCGGTGCTGTTTGGTACGTGGTGAGATTTTGCGAGGAAATATGTCTTTTTCGGAATCTAGACGACCTAGAATGGCAAGCACGTTCAGAGAGTCTTGCTCGTTCGGCCATTTTAGGGTGATCTTGAGAATTTCAGCACAATCTTAAACCGAAGGTTATGCGCCGCCAAATGGCACTCCATCTGGCGGCGCATACTAATGATTTAAAAAAACCTGTTTAACGAAGTGACATTAGATTCAAATTTATACCCGTTATACATAATTACTTTGTGAGTGAAATAATAGGCCTTAAAAAGATAAATATACCATGTTAAGTCATGCATACAAAAAACTAATAAAAAGATATAGATTGAATACATTCAAATTGAACATTAAAAATTAGTAAAATGTCTTTTTTCGGTATCCTAACGACCTCGAATGTCAAGACACTATCCAGGAGTCTTTATGTTAGGGTCGTTTTAGGGTGATATAGAGAATTTCAGCACAATCTGAAGCCGAAGGTTATGCGCCGCCAAATGGTACTCCATCTGGCGAAGCATATTAATTATTTAAAAAAGCGTGTTTAATGAAGCGACGTTAGATTCAAATCTATATGCGTTATACATAATTACATTGCGAGTGAAATAATAGACCTTAAAATAATATGTGTCATGCTAATTCATGCATACACAAAAGGAATAATATGAATGAAATTCAAAACGTTCAAAATCGAAAAAAGGAAAAATTGAAGGCTTTCGAGGTCTCGTTTCGAAAAATATTTTAGACAAACCGCCTACTATAGTTTGACAACGGATAGATCCAGAAACAATACACGATTTGAAAAAAAAATGGTGACTAAATCGTAGCTACGAGTCAAAAGATACGATAGATCGAACATTTTGGCCAAAGACACAAAACACCAAGCACCACGAACTGTTGGTGCTGTTTGGTGTGTGGTGCGATTTTACGAGGAAAGATGACTTTTTCGGAATCTAGACGACCTAGAATGGAAAGCACATTCAGAGAGTCTTGCTCGTTCGGCCGTTTTAGGGTGAGCTTGAAAATTTCAGCACAATCTTAAACCGAAGGTTATGCGCCGCCAAATGGTACTCCATCTGGTGGCGCATACTAATGATTTAAAAAAACCTGTTTAATGAAGTAACATTAGATTCAAATTTATACCCGTTATACATAATTACTTTGCGAGTGAAATAATAGGCCTTAAAATGATAAATATACCATGCTAAGTCATGCATACAAAAAACTAATAAAAAGATATAAATTGAATACGTTCAAATACAACATTAAAAATTAGTAAAATGTCTTTTTTGGTATCCTAACGACCTCGAATGTCAAGACACTATCCAGGAGTCTTTATGTTAAGGTCGTTTTAGGGTTATATTGAAATGTCCCGTTGTTATTGATTAAAAACATTCCATATTAATTGATTTCGTTGCGAGGTTTTGACCTCTATATGAGACGTTTTTCAAAGACTGCATTCATTTTAAAACAAACCATAACCTTTATTTCATCAATAAAGGTTTAAAAAGCTTTACCTAGATGATCAAATAATGATAATCTAAAATATCCTGTTTACACACGACCATTACATAATGGTTTACAATACAAATATGTTACAACAAAATAAGTTTCTTGAATGCAGTTTTTACACAATATCATACAAGCATGGACTCCAAATCTCGTCCTTATTTAAGTATGCGACAGCGGAAGCTCTTAATAATCCCCTGAGAATAAACATACTTAAAATGTCAACAAAAATGTTGGTGAGTGATAGGTTTAACCTATATATATCAAATCATAATAATAGACCACAAGATTTCATATTTCAATACACATCCCATACATAGAGATAAAAGTCATTCATATGGTGAACACCTGGTAACCGACATTAACAAGATGCATATATAAGAATATCCCCATCATTCCGGGACACCCTTCGGATATGATATAAATTTCGAAGTACTAAAGCATCCGGTACTTTGGATGGGGTTTGTTAGGCCCAATAGATCTATCTTTAGGATTCGAGTCAATTAGGGTGTCTGTTCCCTAATTCTTAGATTACCAGACTTAATAAAAAGGGGCATATTCGATTTCAATAATTCAACCATAGAATGTAGTTTCACGTACTTGTGTCTATTTTGTAAAACATTTATAAAACCTGCATGTATTCTCATCCCAAAAATATTAGATTTTAAAAGTGGGACTATAACTCACTTTCACAGATTTTTACTTCGTCTGGAAGTATGACTTGGCCACTGGTTGATTCACGAACCTATAACAATATATACATATATATCAAAGTATGTTCAAAATATATTTATAACACTTTTAATATATTTTGATGTTTTAAGTTTATTAAGTCAGCTGTCCTCGTTAGTAACCTACAACTAGTTGTCCACAGTTAGATGTACAGAAATAAATTGATAAATATTATCTTGAATCAATCCACGACCCAGTGTATATGTATCTCAGTATTGATCACAACTCAAACTATATATATTTTGGAATCAACCTCAACCCTGTATAGCTAACTCCACCATTCACATATAGAGTGTCTATGGTTGTTCCGAAATATATATAGATGTGTCGACATGATAGGTCGAAACATTGTATACGTGTCTATGGTATCTCAAGATTACATAATATACAATATAAGTTGATTAAGTTATGGTTGGAATAGATTTGTTACCAATTTTCACGTAGCTAAAATGAGAAAAATTATCCAATCTTGTTTTACCCATAACTTCTTCATTTTAAATCCGTTTTGAGTGAATCAAATTGCCATGGTTTCATATTGAACTATATTTTATGAATCTAAACAGAAAAAGTATAGGTTTATAGTCGGAAAAATAAGTTACAAGTTGTTTTTGTAAAGGTAGTCATTTCAGTCGAAAGAACGACGTCTAGATGACCATTTTAGAAAACATACTTCCACTTTGAGTTTAACCATAATTTTTGGATATAGTTTCATGTTCATAATAAAAATCATTTTCTCAGAATAACAACTTTTAAATCAAAGTTTATCATAGTTTTTAATTAACTAACCCAAAACAGCCCGCGGTGTTACTATGACGGCGTAAATCCGGTTTTACGGTGTTTTTCGTGTTTCCAGGTTTTAAATCATTAAGTTAGCATATCATATAGATATAGAACATGTGTTTAGTTGATTTTAAAAGTTAAGTTAGTAGGAATAACTTTTGTTTGCGAACAAGTTTAGAATTAACTAAACTATGTTCTAGTGATTACAAGTTTAAACATTCGAATAAGATAGCTTTATATGTATGAATCGAATGATGTTATGAACATCATTACTACATTAAGTTCCTTGGATAAACCTACTGGAAAATAGAAAAATGGATCTAGCTTCAACGGATCCTTGGATGGCTCGAAGTTCTTGAAGCAGAATCATGACACGAAAACAAGTTCAAGTAAGATCATCACTTGAAATAAGATTGTTATAGTTATAGAAATTGAACCAAAGTTTGAATATGATTATTACCTTGTATTAGAATGATAACCTACTTTAAGAAACAAAGATTTCTTGAGGTTGGATGATCACCTTACAAGATTGGAAGTGAGCTAGCAAACTTGAAAGTATTCTTGATTTTATGTAACTAGAACTTGTAGAATTTATGAAGAACACTTAGAACTTGAAGATAGAACTTGAGAGAGATCAATTAGATGAAGAAAATTGAAGAATGAAAGTGTTTGTAGGTGTTTTTGGTCATTGGTGTATGGATTAGATATAAAGGATATGTAATTTTGTTTTCATGTAAATAAGTCATGAATGATTACTCATATTTTTGTAATTTTATGAGATATTTCATGCTAGTTTCCAAATGATGGTTCCCACATATGTTAGGTAACTCACATGGGCTGCTAAGAGCTGATCATTGGAGTGTATATACCAATAGTACATACATCTAAAAGCTGTGTATTGTACGAGTACGAATACGGGTGCATACGAGTAGAATTGTTGATGAAACTGAACGAGGATGTAATTGTAAGCATTTTTGTTAAGTATAAGTATTTTGATAAGTGTATTGAAGTCTTTCAAAAGTGTATAAATACATATTAAAACACTACATGTATATACATTTTAACTGAGTCGTTAAGTCATCGTTAGTCGTTACATGTAAGTGTTGTTTTGAAACCTTTAGGTTAACGATCTTGTTAAATGTTGTTAACCTAATGTTTATAATATAAAATAAGATTTTAAATTATTATATTATCATGATATTATCATGTATGAATATCTCTTAATATGATATATATACATTAAATGTCTTTACAACGATAATCGTTACATATATGTCTCGTTTAAAAATCATTAAGTTAGTAGTCTTATTTTTACATATGTAGTTCATTGTTAATATACTTAATGATATGTTTACTTATCATAGTATCATGTTAACTATATATATATATCCATATATATGTCATCATATAGTTTTTACAAGTTTTAACGTTCGTGAATCACCGGTCAACTTGGGTGGTCAATTGTCTATATGAAACATATTTCAATTAATCAAGTCTTAACAAGTTTGATTGCTTAACATGTTGGAAACATTTAATCATGTAAATATCAATCTCAATTAATATATATAAACATGGAAAAGTTCGGGTCACTACAGTACCTACCCGTTAAATAAATTTCGTCCCGAAATTTTAAGCTGTTGAAGGTGTTGACGAATCTTCTGGAAATAGATGCGGGTATTTCTTTTTCATCTGATATTCACGCTCCCAGCTGAACTCGGGTCCTCTACGAGCATTCCATCGAACCTTAACAATTGGTATCTTGTTTTGCTTAAGTCTTTTAACCTCACAATCCATTATTTCGACGGGTTCTTCAATGAATTGAAGTTTTTCGTTGATTTGGATTTCATCTAACGGAATAGTGAGATCTCCTTTAGCAAAATATTTCTTCAAATTCGAGACGTGGAAAGTGTTATGTACAGCCGCGAGTTGTTGAGGTAACTCAAGTCGGTAAGCTACTAGTCCGACACGATCATTAATCTTGAATGGTCCAATATACCTTGGATTTAATTTCCCTCGTTTACCAAATCGAACAACGCCTTTCCAAGGTGCAACTTTAAGCATGACCATCTCTCCAATTTCAAATTCTATATCTTTTCTTATAATGTCAGCGTAGCTCTTTTGTCGACTTTGGGCGGTTTTCAACCGTTGTTGAATTTGGATGATCTTCTGGGTAGTTTCTTGTATAATCTCCGGACCCGTAATCTGTCTATCCCCCACTTCACTCCAACAAATCAGAGACCTACACTTTCTACCATAAAGTGCTTCAAACGGTGCCATCTCAATGCTTGAATGGTAGCTGTTGTTGTAGGAAAATTCTGCTAACGGTAGATGTCGATCCCAACTGTTTTCGAAATCAATAACACATGCTCGTAGCATATCTTCAAGCGTTTGTATCATCCTTTCGCTCTACCCATCAGTTTGTGGATGATAGGCAGTACTCATGTCTAGACGAGTTCCTAATGCTTGCTGTAATGTCTGCCAGAATTTTGAAATAAATCTGTCATCCCTATCAGAGATAATAGAGATTGGTATTCCATGTCTGGAGACGACTTCCTTCAAATACAGTCGTGCTAACTTCTCCATCTTGTCATCTTCTCTTATTGGCAGGAAGTGTGCTGATTTGGTGAGACGATCAACTATTACCCAAATAGTATCAAAACCACTTGCAGTCCTTGGCAATTTAGTGATGAAATCCATGGTAATGTTTTCCCATTTCCATTCCGGGATTTCGGGTTGTTGAAGTAGACCTGATGGTTTCTGATGCTCAGCTTTGACCTTAGAACACGTCAAACATTCTCCTACGTATTTAGCAACATCGGCTTTCATACCCGGCCACCAAAAATGTTTCTTGAGATCCTTGTACATCTTCCCCGTTCCAGGATGTATTGAGTATCTGGTTTTATGAGCTTCTCTAAGTACCATTTCTCTCATATCTCTAAATTTTGGTACCTAAATCCTTTCAGCCCTATACCGGGTTCCGTCTTCCCGAATATTAAGATGCTTCTCCGATCCTTTGGGTATTTCATCCTTTAAATTTCCTTCTTTTAAAACTCCTTGTTGCGCCTCCTTTATTTGAGTAGTAAGGTTATTATGAATCATTATATTCATAGATTTTACTCGAATGGGTTCTCTGTCCTTCCTGCTCAAGGCATCGGCTACCACATTTGCCTTCTCCGGGTGGTAACGAATCTCAAAGTCGTAATCATTTAATAATTCAATCCACCTACGCTGCCTCATATTCAGTTGTTTCTGATTAAATATGTGTTGAAGACTTTTATGGTCGGTATATATAATACTTTTGACCCCATATAAGTAGTGCCTCCAAGTCTTTAATGTAAAAACAACCGCGCCTAATTCCAAATCATGCGTCGTATAATTTTGTTCGTGAATCTTCAATTGTCTAGACGCATAAGCAATCACCTTCGTTCGTTGCATTAATACACAACCGAGACCTTGCTTTGATGCGTCACAATAAATCACAAAATCATCATTCCCTTCAGGCAATGACAATATAGGTGCCGTAGTTAGCTTTTTCTTCAATAACTGAAACGCTTTCTCTTGTTCATCATTCCATTCAAATTTCTTCCCTTTATGCGTTAATGCAGTCAAGGGTTTTGCTATTCTGGAAAAGTCTTGGATGAACCTTCTGTAGTAACCAGCTAGTCCTAAAAACTGGCGTATGTGTTTCGGAGTTTTCGGGGTTTCCCACTTTTCAACAGTTTCTATCTTTGCCGGATCCACCTTAATACCTTATTTGTTCACTATGTGACCGAGGAATTGAACTTCTTCCAACCAAAATGCACACTTTGAAAACTTAGCGTACAATTCTTCCTTCCTCAATACTTCTAACACCTTTCTCAAATGTTCACCGTGTTCTTGGTCATTCTTTGAGTAAATAAGTATGTCATCAATGAAAACAATGACAAACTTGTCAAGGTATGGTCCACACACTCGATTCATAAGGTCCATGAACACAGCTGGTGCATTAGTTAAACCAAACGGCATGACCATAAACTCATAATGACCGTAAAGTGTTCTGAAAGCAGTCTTTGGAATATCATTTTCTTTCACATTTGATGATACCCAGAACGTAAGTCAATCTTTGAATAAACAGACGAGCCTTGTAGTTGATCAAATAAGTCGTAGATTCTCGGTAGTGGGTAGCGGTTCTTGATGGTAAGTTTGTTCAACTCTCGGTAGTCGATACACAACCTGAATGTACCATCTTTCTTCTTGACAAACAAAACAGGAGCTCCCCACTGTGATGCGCTTGGTCGAATGAAACCATGCTCTAAAAGTTCTTGTAATTAGCTTTGCAGTTCTTTCATCTCGCTAGGTGCGAGTCTGTAAGGAGCACGAGCTATTGGTGCAGCTCCTGGTACAAGATCTATTTGAAATTCAACGGATCGATGTGGGGGTAATCCCGGTAATTCTTTCGGAAATACATCGGGAAATTCTTTTGCAATGGGAACATCATTGATGCTCTTTTCTTTAGTTTGTACTTTCTCGACGTGTGCTAGAACAACATAGCAACCTTTTCTTATTAGTTTTTGTGCCTTCAAATTACTAATAAGATGTAGCTTCGTGTTGCCCTTTTCTCCGTACACCATTAAGGGTTTTTCTTTTTCTCGTATAATGCAAATTGCATTTTTGTAACAAACGATCACTGCTTTCACTTCTTTCAACCAGTCCATACCGATTATCACATCAAAACTCCCTAACTCTACTGGTATCAAATCAATCTTAAATGTTTCGCTAACCAGTTTAATTCCTCGATTCCGACATATATTATCTGCTGAAATTAATTTACCATTTGCTAATTCGAGTAAAAATTTACTATCCAAAGGCGTCAATGGACAACTTAATTTAGCACAAAAATCTCTACTCTTATAGCTTCTATCCGCACCCGAATCAAATAAAACGTAAGCAGATTTATTGTCAATAAGAAATGTACCCGTAACAAGCTCCGGGTCTTCTTGTGCCTCTGCCGCATTAATATTGAAAACTCTTCCGCAGCTTTATCCATTCGTGTTCTCCTGGTTCGGGCAATTTATAATAATGTGGCCCGGTTTTCCACATTTATAACAAACTACATTGACATAACTTGCTCCGACACTACTTGCTCCGCCATTACTCATTTCGACACCATTTGTTCCTTTCGTTCTATTAACCCCTGGTCCGTAGACCTCACACTTCGTCGCGCTATGACCATTTCTTTTACACTTGTTGCAAAATTTGGTGCAGAACCCCGAGTGATACTTTTCACACCTTTGGCATAGCTGCTTCTGATTGTTGTTGTTGTTGCGGTTATTATTGTTGTTGGGATGATTGTTGTAGTTGCTGCTGTTGTTGTTGTTGTTGTTGTTGTTGTTGTTGTTGGGCCGTTTGTTGTAGTTGCGATTGATGTTGCGATTATTGGGATAATTGTTGCGATTATTGTTGTAATTGCTGTTGTTGTTTTATTGGTGATTCTTATCACCGTTTTCCTCCCACTTTCTTTTGACTTGCTTCACATTGGCCTCTTCAGCAGTCTGTTCTTTAATTCTTTCTTCAATCTGGTTCACTAGTTTGTGAGCCATTCTACATGCATGTTGTATGCAGGCGGGCTCGTGTGAACTTATATCTTCTTAGATTCTTTCCGGTAATCCTTTCACAAACGCGTCGATCTTCTCTTCCTCATCTTCGAATGCTCCCGGACACAATAGGCACAATTCTGTGAATTGTCTTTCGTACGTGGTAATATCAAATCCTTGCGTTCGTAACCCTCTAAGTTCTGTCTTGAGCTTATTTACCTCGGTTCTGGGACGGTACTTCTCGTTCATCAAGTGATTGAATGCTGACCACGGTAGTGCGTACGCATCGTCTTGTCCCACTTGCTCTAGATAGGTATTCCACCATGTTAACGCAGAACCTGTGAAGGTATGCGTAGCGTACTTCACTTTGTCCTCTTCAGTACACTTACTTATGGCAAACACCGATTCGACCTTCTCGGTCGACCGTTTCAATCCGATCGGTCCTTCAGTTCCATCAAATTCCAAAGGTTTGCAGGCAGTGAATTCTTTGTAGGTGCATCCTACACGATTTCCTGTAATGCTAGATCCAAGGTTATTGTTGGTATGTAGCGCAGCCTGTACTGCGGCTATGTTTGAAGCTAGAAAAGTACGGAATTCCTCTTCATTCATATTCACGGTGTGTCGAGTAGTCGGTGCCATTTCCTTCAAAATAGTCAAATGGAACAAGTTAATCATACAGAATATTAAGAGTAGTTAATAGTATTTCGTAGCATAATATGAACTCATTTATAAAAGCTTTTTCTTCATATTAGCGTTTTATAAGTTTAAATTCGGGTAGTACCTATCATACTTAGTAGCTAATATACAATTCAACTACTACAATTTTATATGAAAAACTGATTATAATTATATTTCGCGTTCAAACTTTTACACAATATTTTACAAACTTACAATACCGCTTATTTTACATATAGCATGAAATATAGCACACAATAAATTTGATACAAGATGGTTGTGAAGATAATTCTAGCTAGTACACAAGTCGTTCAGCAAAGGCAATAAAGACACGTAATTCATACGTCCAGAAACAAGTCATGCATTCTGATTTTACTAGGACTACTTCCCATCCTTGGTCTTGTGGAACATAACCGTTATGGCCGTTGATAAGACAGCGTGTTGTAATGTCGTCAAAGGGACGAGGGTTACGTAATGTCCAACAGTCCCGTAACAATCTAAAAACCTCATTTCTTACCCCAATTACCGACTCCGTCACTTGTGGGAACGTTTTGTTTAATAGTTGTAGCCCGATGTTCTTGTTCTCACTTTGGTGAGAAGCGAACATTACTAATCCGTAAGCATAACATGCTTCTTTATGTTGCATGTTAGCCACTTTTTCTAAATCACGAAGTCCAATATTCGGATATATTGAGTCAAAATAATTTCTTAACTCATTGCGTAAAATAGCATTTGGGTTCCCCGCAATATATGCATCAAAGTAAACACATCGTAACTTATGGATTTCCCAATGTGATATCCCCCATCTTTCGAACAAAAGCCTCTTATAAACCAAGGCATTCTTGGAACGTTCTTCGAATGTCTTACAAACTGATCTCGCCTTAAATAGTTGTGCCGAAGAATTCTGACCGACTCTAGACAAGATTTCATCAATCATGTCTCCGGGTAGGTCTCTTAAAATATTGGGTTGTCTATCCATTTTGTGTTTTTATACTGTAAAATAGACAAGAGTTAGATTCATAAAAAAAAATACTTATTAATACAAGCAATTTTTACATATATCATAAAGCATAAGCACACTATATTACATATATTACACCACACGAATACAACTATCTTATTCCGACTCGCTTGTTTTTTCTTCTTCGGTTTTGGTTCGTTTTGCCAAGTTTCTAGGGATATATGATGTTCCCCTAATACGAGCCGTCGTTTTCCACATTGATTTAGAAAAACCTGGTGGTTTAGAGGTTCCCGGGTCATTGTTACAACTTAAGGACTTCGGGGGTTGACGATACATATAAAGTTCATCGGGGTTGGAATTAGATTTCTCTATTTTTATGCCCTTTCCCTTATTATTTTCTTTTGCCTTTTTAAATTCAGTTGGGGTAATTTCTATAACATCATCGGAATTCTCGTCGTAATCCGATTCATCGGAGAATTGGTAATCCTCCCAATATTTTGCTTCCTTGGCGGAAACACCATTGACCATAATTAACCTTGGTCGGTTGGTTGAGGATTTTATTTTACTTAACCGTTTTATTATTTCCCCCACCGGTTCTATTTCTTCACCCGGTTCCGATTCTTCTTCCGGTTCCGATTCTTCTTCCGGTTCCGACTCTTCTTCCGGTTCCTCTTCGGGAACTTGTGAATCAGTCCACGAATCATTCCAATTTACATTTGACTCTTCATTATTATTAGGTGAGTCAATGAGACTTGTTCTAGAGGTAGACATCTATCACATAATATCAAACGCATTAAGAGATTAATATATCACATAATATTAACATGTTAAAAATATATAGTTTCCAACAAAATTTGTTAAGCAATCATTTTTCAAGTAAACACGGTCGAAGTCCAGACTCACTAATGCATCCTAATAAACTCGATAAGACACACTAATGCAAAATTCTGGTTCTCTAAGACCAATGCTCGGATACCAACTGAAATGTCCCGTTCTTATTGATTAAAAACGTTCCATATTAATTGATTTCGTTGCGAGGTTTTGACCTCTATATGAGACGTTTTTCAAAGACTGCATTCATTTTAAAACAAACCATAACCTTTATTTCATCAATAAAGGTTTAAAAAGCTTTACGTAGATTATCAAATAATGATAATCTAAAATATCCTGTTTACATACGACCATTACATAATGGTTTACAATACAAATATGTTACAACAAAATAAGTTTCTTGAATGCAGTTTTTACACAATATCATACAAGCATGGACTCCAAATCTCGTCCTTATTTAAGTATGCGACAGCGAAAGCTCTTAATAATCACCTGAGAATAAACATACTTAAAACGTCAATAAAAATGTTGGTGAGTTATAGGTTTAACCTATATATATCAAATCATAATAATAGACTACAAGATTTCATATTTCAATACACATCCCATACATAGAGATAAAAGTCATTCATATGGTGAACACCTGGTAACCGACATTAACAAGATGCATATATAAGAATATCCCCATCATTCCGGGACACCTTTCGGATATGATATAAATTTCGAAGTACTAAAGCATCCGGTACTTTGGATGGGGTTTGTTAGGCCCAATAGATCTATCTTTAGGATTCGCGTCAATTAGGGTGTCTGTTCCCTAATTCTTAGATTACCAGACTTAATAAAAAGGGGCATATTCGATTTCGATAATTCAACCATAGAATGTAGTTTCACGTACTTTTGTCTATTTTGTAAATCATTTATAAAACCTGCATGTATTCTCATCCCAAAAATATTATATTTTAAAAGTGGGACTATAACTCACTTTCACAGATTTTTACTTCGTCGGGAAGTAAGACTTGGCCACTGGTTGATTCACGAACCTATAACAATATATACATATATATCAAAGTATGTTCAAAATATATTTATAACACTTTTAATATATTTTGATGTTTTAAGTTTATTAAGTCAGCCGTCCTCGTTAGTAACCTACAACTAGTTGTCCACAGATAGATGTACAGAAATAAATCGATAAATATTATCTTGAATCAATCCACGACCCAGTGTATACGTATCTCAGTATTGATCACAACTCAAACTATATTTATTTTGGAATCAACCTCAACCCTGTATAGCTAACTCCAACATTCACATATAGAGTGTCTATGGTTGTTCCGAAATATATATAGATGTGTCGACATGATAGGTCAAAACATTGTATACGTGTCTATGGTATCTCAAGATTACATAATATATAATACAAGTTGATTAAGTTATGGTTGGAATAGATTTGTTACCAATTTTCACGTAGCTAAAATGAGAAAAATTATCCAATCTTGTTTTACCCATAACTTCTTCATTTTAAATCCGTTTTGAGTGAATCAAATTGCTATGGTTTCATATTGAACTCTATTTTATGAATCTAAACAGAAAAAGTATAGGTTTATAGTCAGAAAAATAAGTTACAAGTCGTTTTTGTAAGGGTAGTCATTTCAGTCGAAAGAACGACGTCTAGATGACCATTTTAGAAAACATACTTCCACTTTGAGTTTAACCATAATTTTTGGATATAGTTTCATGTTCATAATAAAAATCATTTTCTCAGAATAAAAACTTTTAAATCAAAGTTTATCATAGTTTTTAAATAACTAACCCAAAACAGCCCGCGGTGTTACTACGACGGCGTAAATCCGGTTTTACGGTGTTTTTCGTGTTTTTAGGTTTTAAATCATTAAGTTAGCATATCATATAGATATAGAAAATGTGTTTAGTTGATTTTAAAATTCAAGTTAGAAGGATTAACTTTTGTTTGCGAACAAGTTTAGAATTAACTAAACTATGTTCTAGTGATTACAAGTTTAAACCTTCGAATAAGATAGCTTTATATGTATGAATCGAATGATGTTATGAACATCATTACTACCTTAAGTTCCTTGGATAAACCTACTGTAAAATAGAAAAATAGATCTAGCTTCAACGGATCCTTGGATGGCTCGAAGTTCTTGAAGCAGAATCATGACACGAAAACAAGTTCAAGTAAGATCATCACTTGAAATAAGATTGTTATAGTTATAGAAATTGAACCAAAGTTTGAATATGATTATTACCTTGTATTAGAATGATAACCTACTGTAAGAAATAAAGATTTCTTGAGGTTGGATGATCACCTTACAAGATTGGAAGTGAGCTAGCAAACTTGAAAGTATTCTTGATTTTATGTAACTAGAACTTGTAGAATTTATGAAGAACACTTAGAACTTGAAGATAGAACTTGAGAGAGATCAATTAGATGAAGAAAATTGAAGAATAAAAGTGTTTGTAGGTGTTTTTGGTCGTTGGTGTATGGATTAGATATAAAGGATATGTAATTTTGTTTTCATGTAAATAAGTCATGAATGATTACTCATATTATTGTAATTTTATGAGATATTTCATGCTAGTTGCCAAATGATGGTTCCCACATGTGTTAGGTGACTCACATGGGCTGCTAAGAGCTGATCATTGGAGTGTATATACCAATAGTACATACATCTAAAAGCTCTGTATTGTACGAGTACGAATACGGGTGCATACGAGTAGAATTGTTGATGAAACTGAACGAGGATGTAATTGTAAGCATTTTTGTTAAGTATAAGTATTTTGATAAGTGTATTGAAGTCTTTCAAAAGTGTATAAATACATATTAAAACACTACATGTATATACATTTTAACTGAGTCGTTAAGTCATCGTTAGTCGTTACATGTAAGTGTTGTTTTGAAACCTTTAGGTTAACGATCTTGTTAAATGTTGTTAACCCAATGTTTATAATATAAAATGAGATTTTAAATTATTATATTATCATGATATTATCATGTATGAATATATCTTAATATGATATATATACATTAAATGTCTTTACAACGATAATCGTTACATATATGTCTCGTTTAAAAATCATTAAGTTAGTAGTCTTGTTTTTACATATGTAGTTCATTGTTAATATACTTAATGATATGTTTACTTATCATAGTATCATGTTAACTATATATATATATATATATATCCATATATATGTCATCATATAGTTTTTATAAGTTTTAACGTTCGTGAATCACCGGTCAACTTGGGTGGTCAATTGTCTATATGAAACATATTTCAATTAATCAAGTCTTAACAAGTTTTATTGCTTAACATGTTGGAAACATTTAATCATGTAAATATCAATCTCAATTAATATATATAAACATGGAAAAGTTCGGGTCACTACATATATCGAGAATTTTAACACAATCTGAAACTGAAGGTTATGCGCCGCTAAATGGTACTCCATCTGGCGAAGCATATTAATGATTTAAAAAAGCGTGTTTAATGAAGTGACGTTAGATTCAAATATATATGCGTTATACATAATTACATTGCGAGTGAAATAATATGCCTTAAAACAATATGTGCCATGCTAAGTCATGCATACACAAAACAAATAATATGAATGAAATTTAAAACGGTCAAAATCGAAAAAAGGAAAAATTGAAGGCCTTCGAGGTCTCGTTTCAAAAAATATTTGGGACAAACTGCCTACCGCAGTTTACCAACGGATAGATCCCGAAAAAGTACACGATTTGAAAAAAAATGATGACTAAATCGGAACTACAAGTCAAAAGATACGATACATCGAACATTTTGGCCAAAGACACAAAACAACAAGCATCACAAACCGTCGGTGGTGTTTGGTGCGTGGTGCGATTTTGCGAGGAAAGATGTGTATTTCGGAATCTAGATGACCTCGAATGGCAAGCCCTTTCAGAGAGTCTTGCTCGTTCGGCCGTTTTAGGGTGATCTTGAGAATTTCAGCACAATCTTAAACCGAAGGTTATTCGCAGCCAAATGGGACTCCATCTGGCGGCGCATATTAATGATTTAAAAAAACGTGTTTAATGAATTGACATTAGATTCAAATTTATACCCGTTATACATAATTACTTTGCGAGTGAAATAATATGCCTTAAAACGATAAATATACCATGCTAAGTCATGCATATAAAAAACTAATAAAAAGATATAAATTGAGTACGTTCAAATAGAACATTAAAAATTAGTAAAATTTCTTTTTTCGGCAACCTAACTACTTTGAATGTCAAGACACTATCCAGGAGTCTTTATGTTAGGGTTGTTTTCGGGTGATATCGAGAACTTCAGCACAATCTGAAACCGAAGGTTATGCACCGCCAAATGGTACTCCATCTGGCGACGCATATTAATGATTTAAAAAAGCGTGTTTAATGAAATGACGTTAGATTCAAATCTATATGCGTTATACATCATTACATTTCGAGTGAAATATTAGGCCTTAAAACAATATGTGTCATGCTAAGTCATGCATACACAAAAGGAATAATATGAATGAAATTTAAAACGGTCAAAATCGAAAAAAGGAAAAATTGAAGGCTTTCGAGGTCTCGTTTCGAAAAATATTTGGGACAAATCACCTACGGAAGTTAGCCAACAGATAGATCCCAAAGAAATACACGATTTGAAAAAAAAAACAGTGATTAAATCGGAGCTACAAGTCAAAAGATACGATACATCGAACATTTTGGCCAAAGACACAAAACACCAAGCACCACGAACCGTCGTTGGTTTTTTGGTGCGTGGTGCGATTTTGCGAGGAAAGATGTGTTTTTCGGAATCTAGATGACTTAGAATGGCAAGCACATTCAGAGAGTCTTGCTCGTTCGGCCGTTTTAGGGCGATCTTGAGAATTTCAGCACAATCTTAAATCGAAAGTTATGCGCCGCCAAATGGCACTCCATCTGGCGGTGCATACTAATGATTTAAAAAAACGTGTTTAATGAAGTGACATTAGATTCAAATTTATACCCATTATACATAATTACATTGCGATTGAAATAATATGTCTTAAAACGATAAATATACTGTGCTAAGTCATGCATACAAATAACTAATAATAAGTTATAAATTGAAAACGTTCAATGAGAACATTAAAAATTAGTAAAATGTCTTTTTCGGCATCCTAACGATCTCGAATGTCAAGACACTATCCAGGAGTCTTTATGTTAGGGTCGTTTTAGGGTCATCTCGCGAATTTTAGCACAATCTGAAACCGAAGGTTAAGCGGGGCAAAATGGTACTCCATCTGGCGGCGCATATTAATGATTTAAAAAAGCTTGTTTAATGAAGTGACGTTAGATTCAAATCTATATGCGTTATACATAATTACATTCTGTGTGAAATAATATGCCTTAAAAAATATGTGCCATGCTAAATCATGCATACACAAAAGGAATAATATGAATGAAATTCAAATCGGTCAAAATCGAAAAAAGGAAAAATTGAAGGCTTTCGAGGTCTCGTTTCAATAAATATTTGGGACAAACCGCCTACGGAAGTTTGCCAACGCATAGATCCTGAAAAAATACACGATTTGAAAAAAAAAACGGTGACTAAATTGGAGCTATGAGTCAAAAGATACGATAGATCGAACATTTTGGCCAAACACACAAACCACCAAGCACCCCGAACCGTCAGTGTTGTTTGGTGTGTAGTGCGATTTTGTGAGGAAAGATGACCTTTTTGGAATCTATACGACCTATAATGGCAAGCACGTTCAGAGAGTCTTGCTCGTTCGGTCGTTTTAGGATGATCTTGAGAATTTCAGCACAATCTTAAACCGAAGGTTATGCGCCGCCAAATGGTACTCCATCTGGCGGCGCATACTAATGATTTAAAAAAACCTGTTTAATGAAGTGAGATTAGATTCAAATTTATACCCGTTATACATAATTACTTTGCGAGTGAAATAATAGGCCTTAAAACGATAAATATACCATGCTAAGTCATGCATATAAAAAACTAATAAAAAGATATAAATTGAATACGTTCAAATAGAACATTAAAAATTAGTAAAATGTCTTTTTTCGGTTCCTAACGACCTCGAATGTCAAGACACTATCAAGGAGTCTTTATGTTAGGGTTGTTTTAGGGTGATATCGAGAATTTTAGCACAATCTGAAACCGAAGGTTATGCGCCGCCAAATGGTACTCCATCTGGCGAAGCATATTAATGATTTAAAAAAGCGTGTTTAATGAAGTGACGTTAGATTCAAATCTATATGCGTTATACATAATTACATTGCGAGTGAAATAATATGCCTTAAAACAATATGTGCCATGCAAAGTCATGCATATACAAAACGAATAATATGAATGAAATTTAAAACGGTTAAAATCCAAAAAAGGAAAAATTGAAGGCCTTCGAGGTCTTGTTTTGAAAAACAATTGGGATAAACCGCCTACCGCAGGTTGCCAACGGATAGATCCCGAAAAAATACAAGATTTGAAAAAAACGATGACTAAATCGGAGCTACAAGTCAAAAGATACAATACATCGAACATTTTGGCCAAAGACACAAAACAACAAGTACCACGAACCGTCGGTGGTGTTTGGTGCGTGGTGCGATTTTGCGAGGAAAGATGTGTTTTTCGGAATCTAGACGACCTCGAATGGCAAGCCCGTTCAGAGAGTCTTGCTCGTTCGGCCATTTTAGGGTGATCTTGAGAATTTCAGCACAATCTTAAATCAAAGGTTATGCGCCGCCAAATGGCACTCCATCTGGCGGCGTATATTAATGATTTAAAAAAACGTGTTTAATGAAGTGACATTAGATTCAAATTTATATCCGTTATACATAATTACTTTGCGAGTGAATTAATATGCCTTAAAACAATAAATATACCATGCTAAGTCTTGCATACAAAAAACTAATAAAAAGATATAAATTGAATACGTTCAAATAGAACATTAAAAATTAGTAAAATGTCTTTTTTCGGCATCCTAACTACTTCGAATGTCAAGAAACTAACCAGGGGTCTTTATGTTAGGGTTGTTTTAGGGTGTTATCGAGAATTTCAGCACAATCTGAAACCGAAGGTTATGCGCCGCCAAATGGTACTCCATCTGGCGACGCATATTAATGATTTAAAAAAGCGTGTTTAATGAAATGACGTTAGATTCAAATCTATATGTGTTATACATCATTACATTGCGAGTGAAAATTAGGCCTTAAAACGGTCAAAATCGAAAAAAGGAAAAATTGAAGGCTTTCAAGGTCTCGTTTCGAAAAATATTTGGGACAAATCTCCTACGGTAGTTAGCCAATGGATAGATCCCAAAAAAATACACGATTTAAAAAAAACAGTGATTAAATCGGAGCTACAAGTCAAAAGATACGATACATCGAACATTTTGGCCAAAGACATAAAACGCCAAGCACCACGAACCGTCGGTGGTGTTTGGTGTGTGGTGCGATTTTGTGAGGAAAGATGTGTTTTTCGGAATCTAGACGACCTCGAATGGAAAGCCCGTTCAGATAGTCTTGATCGTTCAGCCGTTTTAGGGTGATCTTGAGAATTTTAGCACAATCTTAAACCGAAGGTTATGCGCCGCCAAATGGCACTCCATCTGGCGGCGCATACTAATGATTTAAAAAAACGTGTTTCATGAAGTGACATTAGATTTAAATTTATACCCGTTATACATAATTACATTGAGATTGAAATAATATGTCTTAAAATGATAAATATACCGTGCTAAGTCATGCCTACAAAAAACTAATAATAAGATATAAACTGAAAACGTTCAATGAGAACATTAAAAATTAGTAAAATGTCTTTTTCGGCATCCTAACGACCTCGAATGTCAAGAAACTATCCAGGAGTCTTTATGTTAGAGTCATTTTAGGGTCATCTCGCGAATTTTGCACTATCTGAAACCGAAGGTTAAGCGGGGCCAAATGGTGCTCCATCTGGTGGCACATATTAATGATTTAAAAAAGTTTGTTTAATGAAGTGACGTTAGATTCAAATCTATATGTGTTATACATAATTACATTCTGTGTGAAATAATAGGCCTTAAAAAAATATGTGCCATGCTAAATCATGCATACACAAAAGGAATAATATGAATGAAATTCAAATCGGTCAAAATCGAAAAAGGCAATATTGAAGGCTTTCGAGGTCTTGTTTCGATAAATATTTGGGACAAACCACCTACGGCAGTTTATCAACGGATAGATCCTGAAAAAATACACGATTTGAAAATAAACGGTGACAAAATAGGAGCTACGAGTCAAAAGATACGATAGATCGAACATTTTGGCCAAAGACACAAACCACCAAGCACCACGAACGGTCGGTGTTGTTTGGTGTATGGTGCAATTTTGTGAGGAAAGATGACTTTTTCGGAATCTATATGACCTAGAATGGCAAGCACGTTCAGAGAGTCTTGCTCGTTCAGCCGTTTTAGGGTGATCTTGAGAATTTCAGCACAATCTTAAATCGAAGGTTATGCGCCGCCAAATGGTACTCCATCTGGTGGCGCATACTAATGATTTAAAAAACCTGTTTAACGAAGTGACATTAGATTAAAATTTATACCCGTTATACATAATTACTTTGCGAGTGAAATAATATGCCTTAAACGATAAATATACCATGCTAAGTCATGCATACAAAAAACTAATAAAAAGATATAAATTGAATACGTTTAAATAGAACATTAAAAATTAGTAAAATGTCTTTTTTCGGCATCCTAACGACCTCGAATGTCAAGACACTATCCAGGAGTATTTTTGTGAGGGTCGTTTTAGGGTGATATCGAGAATTTTAGCACAATCTGAAACCAAAGGTTATGCGCCGCCAAATGGTACTCCATCTGGCGACGCATATTAATGATTTAAAAAAGCGTGTTTAATGAAGTGACGTTAGATTCAAATCTATATGCGTTATACATCATTACATTGTGAGTGAAATATTAGGCCTTGAAACAATATGTTCCATGCTAAGTCATGCAAACACAAAAGGAATAATATGAATGAAATTTAAAACGGTTAAAATCAAAAAAAGGAAAAATTGAAGGCTTTCAAGGTCTCGTTTCGAAAAATATTTGGGACAAACCGCCTACGGCAGTTAGCCAATGGATAGATCAAGAAAAAAATACACGATTTGAAAAAAAAAACAGTGACTAAATCGGAGCTACAAATCAAAAGATACGATACATCGAACATTTTGGCCAAAGACACAAAACACTAAGCATCACGAACCGTCAGTGGAGTTTGGAGCGTGGTGCGATTTTGAGGGGAAAGATGTGTTTTTCGGAATCTAGATGACCTAGAATGGCAAGCCCATTCAGAGAGTCTTGCTCGTTCGGCCATTTTAGGGTGATCTTGAGAATTTCAGCACAATCTTAAACCGAATGTTATGCGCCGCCAAATCGCACTCCATCTGGCAGCGCATACTAATGATTTAAAAAAAACGTGTTTAATGAAGTGACATTAGATTTAAAATATGTCCACATTATACATAATTAAACTTCGATTGAAATAATATGCCTTAAAACGTTAAATATACCGTGCTAAGTCATGCATACAAAAAACTAATAATAAGATATAAACTGAAAACGTTCAATGAGAACATTAAAAATTAGTAAAATGTCTTTTTCGGCATCCTAACGACCTCGAATGTCAAGACACTATCCAAAGTCTTTATGTTAGGGTCATTTTAGGGTCATCTCGAGAATTTTAGCACAATCTGAAATCGAAGGTTATGCGCGGCCAAATGGTACTCCATCTGACGGCGCATATTAATGATTTAAAAAAACTTGTTTAATGAAGTGACGTTAGATTCAAATCTATATGCGTTATACATAATTACATTATGTGTGAAATAATAGGCTTTAAAACAATATGTGCCATGCTAAATCATGCATACTCAAAAGGAATAATATGAATGAAATTCAAATCGGTCAAAATCGAAAAAAGGCAAAATTGAAGGCTTTAGATGTCTCGTTTCGATAAATATTTGGGACAAACTGCCTACGGCAGTTTGCCAATGGATAGATCCTGAAAAAATACACGGTTTGAAAAAAAATGGTGACTAAATGGGAGCTACGAGTCGAAAGATACGATAGATCGAACATTTTGGCCAAAGACACAAAACACCAAGCACCACGAACCGTCGGTGTTGTTTGGTGTGTGGTGCGATTTTGTGAGGAAAAATGACTTTATCAGAATCTAGACGACCTAGAATGGCAAGCACGTTCAGTGAGTCTTGCTCGTTCTGCCGTTTTAGGGTGATCTTGAGAATTTCAGCACAATCTTAAACCGAAGGTTATGCGCCGCCAAATGGTACTCCATCTGGCGGCGCATACTAATGATTTAAAAAAACCTGTTTAATGAAGTGACATTAGATTCATATTTATACCCGTTATACATAATTACTTTCCGAGTGAAAAAATAGGCCTTAAAACGATAAATATACCCTGCTAAGTCATGCATACAAAAAACTAATAAAAAGATATTAATTGAATACGTTCAAATAGAACATTAAAAATTAGTAAAATGTCTTTTTTTGGTATCCTAACGACCTCGAATTTCAAGACACTATCCAAGAGTCTTTATGTTAGGGTCGTTTTAGGGTGATATCGAGAATTTTAGCACAATCTGAAACCGAAGGTTATGCGCCGCCAAATGGTACTCCATCTGGCGAAGCATATTAATGATTTAAAAAAGCGTGTTTCATGAAGTGACGTTAGATTCAAATCTATATGCGTTATACATATTTACATTGCGAGTGAAATAATATGCCTTAAAACAATATGTGCCATGCTAAGTCATGCATACACAGAAGGAATAATATGAATGAAATTTAAAACGGTCAAAATTGAAAAAAGGAAAAATTGAAGGCCTTCGAGGTCTCGTTTCGAAAAATATTTGGGACAAACCGCCTATTGCAGTTTGCCAATGGATAGATCCCGAAAAAATACACGATTTGAGAAAAGCTCGATGACTAAATCGGAGCTACAAGTCAAAAGATACGATACATCGAACATTTTGGCCAATGACACAAAACAACAAGCACCACGAACCGTCGGTGGTGTTTGGTGCGTGGTGCGATTTTGCGAGGAAAGATGTGTTTTTCAGAATCTAGACGACCTCGAATGGCAATCCCATTCAGAGAGTCTTGCTCGTTCCGCCGTTTTAGGGTGATCTTGAGAATTTCAGCACAATCTTAAACCGAAGGTTATGCGCCGCCAAATGGCACTCCATCTGGAGGCATATACTAATGATTTAAAAAAAACGTGTTTAATGAAGTGATATTAGATTCAAATTTATACCCGTTATACATAATTACTTTGCGAGTGAAATAATATGCCTTAAAATGATAAATATACCATGCTAAGTCATGCATACAAAAAACTAATAAAAAGATATAAATTGAATACGTTCAAATAGAGCAATAAAAATTAGTTAAATGTCTTTTTTCGGCATCCTAACAACCTCGAATGTCAAGACACTATCCAGGAGTCTTTATGTTAGGGTTGTTTTAGGGTGATATCGAGAATTTCAGCACAATCTGAAACCGAAGGTTATGCGCCGCCTAATGGTACTCCATCTGGCGATGCATATTAATGATTTAAAAAAGAGTGTTTAATGAAGTGACGTTAGATTCAAATCTATATGCGTTATACATCATTACATTGTGAGTGAAACATTAGGCCTTAAAACAATATGTTCCATGCTAAGTAATACATACACAAAAGGAATAATATGAATGAAATTTAAAACGGTCAAAAGGACAAACCGCCTACGTCAGTTAGCCAATGGATAGATCCCGAAAAAAATATATGATTTGAAAAAAAACAGTGACTAAATCGGAGCTACAAGTCAAAAGATACGATACATCGAACATTTTGGCCAAAGACACAAAACACCAAGCACCACAAACCGTCGGTGGTGTTTGGTGCGTGGTGCGATTTTGCGAGGAAAGATGTGTTTTTCGGAATCTAGACGACCTAGAATGGCAAGCACGTTCAGAGAATCTTGCTAGTTCGGCCGTTTTAGGGTGATCTTGAGAATTTCAGCACAATCTTAAATCGAAGGTTATGCGCCGGCAAATGGCACTCCATCTGGCGGCGCATACTAATGATTTAAAAAAACGTGTTTAATGAAGTGACATTAGATTCAAATTTATACCCGTTATACATAATTACATTGCGATTGAAATAATGTGCCTTAAACCGATAAATATACTGTGCTAAGTCATGCATACAAAAAACTAATAATAAGATATAAACTGAAAATGTTCAATGAGAACATTAAAAATTAGTAAAATGTCTTTTTCGGCATCCTAACGACCTCGAATGTCAAGACACTATCCAGGAGTCTTTATGTTAGGGTCGTTTTAGGGTCATCTCGATAATTTTAGCACAATCTGAAATCGAAGGTTATGCGCGGCCAAATGGTACTCCATCTGGAGGCGCATATTTATGATTTAAAAAAGCTTGTTTAATGAAGTGATGGTAGATTCAAATCTATATGCGTTATATATAATTACATTCTGTGTGAAATAATAGGCCTTAAAAAAATATGTGCCATGCTAAATCATGCATACATAAAAAGAATAATATGAATGAAATTCAAATCGGTCAAAATCGAAAAAAGACAAAATTGAAGCCTTTCGAGGTCTCGTTTCGATAAATATTTGGGACAAACAGCCTACGGCAGTTTGCCAACGGATAGATCCTGAAAAAATACACGATTTGAAAAAAAATGGTGACTAAATCGGAGCTATGAGTCAAAAGATACGATAGATCGAACATTTTGGCCAAAGACACAAAACACCAAACACCACAAACCGTCGGTGCTGTTTGGTGTGTGGTGCGATTTTGTGAGAAAAGATGACTTTTTCGGAATCTAGACGACCTAGAATGGTAAGCACGTTCAGAGAGTCTTGCTCATTCGGCCGTTTTAGCGTGATCTTGAGAATTTCAGCACAATCTTAAACCGAAGGTTATGCGCCGCCAAATGGTACTCCATCTGGCGGCGCATACTAATGATTTAAAAAAACCTGTTTAATGAAGTGACATTAGATTCAAATTTTTACCCGTTATACATAATTACTTTGCGAGTGAAATAATATGCCTTAAGGCGATAAATATACCATGCTAAGTCATGCATACAAAAAACTAATAAAAAGATATAATTTGAATACATTCAAATAGAACATTAAAAATTAGTAAAATGTCTTTTTTCGGTATCCTAACGACCACGAATGTCAAGACACTATCCTGGAGTCTTTATGTTAGGGTCATTTTAGGGTGATATCGAGAATTTTAGCACAATCTAAAACATAAGGTTATGCGCCGCCAAATGGTACTCCATCTGGCGAAGCATATTAATGATTTAAAAAAGCGTGTTTAATGAAGTGACGTTAGATTCAAATCTATATGCGTTATACATATTTACATTGCGAGTGAAATAATATGCCTTAAAACAATATGTGCCATGCTAAGTCATGCATACCCAAAAGGAATAATATGAATGAAATTTAAAACGGTCAAAATTGAAAAAAGGAAAAATTGAAGGCCTTCGAGGTCTCGTTTCGAAAAATATTTGGGACAAACCGCCAAACGCAGTTTTCCAACGGATAGATCCCAAAAAAATACACGATTTGAAAAAAACTCGATGATTAAATCGGAGCTACAAGTCAAAAGATACGATACATCAAACATTTTGGCAAAAGACACAAAACAACAAGCACCACGAACCGTCGGTGGTGTTTGGTGCGTGGTGCGATTTTGCGAGGAAAGATTTGTTTTTTGAAATCTAGACGACCTCGAATGGCAAGCCCGTTTAGAGAGTCTTGCTCGTTCGGCCATTTTAGGGTGATCTTGAGAATTTCAGCACAATCTTAAACCGAAGGTTATGCGCCGCCAAATGGCACTCCATCTGGCGGCGCATACTAATGATTTAAAAAAACGTGTATAATGAAGTGACATTAGATTCAAATTTATACCCGTTATATATAATTACTTTGCGAGTGAAATAATATGCCTTAAAACGATAAATATACCATGCTAAGTCATGCATACAAAAAACTAATAAAAAGATATAAATTGAATACGTTCAAATAGAACAATAAAAATTAGTTAAATGTCTTTTTTCGGCATCCTAGCAACCTCGAATGTCAAGACACTATCCAGGAGTCTTTATGTTAGGGTTGTTTTAGGGTGATATCGAGAATTTTAGCACAATCTGAAACCAAAGATTATGCGCCTCCAAATGGTACTCCATCTGGTTACGCATATTAATGATTTAAAAAAGCGTGTTTAATGAAGTGACGTTAGATTTAAATCTATATGCGTTATACAACATTACATTGTGAGTGAAATATTAGGCCTTAAAACAATATGTGCCATGCTAAGTCACGCATACACAAAACGAATAATATGAATGAAATTTAAAACGGTCAAAATCGAATAAAGGAAAAATTCAAGGCTTTCAAGGTCTCGTTTCGAAAAATATTTGGGACAAACCGCCTACGGCAGTTAGCCAATGGATAGATCCCGAAAAAAATACACGATTTGAAAAAAAACAGTGACTAAATCGGAGCTACAAGTCAAAAGATACGATACATCGAACATTTTGGCCAAAGACACAAAACACCAAGCACCACGAACCTTCGGTGGTGTTTGGTGCGTGGTGCGATTTTGCGAGGAAAGATGTGTTTTTCGGAATCTAGACGACCTAGAATGGCAAGCACGTTCAGAGAATCTTGCTAGTTCGGCCGTTTTAGGATGATCTTGAGAATTTCAGCACAATCTTAAATCGAAGGTTATGCGCCGGCAAATGGCACTCCATCTGGCGGCGCATACTAATGATTTAAAAAAACGTGTTTAATGAAGTGACATTAGATTCAAATTTATACCCGTTATACATAATTACATTGCGATTGAAATAATGTGCCTTAAACCGATAAATATACCGTGCTAAGTCATGCATACAAAAAACTAATAATAAGATATAAACTGAAAATGTTCAATGAGAACATTAAAAATTAGTAAAATGTCTTTTTCGGCATCCTAACGACCTCGAATGTCAAGACACTATCCAGGAGTCTTTATGTTAGGGTCGTTTTAGGGTCATCTCGATAATTTTAGCACAATCTGAAATCGAAGGTTATGCGCGGCCAAATGGTACTCCATCTGGCGGCGCATATTAATGATTTAAAAAAGCTTGTTTAATGAAGTGATGGTAGATTCAAATCTATATGCGTTATACATAATTACATTCTGTGTGAAATAATAGGCCTTAAAAAATTATGTGCCATGCTAAATCATGCATACATAAAAAGAATAATATGAATGAAATTCAAATCGGTCAAAATCGAAAAAAGATAAAATTGAAGGCTTTCGAGGTCTCGTTTCGATAAATATTTGGGACAAACAGCCTACGGCAGTTTTCCAACGGATAGATCCTGAAAAAATACACGATTTCAAAAAAAATGGTGACTAAATCGGAGCTACGAGTCAAAAGATACGATAGATCGAACATTTTGGCCAAAGACACAAAACACCAAGCACCACGAACCGTCGGTGCTGTTTGGTGTGTGGTGCGATTTTGTGAGAAAAGATGACTTTTTCGGAATCTAGACGACCTAAAATGGCAAGCACGTTCAGAGAGTCTTGCTCGTTCGGCCGTTTTAGGGTGATCTTGAGAATTTCAGCACAATCTTAAACCGAAGGTTATGCGCCGCCAAATGGTACTCCATCTGGCGGCGCATACTAATGATTTAAAAAAACCTGTTTAATGAAGTGACATTAGATTCAAATTTATACCCGTTATACATAATTACTTTGCGAGTGAAATAATAGGCCTTAAAACGATAAATATACCATGCTAAGTCATGCATACAAAAAACTAATAAAAAGATATAATTTGAATACGTTCAAATAGAACATTAAAAATTAGTAAAATGTCTTTTTTCGGTATCCTAACGACCACGAATGTCAAGACACTATCCTGGAGTCTTTATGTTAGGGTCGTTTTAGGGTGATATCGAGACCTTTAGCACAATCTGAAACATAAGGTTATGCGCCGCCAAATGGTACTCCATCTGGCGAAGCATATTAATGATTTAAAAAAGCGTGTTTAATGAAGTGACGTTAGATTCAAATCTATATGCGTTATACATATTTACATTGCGAGTGAAATAATATGCCTTAAAATAATATGTGCCATGCTAAGTCATGCATACCAAAAAGGAATAATATGAATGAAATTTAAAACGGTCAAAATTGAAAAAAGGAAAAATTGAAGGCCTTCGAGGTCTCGTTTCGAAAAATATTTGGGACAAACCGCCTACCGCAGTTTTCCAACGGATAGATCCCGAAAAAATACACGATTTGAAAAAAACTCGATGACTAAATCGGAGCTACAAGTCAAAAGATACGATACATCAAACATTTTGGCAAAAGACACAAAACAGAAAGCACCACGAACCGTCGGTGGTGTTTGGTGCGTGGTGCGATTTTGCGAGGAAAGATTTGTTTTTTGTAATCTAGACGACCTCGAATGGCAAGCCCGTTCTGAGAGTCTTGGTCGTTCGGCCATTTTAGGTTGATCTTGAGAATTTCAGCACAATCTTAAACCGAAGGTTATGCGCCGCCAAATGGCACTCCATCTGGCGGCGCATACTAATGATTTAAAAAAAACGTGTTTAATGAAGTGACATTATATTCAAATTTATACCTGTTATACATAATTACTTTGCGAGTGAAATAATATGCCTTAAAATGATAAATATACCATGCTAAGTCATGCATACAAAAAACTAATAAAAAGATATAAATTGAATACGTTCAAATAGAACATTAAAAATTAGTAAAATGTCTTTTTTCGGCATCCTAACTGCCTCGAATGTCAAGACACTATCCAGGAGTCTTTATGTTAGGGTCGTTTTAGGGTGATATCGAGAATTTTAGCACAATCTGAAACCGAAGGTTATGCGCCGCCAAATGGTACTCCATCTGGCGAAGCATATTAATGATTTAAAAAAGCGTGTTTAATGAAGTGACGTTAGATTCAAATCTATATGCGTTATACATATTTACATTGCGAGTGAAATAATATGCTTTAAAACAATATGTGCCATGCTAAGTCATGCATACACAAAAGGAATAGTATGAATGAAATTTAAAACGGTCAAAATTGAAAAAAGGAAAAATTGAAGGCCTTCGAGGTCTCGTTTCGAAAAATATTTGGGACAAACCGCCTATCGCAGTTTGCCAACGGATAGATCCCGAAAAAATACACGATTTGAAAAAAACACGATGACTAAATCGGAGCTACAAGTCAAAAGATACGATACATCGAACATTTTGGCCAAAGACACAAAATAACAAGCACCACGAACCGTCGGTGGTGTTTGGTGCGTGATGCGATTTTGCGAGGAAAGATGTGTTTTTCGGAATCTAGACGACCTCGAATGGCTAGCCCATTCAGAGAGTCTTGATTGTTCGGCCATTTTAGGGTGATCATGAGAATTTCAGCACAATCTTAAACCGAAGGTTATGCGCCGCCAAATGGCACTCCATCTGGCGGCGCATACTAATGATTTAAAAAAAACGTGTTTAATGAAGTGATATTAGATTCAAATTTATACCCGTTATACATAATTACTTTGCGAGTGAAATAATATGCCTTAAAATGATAAATATACCATGCTAAGTCATGCATACAAAAAACTAATAAAAATATATAAATTGAATACGTTCAAATAGAACATTAAAAATTAGTAAAATGTCTTTTTTGGGCATCCTAACTACCTCGAATGTCAAGACACTATCCAGGAGTCTTTATGTTAGGGTTGTTTTAGGGTGATATTGAGAATTTCAGCACAATCTGAAACCGAAGATTATGCGCCTCCAAATAGTACTCCATCTGGCGACGCATATTAATGATTTAAAAAAGCGTGTTTAATGAAGTGACGTTAGATTCAAATCTATATGCGTTATACAACATTACATTGTGAGTGAAATATTAGGCCTTAAAACAATATGTGCCATGCTAAGTCATGCATACACAAAATGAATAATATGAATGAAATTTAAAACGGTCAAAATCGAATAAAGGAAAAATTCAAGGCTTTTAAGGTCTCGTTTCGAAAAATATTTGGGACAAACAACCTACGGCAGTTAGCCAATGGATAGATCCCGAAAAAATTACATGATTTGAAAAAAAATAGTGACTAAATCGGAGCTACAAGTCAAAAGATACGTTACATCGAACATTTTGGCCAAAGACACAAAACACCAAGCACCACGAACCGTCGGTGGTGTTTGGTGCGTGGTGCGATTTTGCGAGGAAAGATGTGTTTTTCGGAATTTAGACGACCTAGAATGGCAAGCACGTTCAGAGAATCTTGCTCGTTCGGCCGTTTTAGGGTGATCTTGAGAATTTCAGCATAATCTTAAATCGAAGGTTATGCGCCGGCAAATGGCACTCCATCTGGCGGCGCATACTAATGATTTAAAAAAACGTGTTTAATGAAGTGAAATTAGATTCAAATTTATACCCGTTATACATAATTACATTGCGATTGAAATAATGTGCCTTAAAATGATAAATATACCGTGCTAAGTCATGCATACAAAAAACTAATAATAAGATATAAACTGAAAATGTTCAATGAGAACATTAAAAAATAGTAAAATATCTTTTTTGGCATCCTAACGACCTCGAATGTCAAGACACTATCCAGGAGTCTTTATGTTAGGGTCGTTTTAGGGTCATCTCGATAATTTTAGCACAATCTGAAATCGAAGGTTATGCACAGCCAAATGGTACTCCATATGGCGGCGCATATTAATGATTTAAAAAAGCTTATTTAATGAAGTAACGTTAAATTCAAATCTATATGCGTTATACATAATTACATTCTGTGTGAAATAATAGGCCTTAAAAAAATATGTGCCATGATAAATCATGCATACACAAAAAGAATAATATGAATGAAATTCAAATCGGTCAAAATCGAAAAAAGACAAAATTGAAGGCTTTCGAGGTCTCGTTTCGATAAAATATTTGTGTCAAACAGCCTACGGCAGTTTGCCAACGGATAGATCATGAAAAAATACACGATTTGAAAAAAAAACGGTGACTGAGCTACGAGTCAAAAGATACGATAGATCAAACATTTAGGCCAAAGACACAAAACACCAAGCACCATGAACCGTCGGTGGTGTTTGGTGCGTGGTGCGATTTTGCGAGGAAAGATATGTTTTTGGAATCTAGACGACCTCGAATGGCAAGCCCGTTCAGAGAGTCTTGCTCGTTCGACCATTTTAGGGTGATCTTGAGAATTTCAGCACAATCTTAAACCGAAGGTTATGCGCCGCCAAATGGCACTCCATCTGGCGACGCATACTAATGATTTAAAAAAAACGTGTTTAATGAAGTGACATTAGATTCAAATTTATACCCGTTATACATAATTACTTTGCGAGTGAAATAATATGCCTTAAAACGATAAATATACCATGCTAAGTCATGCATACAAAAAACTAATAAAAAGATATAAACTGAATACGTTCAAATAGAACATTAAAAATTAGTAAAATGTCTTTTTTCGGCATCCTAACTACCTCGAATGTCAAGACACTATTCAGGAGTCTTTATGTTAGGGTTGTTTTAGTGTGATATCGAGAATTTCAGCACAATCTGAAACCGAAGGTTATGCGCCGCCAAATGGTACTCCATCTGGCGAAGCATATTAATGATTTAAAAAAGCGTGTTTAATGAAGTGACGTTAGATTCAAATCTATATGCGTTATACATCATTACATTGTGAGTGAAATATTAGGCCTTAAAACAATATGTTCCATGCTAAGTCATGCATACACAAAAGGAATTATATGAATGAAATTTAAAACGGTCAAAATCGAAAAACGGAAAAATTGAAGGCTTTCGGGGTCTCGTTTCGAAAAATATTTGGGACAAACCGCCTACGGCAGTTAGCCAATGGATAGATCGCCAAAAAATACACGATTTGAAAAAAAAATAGTGACTAAATCGGAGCTACAAGTCAAAAGATACGATACATCGAACATTTTGGCCAAAGACACAAAACACCAAGCACCACGAACCGTCGGTGGTGTTTAGAGCGTGGTGCGATATTGAGAGGAAAGATGTGTTTATCAGAATCTAGATGACCTAGAATGGCAAGCACGTTCAGAGAGTCTTGCTCGTTCGGCCGTTTTAGGGTGATCTTGAGAATTTCAGCACAATCTTAAATCGAAGGTTATGCGCCGCCAAATGGCACTCCATCTGGCGGCGCAAACTAATGATTTAAAAAAAAAACGTGTTTAATGAAGTGACATTAGATTCAAATTTATACCCGTTATACATAATTACATTGCGATTGAAATAATATGCCTTAAAACGATAAATATACCGTGCTAAGTCATGCATACAAAAAACTAATAATAAGATATAAACTAAAAACGTTCAATGAGAACATTAAAAATTAGTAAAATCTCTTTTTCGGCATCCTAACGACCTCGAATGTCAAGACACTATCCAGAGTCTTTATGTTAGGGTCGTTTTAGGGTCATCTCAAGAATTTTAGCACAATCTGAAACCGAAGGTTATGCGCGGCCAAATGGTACTTCATCTGGCGGCGCATATTAATGATTTAAAAAAGCTTGTTTAATGAAGTGACGTTAGATTCAAATCTATATGCGTTATACATAATTACATTATGTGTGAAATAATAGGCCTTAAAAAAATATGTGCCATGCTAAATCATGCATACACAAAAGGAATAATATGAATGAAATTCAAATCGGTCAAAATCGAAAAAAGGCAAAATTGAAGGCTTTCGAGGTCTCGTTTCGATAAATATTTGGAACAAACCGCCTACGGCAGTTTGCCAACGGATAGATCCTGAAAAATACACGATTTAAAAAAAAACATTGACTAAATCGGAGCTACGAGTCAAAAGATACGATAGATCGAACATTTTGGCCAAAGACACAAAACACCAAGCACCACGAACCGTCGGTGCTGTTTGGTGTGTGGTGCGATTTTGTGAGAAAAGATGACTTTTTCGGAATCTAGACGACCTAGAATGGCAAGCACGTTCAGAGAGTCTTGCTCGTTCGGCCGTTTTAGGGTGATCTTGAGAATTTCAGCACAATCTTAAAACGAAGGTTATGCGCCGCCAAATGGTACTCCATCTGGCGGCGCATACTAATGATTTAAAAAAACCTATTTAATGAAGTGACATTAGATTCAAATTTATACCCGTTGTATATAATTACTTTGCGAGTGAAATAATAGGCCTTAAAACGATAAATATACCATGCTAAGTCATGCATACAAAAAACTAATAAAAAGATATAAATTGAATACGTTCAAATAGAACATTAAAAATTAGTAAAATGTCTTTTTTCGGTATCCTAACGACCTCGAATGTCAAGACACTATCCAGGAGTATTTATGTAAGGGTCGTTTTAGGGTGATATCGAGAATTTTAGCACAATCTGAAAACAAAGGTTATGCGCCGCCAAATGGTACTCCATCTGGCGAAGTATATTAATGATTTAAAAAAGCGTGTTTAATGAAGTGACGTTTGATTCAAATCTATATGCGTTATACATATTTACATTGTGAGTGAAATAATATGCCTTAAAACAATATGTCCCATGCTAAGTCATGCATACACAAAAGGAATAATATGAATGAAAATTAAAACGGTCAAAATTGAAAAAAGGAAAAATTGAAGGCATTCGAGGTCTCGTTTCGAAAAATATTTGGGACAAACCGACTACTGCAGTTTGCCAATGGATAGATCCCGAAAAAATACAGGATTTGAAAAAAAAAACGATGACTAAATCGGAGCTACAAGTCAAAATATACGATACATCGAACATTTCGGCCAAAAACACAAAACAACAAGCACCACGAACCGTCAGTGGTGTTTGGTGCGTGGTGCGATTTTGCGAGGAAAGATGTGTTTTTCGGAATCTAGACGACCTCGAATGGCAAGCTCGTTCAGAGAGTCTTGCTCGTTCGGCTGTTTTATAGTGATCTTGAGAATTTCAGCATAATCTTAAATCGAAGGTTATGCGCCGCCAAATGGCACTGCATCTGGCGGCGCATACTATTGATTTAAAAAAAATATGTTTAAAGAAGTGACATTAGATTCAAATTTATACCCGTTATACATAATTACTTTGCGAGTGAAATAATATGCCTTAAAACGATAAATATACCATGCTATGTCATGCATACAAAAAACTAATAAAAAGATATAAATTGAATACGTTCAAATAGAACATTAAAAATTAGTAAAATGTCTTCTTTCGGCAACCTAACTACCTCGAATGTCAAGACACTATCCAGAGTCTTTATGTTAGGGTTGTTTTAGGGTGATATCGAGAATTTCAGCACAATCCGAAACCGAAGGTTATGCGCCACCAAATGGTACTCCATCTGGCGACGCATATTAATGATTTAAAAAAGCGTGTTTAATGAAGTGACGTTATATTCAAATCTATATGCAATATACATCATTACAGTGTGAGTGAAATATTAGGCCTTAAAACAATATGTGCCATGCTAAGTCATGCATACACAAAAGGAAAAATTGAAGGCTTTCGAGGTCTCATTTCGAAAAATATTTGGGACAAACCGCCTACAGCAATTAGCCAACGGATAGATCCCGAAAAAATACACGATTTGAAAAAAAACATTGACTAAATTGGAGCTACAAGTCAAAAAATACGATACATCGAACATTTTGGCCAAAGACACAAAACACCAAGCACCACGAACCGTCGGTGGTGTTTGGTGCGTGGTGCGATTTTGCGAGGAAAGATGTGTTTTTCGGAATTTAGACGACCTAGAATGGCAAGCACGTTCAGAGAATCTTGCTCGTTCGGCCGTTTTAGGGTGATCTTGAGAATTTCAGCACAATCTTAAATCGAAGGTTATGCGCCGCCAAATGGCACTGCATCTGGCGGCGCATACTATTGATTAAAAAAAATGTGTTTAATGAAGCGAAATTAGATTCAAATTTATACTCGTTATACATAATTACAGTGCGATTGAAATAATGTGCCTTAAAACGATAAATATACCGTGCTAAGTCATGCATACAAAAAACTAATAATAAGATATAAACTGAAAATATTCAAATAGAACATTAAAAATTAGTAAAATATCTTTTTCGGCATCCTAACGACCTCGAATGTCAAGACACTATCCAGGAGTCTTTATGTTAGGGTCGTTTTAGGGTGATATCGAGAATTTCAGCACAATCCGAAACTGAAGGTTATGCGCCACCAAATAGTACTCCATCTGGCGACGCATATTAATGATTTAAAAAAGCGTGTTTAATGAAGTGACGTTATATTCAAATCTATATGCAATATACATCATTACATTGCGAGTGAAATATTAGGCCTTAAAACAATATGTGCCATGCTAAGTCATGCATACACAAAAGGAAAAATTGAAGGCTTTCGAGGTCTCGTTTCGAAAAATATTTGGGACAAACCGCCTACAGCAATTAGCCAACGGATAGATCCCGAAAAAATACACGATTTGAAAAAAAAACATTGACTAAATCGGAGCTACAAGTCAAAAAATACAATACATCGAACATTTTGGCCAAAGACACAAAACACCAAGCACCACGAACCGTCGGTGGTGTTTGGTGCGTGGTGCGATTTTGCGAAGAAAGATGTGTTTTTCGGAATATAGACGACCTAGAATGGCAAGCACGTTCAGAGAGTCTTGCTCGTTTGGCCGTTTTAGGGTGATCTTGAGAATTTCAGCACAATCTTAAATCGAAGGTTTTGCGCCGCCAAATGGCACTCCATCTGGCGGCGCATACTAATGATTTAAAAAAACATGTTTAATGAAGTGACATTAGATTCAAATTTATACCCGTTATACATAATTACATTGCGATTGAAATAATATGCCTTAAAACGATAAATATACCGTGCTAAGTCATGCATACAAAAAACTAATAATAAGTTATAAACTGAAAACGTTCAATGAGAACATTAAAAATTAGTAAAATGTCTTTTTCGGCATCCTAACGACCTCGAATGTCAAGACACTATCCAGGAGTCTTTATGTTAGGGTCGTTTTAGGGTCATCTAGAGAATTTTAGCACAACCTGAAACCGAAGGTTATGCGCGGCCAAATGGTACTCCATCTGACGGCGCATATTAATGATTTAAAAAAGCTTGTTTAATGAAGTGACGTTAGATTCAAATCTATATGTGTTATACATAATTACATTTTGTGTGAAATAATAGGCCTTAAAAAAATATGTGCCATGCTAAATCATGCATACACAAAAGGAATAATATGAATGAAATTCAAATCGGTCAAAATCGAAAAAAGGCAAAATTGAATGCTTTCGAGGTCTCATTTCAATAAATATTTGGGACAAACCGCCTACGGTAGTTTGCCAACGGATAGATCCTGAAAAAATATACGATTTGAAAAAAAACGGTGACTAAATCGGAGCTACGAGTCAAAAGATACGATAGATCGAACATTTTGGCCAAAGACACAAAACACCAAGCACCACGAACGGTGGTGCTGTTTGGTGTGTGGTGCGATTTTGTGAGGAAAGATGTCTTTTTAGGAATCTAGACGACCTAGAATAGCAAGCAAGTTCAGAGAGTCTTGCTCGTTCGGCCGTTTTAGGTTGATCTTGAGAATTTCAGCACAATCTTAAACCAAAGGTTATGCGCCGCCAAATGGTACTCCATCTGGCGGCGCATACAAATGATTTAAAAAAACCTTTTTAATGAACTGACATTAGATTCAAATTTATACCTGTTATACATAATTACTTTGCGAGTGAAATAATAGGACTTAAAACGATAAATATACCATGTTATGTCATGCATACAAAAAACTAATAAAAAGATATAATTTGAATACGTTCAAATAGAACATTAAAAATTAATAAAATATCTTTTTTCGGCATCCAAACGACCTCGAATGTCAAGACACTATCCAGGAGTCTTTATGTTAGGGTCGTTTTAGGGTGATATCGAGAATTTTAGCACAATCTGAAATCGAAGGTTATGCGTGAAATGTCCCGTTCATATCAATTATAAACATTTTATATTAATTGGTTTCGTTGCGAGGTTATGACCTCTATATGAGACGTTTTTCAAAGACTGCATTCATTTTTAAAACAAACCATAACCTTTATTTTATCGATAAAGGTTTATTAGACATAACAAATATTATCAAGTGATGATAATCTAAAATACACTTTTTTACACGTCCGTTACATAATGGATTACAATAATATTATACAACAATTTATTTTCCGAATGCAGTTTTTAAACAATATTATACAAGCATGCTGATTCCAAATCTTGTCTTTAACTAGCATGCAACAGCGGAAGCTCTTAATAATCATCTGAGAATAATAATGCTTAAAATATCAACAAAAATGTTGGTGAGTTATAGGTTTAGCCTATATATATACATATCAAATTGTAATAATAGACCACAAGATTTTCATATTAATAAGCAAAACCTCTCGTCTTTCGACGGAAATGGAGTTTGTAACATGTATTTCCGTTCTTTCAACGGAAATGACTACCTCTTATAAATATGAAAATCTTGTGGTCTATTATTACAATTTGATATGTATATATATAAGCTAAACCTATAACTCACCAACATTTTTGTTGATATTTTAAGCATGTTTATTCTCAGGTGATTATTAAGAGCTTCCGCTGTTGCATGCTAGTTAAAGACAAGATTTGGAGTCAGCATGCTTGTATAATATTGTTTAAAAACTGCATTCGGAAAATAAATTATTGTATAATATTATTGTAATCCATTATGTAACGGACGTGTGAAAAAGTCTATTTTAGATTATCTTCACTTGATAATCTTTGTTATGTCTAATAAACCTTTATCGATAAAATAAAGGTTATGGTTTGTTTTAAAAGCGAATGCAGTCTTTGAAAAACGTCTCAAATAGAGGTCAAAACCTCGCAACGAAACCAATTAATATGAAACAGTTATAATTGATATGAACGGGACATTTCATAAACCGCCTACGGCAGTTTTCTAATGGATAGGTCCTGAAAAAATACACAATTTTAAAAAAAACGGTGACTAAATCGGAGCTACGAGTCAAAAGTGTAAGACCATGTTTCCTTTTGCTGTTATATGGGACGCCGTCCAACTTGGGGGACACCATCCAGTAAAGAAGAGTGGGACATCGTCCAAGCTTTGGGACGCCGTCCAACAGAACTGACGGGCCAGCTGTGTAATTTTAAGATTTTAAAAGGGGTTTGTTGGTCTTTTCACTTGGGGTCAGTTTGGAGCCTTCAAAGCTGACCCATTGATCCTATTATCCTCACTTTACACCCAGAGACACTCTCATCTTTAAACCCTAGAGAGAGGAAGAGTTTAGAGAGATAGAGAGCTTGATTTGGAGAAGAAGGAGTCGGATTCTCACCAAAGCTCGGGTTTTAAAGTTGTTCATCTCGTTCACAGCTACGTTATGGTAGTATTGGTAAATTCAAACTCCGAATTTCATTTGTTAAAATTGATATTCAAGTTAGGGTTTGAGATTATTTAGTTGTGAAACCCTTTTGATGATGAAGTGGGTTTATGGTGACTAGCTATTGTGGTCACTTGGCGGGTTTTGGGTTGGTTGACGATTTGGCCATATTTAGGCTTTGATATTGAGTTTAATCACTAGGTTTAGTGATTATGGAAGTGTTGGAACCCATTTGGGGGTTTTTGGTTGATTAATTTTGAAATGGGTCAAAATTAGGGTTTGTGTGTCATTTTGGTCAAGACGAGTGCTTAACACTTGTGTTCGAGTTTAATGTGAAGACCCGAGAATTTTCGACCGAATTTAAACTTAATCTTTTAATGATTCCGACACGATAAGCAAAGTTTATTAAACTGAGTCTCAAAAATGTTGGAATTATTTTTTATGAATGCATTTGACCTTGACTATTCCCGACGATTCACGGACAATTAGTTTTAAATAAATATGTACTTGTGTATACGTATATAGAGATAAATACATAATAATTGAAAATAATAAAATTTATTCATTCGAATTAAGAATTATTATTATTAAGTATTGTCATTAAGAATTACTATTATTATTATTATAATATATATAATATAGTAATTACTAACATGTAATGTTAATATCTAATATAATAAATGAAATTATAAGTTAAACCATAATTGTTATAGTAATAATATTATTACTTTCAACATTAACATCTATATTAGTATTATTAATATTATTATGAAAAAGGATATAGATATAAATTGTTATAGTACTATTACTAATATTATTGTAATTAATAATATTACTAGTAACATGAATAATATTACAATCATCATCATTATTGTTATAGTTATCAACATTAATATAATAAGAATAATACAACTTAATATGGTTATCATTAACAACATTATTATTATTATTATTATCATTTTTACAACTACATGTATTCTTAATAATATTAGTATAATTTCAATAAAGATGTTATTATTATTATTAATTCTAATATTATTATTACTAGTATTTTTATTAAAAATAAATACTATTAACAGTTTTTATTAATAAACTTATATTATTAATTAATATTACAGAATCTAATGTAATATATATATATATATATATATATATATATATATATATATATATATATATATATATATATATATAATTGATATTTATAAGTAAACATAATTATAAATATATATAAAGATATATATATTTATACAACTACACGATACCCTTACTGTTTCATGATGTAATCGAATCGTACTGGATTTTTGTCTTCTGTCTCAGCTATTATTAAACATCAAATTCAATCTACAATTCAAAACAAAATCAGTTAGAGATACCTTTCACCTTTTATTTTTTTATTATATTTTCTGTCCTTGATAAATAATTTCTGTCGATCAACTAATTGATTAATTGATACAAGTTAGTGTAAGTGATAGAAGTAAATCCAAATTATCCTCTAACAACTGCAGTTACGTTTTACGCAGTCTAAAAATATTGAAACAAATCAGAAACTGAAGAACATTTAGTCGCTACCTCTGTTCTTCTTACTTTTTCACCATAATCTTTTTTCAAACGAGTTTTAAAAATGTAATAATGAGGTTTTGTTAGGAATATCTTACTCAAACTACCTGTAAATTATCAAGTTCCAATTATTTTTATCGATTTTAAATTTTGGAGTCAAAGATATGGTTTTTAAAAGTCAAACATTGTTCATCAATCAAATTCAAGTTTTCTGTAACAATTCAAGTTAAATTATTGATTTGGAAAGGTTCTAGGAGCGTTTTGTAACACATTTCATGTTGTAACTTTTTTTAAACAAGTTCTAAAAATCGAAATTTGATTCTGACTTCCATTTTTTTCAGTCGCTGATTCAGCAATTTTTTTTGTTTTTGTTTTTTTGCTTAATTGAACAAAGGTACTGCTACAAGAAGATTGCAATTCCATCTCCAATCTTAATTCGAACTTTAATTCATTATTTTGATTGATAAAGGAATCTCTGGTCGACTAGCTTGTGTTGAAGGAGATGAAATATGAAATAATTTCGTTACGGGTTAAATAGGTTTTATTGTAACATATAAAAAGAAAAACAGGCGTCGGTAGAGTGGTGTGGGGTGTTTGCGGGTATCCAAGACGTCGGGGGTTCGAGTCCAGTTCGTGACAATTTTTCTTTTTAAGGCTTCTTTTGAGGTAGTCACTTAATCATTATTATTATTATTATTATTATTAATTAGTGTTGTTTTTATGTTAAAGTTAATAAGATAATCAATATTATTATCATTTATGTTATTACTAAGTAAAACCACTAAGTATTACAAGTATTATTATTATCATTATATTTATTATTATTATGATTATTATTATGATTATTATTATTATTATTATTATTATTATTATTATTATTATTATTATTATTATTATTATTATTATTATTATTATTATTATTATTTTTATTATTATGATTCTTATTATTAATGTTATTACTATAATTATAATTAATTATTGGTATTATAAAATTATTATTATTGTACTAACATTAGAATATGATTATATGTATAAATAATATTATCATTATTATTATTATTATCACTAAGTATTAACAGTAAGTAATATTAGTATTATTATCACTATCGCAATGCAAATTATTATTATCATTAATATTAATATTTTTATCATATTTATATTTATTATTACAAAATATTAGCACTAGGTATTATTAAGTCTGAAATTAGAATCAAAACTAATATTTCCATTGTAAAAATAATACAACTTTTATATTAGAATCATTAGTATGATTCTTAAAATGTTTATTAAAACTATCATATAATTTTATTATTTAAATTATTATCCTAATAAAAAAATTCATTTTTATTTAAATTACTATTATTACTAGCATTATTATTAATATCCTTAATCGGGTATTATTATAATTATTAATTTCACAAACGAAATATAATCATATGAAAAGTATATTTAAAACAAAACCTAGCTATAATAATATTGTTATTTATTTAAAATATATAAATTGACATATATACGATATTAATACAAAAATTATATCACTAATAATAATATATACATTTGTTCGAATACGATTATGCGTATTAATAAATATACAAATGATATAGGTTCGTGAATCTGAGGCCAACCCTGCATTGTTCAGTTTGTCTAATGTCGTCATATGTATTTTTACTACAAAATACATTAGGTGAGTTTCATTTGCTCCCTTTTTAAATGCTTTTGCAATATATATTTTTGGGACTGAGAATACATGCGCTGCTTTATAAATGTTTGACGAAATAGACACACGTATTTAAAACTACATTCTATGGCTGGATTATTAAACCGAATATGCCCCTTTTTAGTCTGGTAATCTAAGAATTAGGGAACAGACACCCTAATTGACGCGAATCCTAAAGATAAATCTATTGGGCCTAACGAACCCCATCCAAAGTACTAGATGCTTTAGTACTTCAAAATTTATATCATGTCCGAAGGAGGATCTCGGAATGATAGGGGATATTCTTATATGCATCTAGTTAATGTCGGTTACCAGGTGTTCAATCCATATGAATGAAAATTTTGTCTCTATTCATGGGACGTTTATTTATGAGAATTGGGAATATGAAATCTTGTGGTCTATTAAAATTATGAAATGATTATTTATGATAAACTAATGAACTCACCAACCTTTTGGTTGACACTTTAAAGCATGTTTATTCTCAGGTATGAAAGAAATCTTCCGCTGTGCATTTGCTCATTTTAGGGATATTACTAGGAGTCATTCATGACATATTTCAAAAGACGTTGCATTCGAGTCATTGAGTTCATCAAGAATATTATTAAGTTAATTATAGTTAGATATATTATGAAATGGTATGCATGACTGTCAACTTTCGATGTAATGAAAGATTGCCTTTTCAAAAACGAATGCAATGTTTGTAAAATGTATCATATAGAGGTCAAGTACCTCGTGATATAATCAACTGTTATGAATCGTTTATAATCGATATGGACTTCGTCCGGATGGATTAGGACGGGTCTCTACATTTAATTGGTGTATTAGGAACATTTTCACTTGTGTTAGTGATTATTGGTTAGTTTGGGCGCGGTTTGTGCTTAGAAGTGCATTTGGGTCGAAATTGCACTAAGTATCAATTAGGTTGGTTTATAAGTCCACCCTAATTGTGTTGTTTGTATTGTGATAATGGAATAGGTACTTTCCATTGGCGGGTTGCGGAATTTTCGTTTGCATTCATCAAAACGACAAGGTGAGTGTTAATATCCTATGTGCATATGTATGTGTAGGATGGGTGTGGGTCGGGTGAAGTGGTTCTCGATTATAGAACTCACTTCATATATAGGTAGATTTGATGGGCTTGTGTAATATGTCCAATTGGCACGGTTGTGCATTTTGGTTGACCACCTTTGGCGAGGTGCACACTTCGTGTGTATGTTATCACATGGACTTGTAATATGGAGTTATATAATCCCGATGTAGTGGAATTGGTATTGAGATACGGTTGAGTAACCCCGATGATGTGGGTATTGTTGAGGTAATGAATCTCGGGTAATGCGGATTCATGATGACTCGGGTTGTAAGGTCATCTTATTGATGAGGTAGTGAATCTCGGGTTGTACGAATTCACTAAGGCACGGGTAGTTTGGCCAACCTCGGTTGTTGAAGTGGTGAAGGAAGTGAATCTCTGGTTGTGCGAATTCACTAAGGCTCTGGTTGTTCGGCCAACCTTCATGGGTTTAAGGTTAAGGGGTTAACCTTGTTGTATTTTCGTACGTATCTTGTATATGCGTATATACATATACACTTATTGTATGTTGTAGCTAATCTTACGAATTTTGGCCTGGTGGTGCGTTAGGTATAACATTGCTTAGTTATACTCGGATTGCGGTATGTGTTTACTATTTGTGTGTTGGCGATGTGTATTCATTTTATGCATATATATATATGTATGTAGTATATTCTCACTCACTAAGCATTAGCTTACCCTCTCGTTGTTTACATTTTTATAGATTTCCTTGGATGCGGTGGCTCGGGTAAGCGTGGGAACTAGTGGACTCGCGTAGTTGCTTTAGAAGATCTTGCTTTTGGATTGATTAGGATTGGGTAGCGTATCCCCAATCACCATGCTCGGTCTTTAGTTTATGTTAAAACTCACGTGGTCGAAAACTCGTAATTTTGTACGAAAGTTGTAAAACGGCCGATGTGGGCCCGGTGTTGTAAAACTCGGTTTTATTGTGGAAAACTCTTAGTTTTAATTATTATAACATATTGTGAAAGTGTTTTCGCGTGAAAGTGTCAGGAAGCAGATTTTCCGCTCACGTGTAAATGTAAAACTGATCAGATTATTTCAGTTCATTTGGACGCCGTCCAAAAGGCTTTGTCCCACAAATTTTTTTTAAGGCGTATTTTCGGTTGGATAACGGGTTGGGTCGTTACAAGTGGTATCAGAGCATGGTCTAAGGGATTTAGGTGACTTGAGATAGGTGCCTAGACTTAGACTTTTGCGTGTGCTTATTTGTTGCGGGACTTGTAGGGATTACGGGTCGGAATGGGAATTTGGTTAGTGCCTTAATTGTAGGTGGGCTAATGTTTATATTAATATGCGGATATTATTAATATACTATTGCATTGTGTTTTGTTATTGTTTGCGTTGCGAATATCATCAAGCAAGATAGTCGTTGTACTAACAAGTTGATACGGCGTGTGTGCGTAATAAGGACTTGCAAACCTTATTACGGGTATAAATCGTGTCTAATAAGTGATGTACGACGAGTGTTGAGCAAGATGGGGTGGTTTGGTGCGCGTGGTTTTATTTCTTTTTTCTCGTGTTAAATTGTTTTTGCATTCTTTAGAATGGTGACGGGAAATGGTACATCGAACGAAATAACAACGATGAGTTTGCGGCGAGGGTTGAGGCCGAGGTTGCAAAACAAGTGAAAACAATTCAAGAAGAGTTCGAAAAAAGGCTTATCGAGCCTCGGGGAAATGGTAAGAAGGAGTTTAGTTACAAGGAGTTTTGAGCGACTAAACCACCTATGTATCATGGAGAACCAAATCCGTTAGTGAATACTCGTTGGATTTCGGCGATCGAAGGATGTTTTCGTACAAGTGAGTGTCCTCCGGACAAGAAGACGAGAATTGCTACTAGTTTTTTACGAGATGGTGCGAAAGATTGGTTGGATGGTATGATTGATACGGTCGGCGAAGAACTATTCATGAGTTTGTCATGGGGCGATTTTAAGAAGGAATTCTTTGAAGAATTCTGAACGCAAGCCGACTTGATAAGAATGCATTAGGAGATACGCGTGTTGAGACAAGGGTCTATGGACCTAAATACTCTACGGGCTACCTTTATGTCTAAGGCGCGATTTTTCCCCAGTATGTGAATAACGAAAGGTTGCTGATGCAAGACTTCCGTAAGGCTTTAAATAATGAGTTACGTGGGAAGATAAGCCTTGGGCAAGTGAACTCGTTTGTCGAGCTATTTGCCGTGGCTAAGGGTTTTGAGCCATATCCTTGGGAGATAATTGATAATGCTCCTAGTAAGAGAAGGGTTGATTCGTACGGCGCCCCAAGTAAGAAAAATAAGGGTGCAAGTACGAGTATGGGTAATGTGGACAAAGGCACGACGAGTTCTAGTGCGCCTAGATGTTTCAATTGTGGTGTTAGGGGCCACAAGTTATGGGAGTACACAAAACCGAGAAACGATGACGGAATGTGCTACTATTGTAATAAAGAGGGACATCGCAAGCCGGATTGTCCCGAGTTGGCGGCGGTGAATGCCACAAAGAGACGTTAAGGTACATTTCATTTTAATAAATATGTCTTTTGAATATTTATTATGTACTGATTGAGTTCGGGTTTGTTAAATGCCTTATGTTGTGCATAGTATTGTTATGGGTGACGTTCCTAATGGAATAACCCTACGGTGACGTTTTGATTGATGGGCGAAGGGCATAAGACTTGGTGCAACCAAGCATTCCTTAGTGTTTGGGAAACGTTTCTACCAAGCCATGGGATTAGGCTTTGGTGTTTGGTTACGAGCGCGTGTTCGCTTTTGTGTTGAAGATGGTGAACCATGAGGGTCGTCGGGTGGATAGAACCCTTGAGATCGAGTGTTTGATCTCGACGTATGTTGGTAATTGAGTCTATGTGACGCGATGTTAGGTGCCTCTTTCATACCTACTAGCGTGGTGTTCGACTCCGATGGTGTTGCGGTTACATTGTACATAGGGTACCCTATAGAAACCCATAGGTACATGAGTGACTAGGTAGAAATGTAACAAGCTATGGCAATCCGAGGATTGCAAGAATAAAGTTTGTGAAATTTGTGGTAAACGTTTCGTTCGAAGTGATAAAGGATAGGTTAAAAATCCTTCGTATGCTCAAGGTTGGAGCAAGATGTGGTGACGGGTTGTGTGAACCCAATTGTAGAAAAGTATACCTTTCGGTAGAATTGTACGGTTGTACAAGGTGTGTTGTGTTGGTTTTGTGTCGTTGTTTAAATAAAGCCAACGAGTGACAGTGTGCGTCAATTTCTAATGTACGAAATGAATTCGTGAGGATTCGAGTATTACGACCGATGGAGAAATTGGTCACGTATGTCGGAGAGTGGTAATTATCGCGGATGATGTTACCACGGCGATGCGGTTATGGAACGTAGTTCCAAGGGGGAGTTACACTCCCGCACGAGGAGGTTTTAATGTGAGATTTCGGATAATGCTCTTAGTAGATCCGAGATTAGTGTCGAGACTTAGATTTGGTCGATTTGTGGTAGAGTACAATTTCGGTTAAATTGTACTTATGGTTTCGGATTTGAATTATCACCGAGGTGGTAATGTGGTGAATCTCGTTGAGAGATAATGGGTGTATTTGATGAGCAAGGTGAAATCCCTCGGTTAAGGGATGTGTGTGTCGGATTCTCTTCTAGAGAATTATTGTTTTGTGCCTATGTGCGATATAGGTGGTTTTTGCTCGATTGTGATAGTGATGTTCGGATGTGCGTATGATTTGTGCGCGGAAATTCTAGGCGGTGTGGAATGATTTTAAGTATGCGTATATACTTCATTTATGGTGAATTGTTAGTGTAATCCGTTAGGTTTCACTATAGTAGTGCGCGGTGTTGCACTACTCGTTGATTGAGGCCAAAAGAGCGTATGTGATTGGTGGGTATTGGCCGTTGATTCGGTCCGCTAACTTCATCATGGGTGTAGTGTTATATCGGTATGGTATAACGTTATCGGGAAATTCGAGTACCGATGGGGAATGGGAGTACCATTCTTTGCGTGCGGTTTGGGACGTGAAAATCGGGTTGTTCGTATTCACAATATTTCGGGTAGTACGATTGTCCCTGTTGGTTGGACTCATAGTTTGAGGTAGTGAATGTCGGGTAGTTCGGATTCACTAAGGCTCGGGTTGTACGGCCATCCTTGGTTATACTATGTGGTGGAGGTCGTGAATATCGGTTTGCGCGTATTCACGATGACTCGGGTTGTGCGGTCATTTTGTTGTGGGAAATATGGATTGGGTTGGTGAATTTCGGGTTGTTTCGACCGTCCTCCATATGTGTTTAGGCTCGGGTTGTTTCGGCCATGTTGGTGTGGCTAGTAATGTGAACTATTGGTTGTTTTATACACCAATGGTGGGGTTGTGAGAACCATGTTGTGTGATTAGTGATGCGATAGCCGTGTTTCGCTCACATGTTGTTACGGGTGTGACAATAGTCGATTTTGTACACCTTGGGATCTGCGTTGCTATAGTCGTTTTGGGCACTGTCGGTTAGCCGTTTTCTTATGATGTTACGGTAGTTGCGTAATAGACGTGTTTGCGCACTACAAGGGTTGTTAAGTGGGATGTGTTATCTGTAAGGATTTGATTCTATTCGGTCTTCATCGGTTAGATGGTTGACTTTATTTTGGTACGTGGTTGTTACTAGCAATGTACTTGGTATGGGTACGCTAGGAGTTGATATCTCGGTACGAGATTGGTTGAGTTTTTCCCAATTTGAGGGATTGAGCGAGTTTTAGTGCTCGGATTTGTGGATTTGATAAATCGTGGATGAGGATTTAGTGTTAAAGGTGATTCGTTGGGAAGAATTGCCTAAAAAATTGGAAGAAACGCGTGATGTTTTCATGTATGCTAAGCGTTTGTAGTAGTTTTTGAATGTTGTATGCGTTGCAGGTCTCGGAATGTGTGCACGTGTGTATTTGATAAGTGGAACGTATGTTTGAAGACCATTGAGTGTTGGTCCGGTTGGTTAAGTGATGGAGATCACGGGGACGTGATCCAATTTAAGTGGGGGAGAGTTTTAAGACCCTGTTTCCTTTTGCTGTTATATGGGACACCGTCCAACTTGGGGGACACCGTCCAGTAAAGAAGAGTGGGATGCCGTTCAAGCTTTGGGATACCGTCCAACAGAACTGACGGGCCAGTTGTGTAATTTTAAGATTTTAAAAGGGGTATGTTGGTATTTTCACTTGGGGTCGGTTTGGAGCATTCAAAGCTGACCCATTGATCATCTTATCCTCACTTTACAGCCACAAACACTCTCATCTTCAAACCTTAGAGAGAGGAAGAGTTTAGAGAGAGAGAGAGCTTGATTTGGAGAAGAAGGAGTCAGATTCTCACCAAAGCTCGGGTTTTAAAGTTGTTCATCTCGTTCACGGCTACGTTTTGGTAGTATTGGTAAGTTCAAACTCCGAATTTCATTTGTTAAAATTGATATTCAATTTAGGGTTTGAGATTGTTTAGTTGTGAAACCCTTTTGATGATGAAGTGGGTTTATGGTGACTAGTTATTGTGGTCACTTGGCGGGTTTTGGGTTGGTTGACGATTTGGCCATATTTAGGCTTTGATATTGGGTTTAATCACTAGGTTTAGTGATTATGGAAGTGTTGGAACCTATTTGGGGGTTTTTGGTTGACTAATTTTGAAATGGGTCAAAATTAGGGTTTGTATGTCATTTTGGGCAAGACGAGTTCTTAACACTTGTGTTCCGGTTTTATTGGCGTATTAGGACCATTTTCACTTGTGTTAGTGATTATTGGTTAGTTTGGGCCCGGTTTGGGCGCGGTTTGTGCTTCGAAGTGCATTTGGGTCGAAATTGCACTAAGTATCAATTAGCTTGGTTTATAAGTCCACGCTAATTGTGTTGTTTGTATTGTGATAGTGGAATAGGTACTTTCCATTGGCGTTGATGTGTGCGAGGTGTAGTACGAAATACTATTATTTTTACTACGAAATACTACGAAATATGATACAAGTTTGAATTAATTTATGGATGGGATATACCTAAACCTTGCTACAACACTGTAGGCAGTGTACCTAATCGTAGAGTAGTGTAGTTTTTAGTTAGTCCGGTTCGTTCCACAGGGAGCTAGTGATTACGTACTATATTTTTAACAACTATATTTATATAAAATATATATAATTATATATAGTAATATTATTATATAAAAGGGGGGTTTTACCGTTTAATGACCAGTTTGTCAATTTTATGTTTTTAAGCGTAAAGATAAATGACAATAAATAAAGTGCGTAAAATAAATAACAATATTAAAATGACAATAAATAAAATGACAGTAAATAAAAGTATGATGAGAAATACAATAAAAGAATTATGCTTATTTAAACTTCCGTAATCATGATGTTTGACGTTTTAATTTTAATTAATTGTTACCCGGGTTAATTGTCATTTGTCCTAGTTTATTTGATACCTATCTGGTTTTTGTCCATAATAGTCCATCGATCATAATTATAAAATTCTCGTCAAATTAACATTATTCCCGAAGTCAAATATTCCAACTAATTAGGGATTTAGACTGTAACAAGGTTTTAATAATTTGTTAATAATTACACCAGGTTATCGACTGCGTGTAATCCAAGGTTTTAATACTTTGTTAACAATTACACCAAATACACTTGTATGTAATCCACCCCTGTTTTAATGAAATATGAATATTAATTTACCCACTTGATCAGTTTGAATAATCAATTACCCAACCCGAATAATTAATTAAATGATTGTAAAGGATGTCGTATAAACGTCACTAAATAGGACATTCGTAATCAATTTAATAATTATTAGATTAACTAATTTGAAGATAGGTTCGACAGGTTCCAATGAGTTGTCATTCAATTAGACAATACCTCATACCTATTAATAGTCAATAGTCCAATGTTCACAAGTGTCGGTCTTTTGTCCAAACCTTAATTATGGTACAAAATCCAATAACCCCGTCTTAATATTTAGCCCAACATCATGATTACTCCGGCTCAAATAAGCATAATAATAACTTAGTTACGAGACATTAATTTAAAAAGGAAGAACATAGCTTACAGTGATTATTTATCGCGTAGCGTTACCCGGACAGAGTTTCAACTTACAAAACCTTAAAACATTTCTTGCATTAACCCAATTATTATTAAACTTAATTTTAAGTTAAAATTATAAATATAAATATATATGTTTTCTTACAGAGGAAAAAGAAAAGAGAGTGTAGAGTGCGTATAAATTCGGCTGAATTCGTTCCAATTTATAGCACTTGGCCAACTTTTCTTCTCCATGCGATCGTATGGATTTACTTCTTCCTGGCCATGCGATCGCATGGCCAGCTGTGACAGCTCAACTTGCTTCCAAAACGTGGGCAGCTCGATTATTTAATATATATAATATAATATATATAATTTTATATAATTATATATATATATTATAACGACCCGTCCTAATCCATCTGGACGAATACATTACATTTGGTTACATCGCGAGCTACTTAACCTCTATATGATACATTTTACAAACATTGCATTCGTTTTTAAAAGACAAACTTTCTTCACATCGAATGTTGACATCATGTACACCATTTCATAATATATTCAACTATAATTGACTTAATAATAATCTTGATTAACTCAACGACTCGAATGCAACGTCTTTTGAAATATGTCATGAATGACTCCAAGTAATATCCTTAAATTGAGCAAATGCACAGCGAAAGATTTCTTTCATACCTGAGAATAAACATGCTTTAAAGTGTCAACCAAAAGGTTGGTGAGTTCATTAGTTTATCATAATCATTCATTTTCATCATTTTAATAGACCACAAGATTTTCATTTCCATTTCTCATAAAAATACGTCCCATGCATAGAGACAAAAATAATCATTCATATAGATTGAACACCTGGTAATCGACATTAACAAGATGCATATAAGAATATCCCCTATCATTCCGGGACATCCATCGGACATGATAAAACAACATCGAAGTACTAAAGCATCCGCTACAACGGATGAGGTTTGTTAGGCCCAATAGATCTATTTTTAGGATTCGCATAAATTAGTAGACTGGTTTACTAATTCTTAGGTTACCAAGCAAAAGGGGCATATTCGGCTTCGATCATTCAACCATATAATGTAATTTCGATTACTTGTGTCTATTTCGTAAAACATTTATAAAAGCACATGTATTCTCAGTCCCAAAATATATATATTGCAAAAGCATTTAAAAAGGGAGTAATGAAACTCACACTACTGTATTTTGTAGTAAAAATACATATGACGGCACTGAACAAGTGCAGGGTTGGCCTTCGTTTCACGAACCTATATCATTCATATGTATATTAAAACATATACTTGTAATCGAACAAAATATATATTATTATTATTAGTGATATAACTGTTATTTAATGAATTTTTATGTTCTATTAATAACTTAAATATATTTATTTTAAGTAACTAATTATTATTTATTATCATAATATTAAATTTATTAATATCAATATTTTAAATACTTGTTAAATATATCAATACATTATTAAATGTATATAAGTCTAATAGATTTATATAAAACGTTATATTTCATATAATTTGGTACTAATTATATTAATATAGGTTTTAACCAAAAGTATATATATATATATATATATATATATATATATATATATATATATATATATATATATACATATATACATATTATTTTTAATTATTATATTAATAATATTTCATTAATATTTATTTAAACTATATGTATTATATATATTTCTCAATTATAGTCGTAATGTTATTCGTACTTTTAATATATATAAATGATTCATATGAAACTAACATTTTCGTTTTAAAGTTATAAAATATATTAGGTAGTAGTTACTAAAGAAATCCTCGTTAACACTAACGTTAAAATTTAAATCGTTATGTATTATTTGTATAAGTCTATATATTACCCTTCCATATAACTATATAAATCATCATGACTTTCATCTTAGAATTATATTATCATAATACCTCATAACATATTATAAATCTTATATATTTTACGCATAATACTTATCCTTCATACAAATATTTTTATGTTTAAATCGAAACCATAATATATTTATTGTTACCTTTAATTTATAATTATCATAATTATGTTCTTCTTTAATTCTTTTAGCATCATAAATTCCTAAATTATCATAATAATAATAATAATAATAATAATAATAATAATAATAATAATAATAATAATAATAATAATAATAATAATAAAGATTATAATAACAATAATAATAATCATAATAATAATAAGGAAAACTACCTTAAGGGGAAAGGCTTCAAAAAAAGAACTAAACTGTCTTAGCCTAGGTTCGAACCCGAGACTTCTCGGTTAACACAATCACACCCAACCATTTCGCTGCAGCTTCTTTTCTGTTATACTTATAAACCAATTATATTTAACTCGTATTTTGTGTTCTACCCTTTCCTTCATCTTCCTCACGAATTCAGAGCAACCAGAATAACTCAAAGATTTAAATAACGTTCTTATAGTTTTGTTAAAATATTATAAACAATAAGAAAAATGATATTATTTATAAACAAGAAAAACGAAAAAAAAAATATATAAAAAAATAAAAGCTGCGTCGCTGAATGAATGAGAAAAAAAAAATAAACTTTGATTTCGAGCACGTTTTGGACAAATGTTACAACACAAAATACGTTTCAAATCACTCCTAAAATCTATTGGAATCATCAATTGCTCAAGAAACATCAAAACGATTACGAATTTCGCGATGAACAAAATAGTTGACTTTTTAGAAACAAACTTTGACTCCAAAATTCTTGATAACTAATATGAATTGAGACCTCAAACTTTGCAGAAAGATTAAGTAAAAGGTTCCTAACAAAATGGTTTTATTACATTTTGAAATTAGTTTCAAATTCGAAATCTGACCAAAAAGTTGTGGATACAGAGTGACGAGCTGTTTAAATACCTTTTTATGAATTTAATTGATTTGAATCGCTGTTGATTGTGGTAATTGAATTTGATAGTGGAAGGAAAAATTAAATGACTGAATTTAGTTACTCCTCTTGCTCGTTTATATGGAGAATGTGTTCTTGGTTTGCAGTTTCAGACGACAAAAGAGAAAATAAAAAGAAGGAAAAATGGATGTATATCTCTAACAGAAATTTGTCTAGTAATATGACTAAGTCAATTTATGATCCTAATCTGGCAGACAAATCAAATAGAACTGATAGCTACATCAAACAGATTTTGTTTGATAGTTGTTAATGTGATATGTAATTCGAATGTAGAACAGTTAAAGTAGGAATCATGAGAAGCAAGTAAACTAATTTGATTGTGATAGATAAATATAAATATTACGCATTATATCAGTACCACATATATCTGCTTTTTATATAGTTGTATTCATTTATATTATCTGTTATTATATTTATCTGTATATTTATATAGTTTATATATATGTTTTATATATTTTTATATATGAAATCTATATATATCAGTATGATATATCTATATATCTGTTTAATTAGTTATATTAGTATTTTATATGAGTTATAATATTTTTATCATACAACTTTAATATTAATAATAATAACAAAACTAATAACAATAATAATTAATAGACAAAATAATAATATTAATGATATTAAGATCATAATAATACTAATAAGAATAATGACAATACTAAAATGATAATTTTAGTAATCAAGTTAATAATACTTTTAATAACCCTAATAACAATTAAATTTATAATGATACTAATAATGGTCATAATAATAAAGATTATAGTTTTATTATAATAATAATGATATTAACATTGATAAATTTAATATTAGTAATAACAATAACATAACAAATCAAATGTATAAATTTTAGTTTATAATTGGTAGTAATATTAATAGTACTGATAATAACGTTTATAATAATACTATAACAACTAGAATTAACTTGCATTTATATTTTTCATATTAATATTACAATTTATTACTTATGTAAGATTTATTAATTGTATAATATAAAAATTAACATTTATACACTATATATATATATATATATATATATATATATATATATATATATATATATATATATATATATATATATATATATATATATATATATATATATATATATATATATATATATATATATACTCATTATAATAACAACTTAATTACTTTGTATATTTCTTTTCATTTCTAATTCAAATGATTAAATTGTATTTTATTAATTCCTATTATCACATACACTTTCATTTATATTTATATATATACCTATTTACTTACAACCATTGTTCGTAAATCCTCGGAAACAGTCAAAGGGTGTAGTGACCCGAACTTTTCCATGTTTATATATATTAATTGAGATTGATATTTACATGATTAAATTTTTCCAACATTTTAAGCAATCAAACTTGTTAAGATTTGATTAATTGAAATATGTTTCATATAGACAATTGACCACCCAAGTTGACCGGCGATTCACGAACGTTAAAACTTGTAAAAACGACATGACGATATATATATGGATATACATATGGTTAACATGAGATTATGATAAGTAAGTGTCTCCATAAGTATATTAACAATGAGTTATATACATATAAACAAGACAACTAACTTACGGATTTCGAAACGAGACATATATGTAACGATTATCGTTGTAACGACATTTAAATGTATATATATCATATTAAGATATATTAATATATCATAATATCATGATAATATAATAATTTAACATCTCATTAGATATAATAAACAATGGGTTAACAACATTAATTGAGATCGTTAACTTAAAGGTTTCAAAACAACACTTACATGTAACGACTAACGATGACTTAACGACTCAGTTAAAATGTATATACATGTAGTGTATTTAGATGTATTAAAATACTTTTTGAAGACTTCAAGACATATATCAAAACACTCATACTTAACGAAAATGGTTACAGTTACTTTCCCATTCTTTTCTTTCATCAAGAATTCTAGTCGTATTCTTACCCGTATTATACACAGCTTCAAAATGTACTTACTATGGGTATATACCAATAGGAACTAGCATGGGATTCCACTCTTGATTATGTCATGTATGACTAATCAATTTTAAGTTCTACCATGAGCTAGTCAGCTAACTAGAACTCCTTTTAACCCCACTCACCACTCACCAATTACCACTCATCATTCACTCCATTTCACTTCCAATTCTCTTTCTAATTCTCTCTCAACACACACACACTATTATGAACGTATTTTTCCAGTAGTTAGTCATCATCTTCATCAAAAATCACTTCAAGAATCAAGCTATAATCATCATAGGAAGAACACTTCAAGAACACTTCAAACATCCCTTCAAGTTTACTAATTTACTTCCAAGCTTTCTAATCCATTCCAAGTAATCATCTAAGATCAAGAAACCTTTGTTATATACAGTAGGTTATCTTTCTTATTCAAGGTAATATTCATATTCAAACTTTGATTCAATTTCTATAACTATAAACTATCTTAATTCGAGTAAAAATCTTACTTGAACTTGTTTTGTGTCATGATCCTACTTCAAGAACTTTCAAGCCATCCAAGATCCTTTGAAGCTAGATCATTACTTGTCACTTCCAGTAGGTTTACCTACTAAACTTGAGGTAGTAATGATGTTCATAACATCATTCGATTCATATATATAAAACTATCTTATTCGAAGGTTTAAACTCGTAATCACTAGAACATAGTTTAGTTAATTCTAAACTTGTTCGCAAACAAAAGTTAATCCTTCTAACTTGACTTTTAAAATTAACTAAACACATGTTCTATATCTATATGATATGCTAACTTAATGATTTAAAACCTGGAAACACGAAAAACACCGTAAAACCGGATTTACGCTGTCGTAGTAACACCGCGGGCTGTTTTGGGTTAGTAATTAAAAACTATGATAAACTTTGATTTAAAAGTTGTTATTCTGAGAAAATGATTTTTATTATGAACATGAAACTATATCCAAAAATTATAGTTAAACTCAAAGTGGAAGTATGTTTTCTAAAATGGTCATCTAGACGTCGTTCTTTCGACTGAAATGACTACCTTTACAAAAATGACTTGTAACTTATTTTTCCGACTATAAACCTATAATTTTTCTGTTTAGATTCATAAAATAGAGTTCAATATGAAACCATAGCAATTTGATTCACTCAAAACGGATTTAAAATGAAGAAGTTATGGGTAAAACAAGATTGGATAATTTTTCTCATTTTAGCTACGTGAAAATTGGTAACAAATCTATTCCAACCATAACTTAATCAACTTGTATTGTATATTATGTAATCTTGAGATACCATAGACACGTATACAATGTTTCGACCTATCATGTCGACACATCTATATATATTTCGGAACAACCATAGACACTCTATATGTGAATGTTGGAGTTAGCTATACAGGGTTGAGGTTGATTCCAAAATATATATAGTTTGAGTTGTGATCAATACTGAGATACGTATACACTGGGTTGTGGATTGATTCAAGATAATATTTATCGATTTATTTCTGTACATCTAACTGTGGACAACTAGTTGTAGGTTACTAACGAGGACAGCTGACTTAATAAACTTAAAACATCAAAATATATTAAAAGTGTTGTAAATATATTTTGAACATACTTTGATATATATGTATATATTGTTATAGGTTCGTGAATCAACCAGTGGCCAAGTCTTACTTCCCGACGAAGTAAAAATCTGTGAAAGTGAGTTATAGTCCCACTTTTAAAATCTAATATTTTTGGGATGAGAATACATGCATGTTTTATAAATGATTTACAAAATAGACACAAGTACGTGAAACCACATTTGATATTGCTCTAAACATACATATTATTCGACGCAATATCAGTTATATTTCATCAGCTTTTATCATTTAAAAAGACATTCAACGTATAATATTCAAGAAAAACGACAAAAGTGGACAAGAGCTTGCTATTTGAAGAAACGACGATAAAACGATAGTTTTAACCAAATTTATATCAAGAAAAGTTTATCCGAATGAAAGTACAAGATAGATGAAGAAAAGAGTTCAAATGGAAAGTGCCAAGTCAGTACACGTCGATACGAGGTCAACAAAGAACAAACGAAAAAAAATAAAAATATGAAAACTGCAAGATACCCATACGCGAATCGTGTAGGCTTACACGAAACGCGTAGTAATTTAGCCTTACGCGAATCGTGTGACCTCTACACGAAACGCGTAATGTTAGGCCGAGTTTAATCATTTATCAGATAAGGGCGGCTGCTTTATGTTTTAAAAACCAATTCTTTTTCTCAAATGTGGTACAGCAAGGAATCAACAAGCCTACCTACTACTTGAAGATACATGTTAAATACGGAGTACTATCAACAGAATCAAACACACATTTTTTTAGACAAAAGATATCAAAGAACACAATTACTATACACATATTACTGTAAATTAATTTTAGTACTCCGCATTATTTTCATTCAGTTTCAATATTTAATATTTAGGATAGTTTCAAATATTTAGGGTGTATTGTTCGTGATTAAGGGTAATATTGTACGCGTGAAAAGGGTGTTATTATTGTAATTTTCCTACCGTTTGAAGTTAATGAAAGTGAAGATATTTTAGTAAGTTTACTCTGTTAAAATTAGCGTTGTTATTATGTTTGCATATCTATATTTTTATGTTTACCCTAGTGTAATGAATAGCTAAATTTCTTTAGTGTTTGCTTAGATGTAGAGCCCCTAGTGAATTGGATTGTTATCAATTGTAAAAGTTAAAATGTAACTTTAGTATTTTTAATATTGAGCCTAGTTAAAAGAACCATTATTGTGTAATTAGGTATTTAATCCTTGCCACTTAATTTATTAAATTTAAATAACGAAAGTTGTTTTTATTTACATAAATTAAGCTTCAACATTAAAATGATCTAGACGAATTTATGGATAAATTATTAACACCAATTTAGAAATAAACTTCGGTGGTTTGGGTAATATCAATAATTATATGATAGTGAAATTGTAAAAAGGGAAACCGTTACAATTTGGGTATTGGCGAAAGTCAAAACTAGGCTAGGTCTCAATTTAAATACTTGGGGAATAGTAGCTATCTAAATAGAATCCGATGAAAATTAGATTTATTTTAGTTAGTTGTAACCTTATATTTATTCGAAAGAAAAATATAAAGTTTAATACTAAAACATTTTAATAAGGCTTAAAACTCAAAACAATCCATGGACCTAGGGGTGACACATTTAAGTAAACACTCCCATTTATCCCATTATTATTTCTTGTAAACGTATTATTATCATTATTTACGAATTATTATTTTAAAATATAAAAACAATACATAAAAACATTTAAATCCGTAACAGACTGTTTGTCACAGTTTATATATCATACGCGAATCGTGTATGGTATACGCGAAACGAGTATGCCTGTAAATCAAACTGTACGATCAGAATCACACAATTCGCGTAGGTTTTAAATTATACGCGATATGCGTATAAATACGCGAAACGCGTATGTACAAGACACGGCTACAGTACCAGTTAGGGCAAAATTAGGGTTTTAGTTATTTTAATTATTATATTTAAGTTATTATTACATAATTTATATTACTTATTATAAAATACTTTAATACATGTTTAAAACCTACTAATTAGTGTTAATTATTATAAGTTTATAATTTGTAATTAGTTTATAATTAGTTAATTATTTCAATTCCTATTAATTTGTATTAATCTTATTAAAAATATCATTTAGTTAATTTAAATAAATTTATATTATAATTACTCAAAACATAATTCTAAACATATAGTTTTATTAAAAGTTACTATTTTACTAATTACCCTTTAGTAATAAAATATTCGCATCCTAATTAGTATAATCTCATTTAGTTCCTTTTTAAGTTAATTATTGTAATCTTGTAATTTTATTTACTAAATTAGTTTAAGTTATTTTCTTTTACTGTTATTTTATAAATTCCTAATCCAAAACCCCCTTTAATTAAGTTTGACATCAAAGACTATTAAAAACCATTAAACACTCCATCTCCCTGTGGAACGAATCGGATTTACCGACAAACTAAACTACACGGATAGGACTAGTTGCCTATATATGTGTGAAATCAACCTGAATTCAATAAAATACCACATATACAATAAATCAATTCGTGTAACAAAACAACTCAAATCCGTTCATAAATAAAGGTTACGATCCAGCACATCAACTTTTTGGCGCCGCTGCCGGGGAGTTGGCAGTTAAATAAATAGATAATTTTTCTGATTCGTAGTAGTAGTTGGATTTGTACGTGGACCGGGTTGTTGGATCACCAATTTTATTGGTCAATAGAAGGATCCTGCCCCTCTGCTGCATCTTTTGGCTATTCGGAATGTGGGCAAAATCAGAAGGATAATCTGTTTGTTTAAAGGTTTTTATCATTTTTTTTATGTTATTCGATACTCTCGAGGAAATTCATTTCCAAGAAAGTTCAAAGTTTTTGATTAAATCCTTTAATTCTTTGTACAATTTCCCAAATTGTATGATCCGTTCAATCCTAAACTCGTTAAACTTAATCCGGAACCTCAAAGAATTAATAAAGGACAAAAACAACAAAAAGAAATAGGAAGTACTAGTAATTTTAAAACACCGAAAAACACTAAAAAAAAGAAACAAGTAAGTAACACTAGAAAATCTTTTGGTGTTATGATCTCATAATAGAAATTAATGCATGAACTTACGTTCCTCCAACGCTGAATTAACTCCTTCACATCCTGAACCCGAAAGAAAATTCCACGAACGCTTAAGAGCTCAAGAAGTAGAATCTCTTGCTAAAATTTAGAGTCACTTTCCTTAGAATCCGACTCTGAACCAATAATTCAACCAATCATAGAGCCGATTATTGAAGAAGAAGAAATGGCTGATACAAATCAAACGATGGAAGCATTAATGAAGGCCACAAGAAAAGGTCAAGGCCATGCAATCATCCAACCCACGATGAGTGATGGTTTTGAAATAAAAGGTCAATTTTTACACATGGTGACTATTACATGTCAATTCGGTGGAGCCCCAAATGAGGATGCTAACGAGCATCTTCGTAAGTTTGTAAGCATTTGCAAGCTTTTCAAAATCAAAGATGTGACCGATGAAGTTGCATGTTTAAAAATCTTTCCATGGTCCTTAAAAGATGATGCAAGAGATTGGCTAAACTCATTACCAGAAGGTTATATTGAAAACTGGAATGATATGATGGATAAATTTTTGTCAGAATTCTTTCCTGCTTCAAAAGCAGCAAAATTGCAAACTGATATAAATCACTTTATGCAAAAGCCTAATGAAACTCTTTATGAAGCTTGGACCCGATTCAACAAAATGCTTAGGGTATGTCCTCAACACGGGTTGAATACATTCCAAAAGGTCCAAATATTCTATAAAGGAGTCAATGTGGCAACTAGAAAAGATATAGATGTTGCAGCCGGAGGTTCGATCATGAAGAAAACACCTGAAGACGCTCACACAATCATTGCTAATTTAGCTTCCCATTCCCATAATTGGCATCAAGAAATAGAATTCTCTAGATCATCAAATGTTGCTAGTATTGAAAGCAATGATGAAATTGCTTCTTTAAAAGTTCAAATAGCAAATCAAGCAAGGCAAATCAAGAAAGTAACCAAGGAAATGAATGCTATCAGAGTAGGATGTGAACTATGCCAAGGTCCCCATCTTACTAGAGATTGTGATCAAAGTACAATGGAAGAGCAAGCAAATTTCTTAGGTTACTTACGAAAAGGTGAAATGAACTTCAGTGATTTTCCAGCTATAGAAGCCATTAACCGAAAATATCCTCCTATAAACAGCTATCAAGTAGGAGGACCTTCAGGATCAAATAATAATAACTATCAAAATAATAATAACTATCAAAATAATAATAACTATCAAGGAGGAAATCCAGGTTACCAAAATAACCGGAATTTCCCAAATCAAAATCAAAGAAATCCGCCACCAGGCTATAATAACCGAAATCAACCTCAACGAAATTATCAAAATAATTTCCAACACAATCAACCACAACCACTAGCACTTATGCAACCACAACCATTAGCAATTATGCAACCTCAACCTGAGAGGAAATCTGGTTTAGAAGATCTCTTAAGAGATTTTATGGTTAAGCACGAGCAAAATGCAGAGCTCCAAACTCAGCAAATCCGAAATCAACAAGCCACAATACAAAACTTAGAAAGGGATGTTGGAAGGATATCACAGTTACTATCAGAGAGACCACCAGGTACTCTCCCCTCAAATACTCAAGTGAATCCCAACAACCCCCAAACAAGGAACGAGCATGTAAATGCTATAACTACTAGAAGTGGTTTAACTACTAAACCGGAGACTCTTAAGTCCCCGGAAGTTCCTTTATGTCCTTCTGTTTTACAAATACCGGTTGATGAAAATGAGCAAGTTGACAAAGAACAAGAGAAAGATGATCCACCTGAGGTCATACCAAAGAAAAGTGAAGAACCAACAGTAAAGGTGCATAAGGAACCCATTCCATACCCAAAAGCATTAAAGAAAGACAGACTCGCAAGGCGGTATGAGAAATTTGCGGACATGATTAAGAAAATTAGCATTAACATGCCACTCGCGGAGGTTATTAGGGATATGCCCAATTACGGGAAGTTTTTAAAGGATCTCATTTCCTCGAAGGGTAAATACCACGACGTTTCTGCCACATTCCTCCATGAGGAATGTTCGGCCATCTTAAAGAAACAAAATGTACCTCCAAAATTAGGAGACCCTGGTAGTTTTATCATACCATGTATGATGGGTGATTCGGTAGTGTACGATGCACTAGCCGACCTAGGTGCAAGTGTTAACTTAATGCCTTACTCGTTATATTTAAAACTTGACTTAGGAGACTTAAAACCAACCCGGATGGGTATTCGATTAGCAAACCAATCATTTGATACTCCCATAGGTATAGCCGAGGATATACTTGTAAAAGTTGGCTCACTTATCTTTCCCGTCGACTTCGTTATTCTAGAAATGCAAGAGGACACAAAAGTTCCTATCATTTTAGGACGTCCTTTCCTAAACACTGCAGATGCTATCATTAATGTCCAAAAAGAACAATTGAGTCTAGGTGTGGGAAACGAGAGAATAATTTGTCACATTGACAAAGCCATGAAAAGACCCACTTCTACCGATGACTCTTGTTTTCAAATTGATATTATAGATCCTTGTGTCGAGAATGAATTGAAGGAGCTACTTGAAATTGATATCCTGGGGTTAGCCCCGGTAAGTGAGAATGAATACTTCAATATTGATAAAGATTTTGATGAGTTGATGAAGGTGGTCACGGATGACGAGACCATAATAGAAGAAATTCCCATGGAAGAGGAATCGTTTGAGGAAATCAAAAATGAAGATAGATTTTGTATAAAAAATTCCTTAGAAGAACCACCCGTACTAGAGCTTAAAGAGCTACCCAAACACTTGGAGTATGCTTATCTCGAAGGTACATCTCAATTACCAGTAATTATTGCTTCACATCTTTCAGATAATGAGAAGGATAAGCTAATTTCTGTATTAAAAACCCATAAAAAGGCTATAGCCTGGAAAACAACCGACATTCCGGGAATAAACCCGTCTTATTGTACACATAAAATTCTTCTTGAGAATGACTATAAACCCGTAGTACAAAGACAACGCAGGCTAAATCCCAACATGAAAGTGGTTGTTAAAAAGGAGGTCGTCAAGCTTCTTGACGCCGGGTTAATCTACCCCATCTCCGATAGTCCATGGGTTAGTCCAGTACAAGTAGTACCCAAAAAGGGGGGTACAACCGTTATATTAAATGAAAAGGACGAACTCGTCCCAACTAGAACAGTTACCGGCTGGAGAGTCTGTATTGATTACAGACGTCTAAATGATGCCACTAGAAAAGATCATTTCCCGTTACCTTTTATTGATCAAATGCTTGAACGATTAGCGGGAAAAGAATATTATTGCTTTTTAGACGGTTTCTCCGGTTACTTCCAAATTCCAATTGATCCCAACGACCAAGAAAAGACCACATTCACTTGTCCTTTCGGTACCTTTGCCTATCGCCGCATGCCGTTTGGTTTATGCAATGCACCCGGAACCTTTCAAAGGTGCATGATGGCAATCTTTGATGATATGGTAGAGGATTGTATGGAAGTCTTCATGGATGACTTTTCCGTGTTTGGAGACTCCTTTGAATCATGTCTTTTCAATCTAGAACGTATGCTTATCCGATGTGAGAAAGCAAACTTGGTCCTAAATTGGGAAAAATGCCACTTCATGGTGAAGGAGGGCATTGTACTTGGTCACAAAATATCTCGTGCGGGAATAGAGGTAGATAAAGCTAAAATTGAAGTTATCTCTAAGCTACCTAAACCATCAAATGTTAAAGCAATTAGAAGCTTTCTTGGTCACGCAGGATTCTATAGGCGATTTATCAAAGATTTTTCTAAAATCGCACGCCCATTGACCAAACTTCTTGAAAAGGATGCTCCATTTGACTTCGATTCTAATTGCGAGAATGCATTCTCGATTCTAAAGTCAAAACTCACACAAGCTCCAATTATGGTATCTCCGGATTGGAGTATGCCATTTGAGCTAATGTGTGACGCAAGCGACTATGCTTTAGGTGCTGTTTTAGGACAACGTCCCGATAATCATTTTCTTCCGATTTATTATGCAAGTAAAACTCTAACGGGAGCCCAAATTAATTATACCACCACGGAAAAAGAACTCCTAGCGGTTGTTTATGCATTTGATAAATTTCGATCATATTTGGTGTTGTCCAAGACCATTGTTTACACGGACCATTCGGCACTTAGGTATTTATTCTCGAAACTAGATGCAAAACATCGTCTCATACGTTGGGTTCTTTTACTTCAAGAATTTGACATTGAGATACGTGACAAGAAAGGAGCTGAGAATCTAGCTGCCGATCATTTATCCCGACTTGAAAACCCCGAATTAGATAAACTTGATGATACAATCATCAAAGATACATTTCCTGACGAATCTCTAATGAGGGTTGAAAAAGAATCTGAAATCCCATGGTTTGCCCATTTTGCAAACTATCTTGTTTCAGACATTCTACAAAAAGGACTTACTTATCAGCAAAAGAAGAAATTCTTTGCAGATTTGAAGTCATATTTCTGGGAATTCCCAGACCTATTTCGTGTTGGTGCGGATCAAATAATTCGCCATTGTGTGTACGGACAAGAAGCTCAACAAATTCTTGAGCATTGCCATCAAGGGCCAACCGGCGGTCATTTCGGACCAAACCACACTGCAAGAAAAATCCTTGAATCGGGCTTTTATTGGCCCACGATCTTTAAAGATGCCCATGATTTCGTTCGGACTTGTAACACATGCCAACGAACGGGTAACATCACTAAAAAGGATGAGATGCCTCAAACCGGCATCCAAGTTTGTGAAATCTTTGACATTTGGGGAATCGATTTCATGGGACCCTTTCCAAGTTCACATAAGTGCAAGTACATACTAGTAGCCGTTGACTATGTATCCAAGTGGGCTGAAGCAAAAGCTTTGCCTACAAATGATGCTAGGGTGGTGGTAAACTTCTTGAAAAATCTCTTCTCACGCTTTGGAATCCCAAAAGCACTCATATCCGACCGAGGAACACATTTTACCAACAACCTTCTTGAAAAGGTGTTGAAGAAGTATGGCGTAACTCATCGTTTCTCTACTCCGTACCACCCGCAAACAAGTGGTCAAGTGTAGAACACGAATCGTGCCTTAAAACACATACTTGAGAAGACGGTTAATAACAACCCTAAAATCTGGCAACACAAGTTAGATGACGCGTTGTGGGCTTTTAGGACTGCGTATAAAACACCAATAGGTACCACGCCATTTAGACTTGTATACGGTAAAGCGTGTCATCTACCTGTTGAAGTTGAACACAAGGCATACTGGGCTATGAGAGAATGTAATACTGACCTTGTACAAGCCGGAGAAAATAGGTTATTATAACTTAACAAACTAGATGAATTAAGATTACAAGCCTACGAAAATTCTAAAACATATAAAGAAAAAACTAAAGTATGGCACGATGCACGATTAAAAAAGAAAGAATTTGAACAAGGGGATAAAGTATAGGTATTCCAATCACGTTTCAAGTTTTCACCTGGTAAACTTAGATCCCGATGGACTGGGCCATATATAATAAAACAGGTTTTTCCATCTGGATATACAGAGTTTTATGGTAAAGACGGTGGAACTTTCAAAGTGAACGGACACAGACTCAAGTTATACTTTGAAGAAATCAATACTACGGAAAGAGACGAAACCACCTTCTACCCTAAGGACAAATAAATTCAGGGTAACTCTAAGGTTTTAAACTCCATTCTCGATTTTTATTCTTATCTTTAAGAGTGGGGTTAGATTGGTCTTTCCCTAGCAGACCCTAAAGAACTAGTCTTCTCCCTCCATTCTACCTTTTAAATTTCTTTTTGTTTTTATTGTGTAATTTCAAGATGCGCAGTCAGTATATCTACAACCATTTCATTTTAAAGTGCGATAAGATTTTACCGAGGGATGTGGTGTTAGATATTAAGAAAAGTTGCGATAAGGCGAGGAAAGAAGAAAGACAGAAACTAAATGAGACAAACTATGCAAGAGGAAAATCTAAATCAGCTAAAAGGCGTCGAGCACGTCATTTGGGTAAATGTGTGAAATGTGGAAAACCGACTCACTCCGGAGATTGCCCAAAGAACCAAACGGACTCTAATTATGAGTACGTAACCTTATGCCGAGAAGGGCCTTTAAAATGTGCAGAAGAAAACCTCTTAAACCAGCGAGGTTACGCCTACGAAGCAATGGGGAGCGAAATAATGCGACTCCACTACGAGGCGAGCCAACGAGGCTTCACTCTTTAAATCTTTTTCTCGCCAATTGTGTGTTTGTGCATTTTTGTGTGTAATGTTTTGGTGTGTTTGGTTTGTTTTTGTTTGTTGTATGTTCTATTAAAACGGTCTACCATTTAAAAGTGATGAACCTTGAGTTCAATATGTTTTCATTGAAAACGATAAATGTTAAGTGTTACAACTGAATTATCGTTTTTCAAATTGCACGAAATTTCTTGTTGGATTCATAAGATATCTGTTAAATAGTAAACCACGAAAACAAAATAAAAAATAAAAAATTAAAAAAAAAAATCCTTTCTACTAAATTGAAGGTGAAACGCCTTGAGTTTAACTTGTTTCTTTGAAAATGAAAATGTTTAGGTGTCACAACTGAATTTTCATTCTTCAAATTGCACAAAATTTTTTTTTTAATTCTAAAAGTCTACAGTAGATTGCAAAATATACCTTTTTATCAATAACCGTAAAAATATATAACTTGTAAATCTTTGTCGTGGATAATGATAGGTTTGACGACCGAATTTATCTCTACCTAATCGATAGGAAACAAAGTTTTAAGTTTGAAAATTAGTTGATTTAGGGGTATACAAAAAAAAATAGAGTGTATTTTAATTTGTGTAATTTTTATTTTTCATGTACTTGTTTTAAAATTAAAAATGTTAATAATTTTAACACAAAAATAGAGTGTTTTTATTTTTAATTTGTTTTCGAAAAACTTTTAAAACATTAACTTTTAATGGATTGAATTTTATAAATTGAAATTATTGAAACATGTATTGAAATTAAAAATTTATAAACGGATTAAGATCAGGTCTAACAACCGAATTTCCGTTACAAATATAAATTTATAAAAGATATTTTTAAATTCAATTGATTTTAAGTTATATAAAAAAAAATATATATATATATATAGCTACACGAAACGTGTAGACCTACACGAAACGCGTGGAATTCAAAGCATACGCGAATCGTGTAGACCTACACGAAACGCGTAAGGTCAAAAAATAGCTGGACATATCAGATCGGGCAGAGGGCTTTTCTTCACACACTCTCTTTCAATTTTTTTTCTGCTGTGGACGAGAAGAAAACACAAAAACGCCAAAATCACACCCAAAACTTAAATTAACACTTCCAATCTTCTCCAATTCTTCAATCTTTCAACATGCCTAGATTGGTAAGGGTCCTAAACCCATTTTACCTCATGTTCTTCAAAGTTTTTCATTATTTATCTTTATGGCTTTAATCCGATTTATATGCATGTTATTGTTGATTTTTGCTTGATTATTGCTATATCATTGTTGTTAGTATGATATTAAACCCGATTAGCATGAAAAAATTGATGTTTAATTGGTTATTAAAAAATTAGGGTTTATACAAATTGGGGATAATTGTGAAATTGCTACTGAGGTGTGTTATTTTGGTTGTAATTAAATGTTTTTAAGTGTTTTGTCAGTAGTTATAACTCTTGAACATGATTTTGTTTGTTTGATTTTGTAATTTTTAATTTTAGTATGTTTTTGATAGTTTTTGTCATTTTAATGAATCAAGTATGAACTTTAATGCTATTAAGGATTGTTTAGAAGCTGAAATACACGCAATGTGATTGAATTGAATTAGATACACTTAGATAAATTGCGTGTTTTCACTTGTGAATTAAACTTTGCATATGAAACTTGATTTTTGATTTATGATTTTTGGTTTGTTTCTGTTTTGTTTTGAATCATAGAACTAAAACTTCCAAAGTTGTTGAAATAAATTGATTCATGTGGTGTTGAAAACAAGTTTGTAGGTTGAATTTAGACTCTTTGCTAACATTAACACATCCTATTGGGATGATTTTCTTGTTTTAAAATGTTATGCAGGGACCATTTAGAATGAGGGCATTTAACCAAAAACAAGCACAAGATCAAGTTACCCCCGAAATGGAACAACAACTCTTGAACCTACACCCGATCCTGCAATTTCCTAACGAATTACATCAAAGGGTGCAAAAAGTTAAGGATTTACTCATTCTGGTAAATCGAACAATCTCTCCAGTTTACGTTGTTGATTGGGATCCCCTAGGAGACCCAGTCAACTTAGATACACCGATAAGGGAAATTTTAACCCAAAGTTTCACGAATGAATTTGGGGAAATCACGTATTATAATGACTTTGAGAGATTGTTTAGGTTAAATTCTCCTGTATATAGAGAATGGTGTTTAGAATTTTATTCTACCGTTAGGATGAATATACACCCGGAAAATATCGAAGATACTAGTTTCCTACAATTTAGATTGGGTGGTGTAGATAGAGTAATGTCCCTAGGCGACATGACTATGGCTTTAGGGATTTACGACGGTAATGAGATGAATGCTCCAGGTTTTTGGGAATATATTTTTACAGGAGCTAGGTATACAGGAGATTATGATTCTTTGAGTGTCTGGCGCTCTTTTTCCCAAAAGAATACTTATGTAGCAGGCCAAGAATCATACCTTAAGATCACTGATGTTCGCTATCGAATAATTCATAAATTTATAAAGAACACAATTAACCAAAGGGCATTCCTTAATACAGATAAGATTAATTATGTTGACCTTTGGTATTTGGATGCAATCAGAGATAGGGATACGTTTATTAGTATACCCTATGGAGTGGCCTACTTTTTAGCCCATTTTGGTAAGGGTGCTCGAGGATCCAGTGACATGTCGGGGGGTCACTATATCACGTGTTTGGCAGCCTAGTTCGGTCTCGACCCGAACGAATTAGCACCTCCAATCCAACCGATAGATCAACAGGTTAAAACTTTAGGATTGGAGGTGTATAAGACAGCTAAGGCTATACGTGTGAGGAGTGGGGTACGTAGTTTAAGGCAACAGGAAGTTGCTGCTCACGCACCTATGGAAGAGGATGATGAACCCGCGAGGGAAGCTAGGAGGAGACGCAGAGAGACAGATCAGGCTAGCTCGTCTCATACAGGTACTTCTGATTTCGATATGCTCCAAAATTCTTTTAACGCATTGAGTTTAGATGTACGTAACTCATATCAAAACTGGGGAGTGAGATCAGAAGACCAGTATACTGCTTTGTCTCGGCAATTGGGGGATATTAGGCATACACAGCTAGATCAATATAATATGCTGTCCAACATCCGATATGATAAGAGGGGAATGGGAAATCAATTAGAGTAGGCGCACCAACAGGCATATCTATACGCGTCTAACCCGCAAGCTTACGCACCCTCAGCCTTTCCATCATATCCCCCATGGCAATCACCCGATGACCCTCTACCTCCACCCTATGACCATAACGCCACCATAGCCGCGAGTCAGGATGCATATAGGCGTTTCTACGAGGAACAACGCCTAAACGAGCAACGGCAGCGACAGCAACAGGAGGAGGGCGAACGAGGAGGCCCGTTTTGGAATCCATTTAACTAGTTCTATTCTTTAAAACATTTTTATTTTTATGGTTTGTAATAACATAATTGTATGGTGTGTATTGATACTTTTTATACTTCTTATGTTTTATTATATATTAGTAAGAAATTAGTGTGGGGTAATATTGTTTTGTACGATTGAAGTACAACCCCATGTTTTGTATGTTTTTAACATGGTTTTGACAGGTACAGAAGAAAATGCAATTAGACGAAACGAAACATCGGATTACATTGTGATACAAACGTTGGATAAAATCATAGGTAAAACAATTTGAAAATCCAAATCGGTTAACAAAGGAAGTTCCAAATACTTCACACTATTTGTCCTCTCAAATTTATACATTATTATCTGATTTTATGTAATGAGGGCATTACATAATCTTAAGTGTGGGGTGGGAATATATAAATTCTCGAGAACTTATAATTTGGTGATTTTTATCAAGATTTATAAAAATTTTAAACAAATATATCAAATGAATTTTTAAGGTAACTACGAGCGATTAAAGCATAGGTGTCAAAAACCGAAATTATCGTCTCAATACATTAAAAACGCATAAGTTTATTTGTTTAAAACCTATAAAAGAAAACCAATTATAACAAGAATTTATAAAACCTTATGTTGAGAACCATATATCACATGTTTCTATGAAGTTATTGCAGATATCATTGCTTTGGAACGTATAAACCTGAATATTCCACTATTACGAGTAATAGAGGATGAATCAAGTCCATCCCGTAAGGAAGTAAAGTCTTCCAAATTGACACACTTGCTAACTTATGTTAGAAGATGTAGTCCAGAACAGCTGTAGGTTGACGAAAAATCTTGAAAAGTCATCCCTAAGATCGGCTGGAAATCCACCTAACCTCAGCATCAAACAGGGTTTTTGGTGGTCAGACTTATCCTAACCATGAGATGGATCTGTCTCGTACAATGGGGGGCACAATGCAAATTAGCTTTTAAGACTAATGAATCTAATCCCCAGATGGATGATCTCCGTAAAGATCAACTGCATCTATGTTTGACCGCGGTCAACATACATATGCCATAACAAATTGAGGTGTGCAAACTCATGGTTCACCGATGATATTTGGACACGATATAATTTTGTTCTAAAACTTATGCTATTTTATGAATTATATTTGTGTAAAACCATTTTTTGGAAATTCGGCTTCAAGTTCCATGATACTACAATCATGGGGGCGAATAGCTTGCTAATCGCCAACTGAGACTTCGGTTTTCAGTTACCCTCAACCGGAATTTGAGGTTAAAACTGGAAAACGTGTCTAGTGTAAAAACTAGCATGACATTTTATAAAATCATAAAACGTTTTCACAAGGTCCAATTTTCCCTAAGGATCCAAATTTTTAAACCTTAAATCACGAGTTTCATGTTTGTTTCTGTTGTCAGAATTTCGTTTCGTGTGGTGTGCGTGTGATTCAATAAAAATTGTGTAGTGTGCAAAACTTATTCCTTATAGCGTGTGTTTCATTTCGTGTAGTGTGTGTTGTGTGATCTAATGTTCAATAAGGAAAAATATGTAATGTTCTAATTCTGTTCAAAGATGTAATTGCTTGAGGACAAGCAACGTTCCAGTGTGGGGTATTTTGATATTGCTCTAAACATACATATTATTCGACGCAATATCAGTTATATTTCATCAGCTTTTATCATTTAAAAAGACATTCAACGTATAATATTCAAGAAAAACGACAAAAGTGGACAAGAGCTTGCTATTTGAAAAAACGACGATAAAACGATAGTTTTAACCAAATTTATATCAAGAAAAGTTTATCCGAATGAAAGTACAAGATAGATGAAGAAAAGAGTTCAAATGGAAAGTGCCAAGTCAGTACACGTCGATACGAGGTCAACAAAGAACAAACGAAAAAAAATAAAAATATGAAAACTGCAAGATACCCATACGCGAATCGTGTAGGCTTACACGAAACGCGTAGTAATTTAGCCTTACGCGAATCGTGTGACCTCTACACGAAACGCGTAATGTTAGGCCGAGTTTAATCATTTATCAGATAAGGGCGGCTGCTTTATGTGTTAAAAACCAATTCTTTTTCTCAAATGTGGTACAACAAGGAATCAACAAGCCTACCTACTACTTGAAGATACATGTTAAATACGGAGTACTATCAACAGAATCAAACACACATTTTTTTAGACAAAAGATATCAAAGAACACAATTACTATACACATATTACTGTAAATTAATTTTAGTACTCCGCATTATTTTCATTCAGTTTCAATATTTAATATTTAGGATAGTTTCAAATATTTAGGGTGTATTGTTCGTGATTAAGGGTAATATTGTACGCGTGAAAAGGGTGTTATTATTGTAATTTTCCTACCGTTTGAAGTTAATGAAAGTGAAGATATTTTAGTAAGTTTACTCTGTTAAAATTAGCGTTGTTATTATGTTTGCATATCTATATTTTTATGTTTACCCTAGTGTAATGAATAGCTAAATTTCCTTAGTGTTTACTTAGATGTAGAGCCCCTAGTGAAATGGATTGTTATCAATTGTAAAAGTTAAAATGTAACTTTAGTATTTTTAATATTGAGCCTAGTTAAAAGAACCATTATTGTGTAATTAGGTATTTAATCCTTGCCACTTAATTTATTAAATTTAAATAACGAAAGTTGTTTTTATTTACATAAATTAAGCTTCAACATTAAAATGATCTAGACGAATTTATATATAAATTATTAACACCAATTTAGAAATAAACTTCGGTGGTTTGGGTAATATCAATAATTATATGATAGTGAAATTGTAAAAAGGGAAACCGTTACAATTTGGGTATTGGCGAAAGTCAAAACTAGGCTAGGTCTCAATTTAAATACTTAGGGAATAGTAGCTATCTAAATAGAATCCGAAGAAAATTAGATTTATTTTAGTTAGTTGTAACCTTACATTTATTCGAAAGAAAAATATAAAGTTTAATACTAAAACATTTAAATAAGGCTTAAAACTCAAAACAATCCATGGACCTAGGGGTGACACATTTAAGTAAACACTCCCATTTATCCCATTATTATTTCTTGTAAACGTATTATTATCATTATTTACGAATTATTATTTTAAAATAAAAAAACAATACATAAAAACATTTAAATCCGTAACAGACTGTTTGTCACAGTTTATATATCATACGCGAATCGTGTATGGTATACGCGAAACGCGTATGCCTGTAAATCAAACTGTACGATCAGAATCACACAATTCGCGTAGATTTTAAATTATACGCGATACGCGTATAAATACGCGAAACGCGTATGTACAAGACACGGCTACAGTACCAGTTAGGGCAAAATTAGGGTTTTAGTTATTTTAATTATTATATTTAAGTTATTATTACATAATTTATATTACTTATTATAAAATACTTTAATACATGTTTAAAACCTACTAATTAGTGTTAATTATTATAAGTTTATAATTTGTAATTAGTTTATAATTAGTTAATTATTTCAATTCCTATTAATTTGTATTAATCTTATTAAAAATATCATTTAGTTAATTTAAATAAATTTATATTATAATTACTCAAAACAAAATTCTAAACATATAGTTTTATTAAAAGTTACTATTTTACTAATTACCCTTTAGTAATAAAATATTCGCATCCTAATTAGTATAATCTCATTTAGTTCCTTTTTAAGTTAATTATTGTAATCTTGTAATTTTATTTAGTAAATTAGTTTAAGTTATTTTCTTTTACTGTTATTTTATAAATTCCTAATCCAAAACCCCCTTTAATTAAGTTTGACATCAAAGACTATTAAAAACCATTAAACACTCCATCTCCCTGTGGAACGAATCGGATTTACCGACAAACTAAACTACACGGATAGGACTAGTTGCCTATATATGTGTGAAATCAACCTGAATTCAATAAAATACCACATATACAGTAAATCAATTCGTGTAACAAAACAACTCAAATCCGTTCATAAATAAAGGTTACGATCCAGCACATCAACATTCTATGGTTGAATTATCGAAATCGAATATGACCCTTTTTATTAAGTCTGGTAATCTAAGAATTAGGGAACAGACACCCTAATTGACGCGAATCCTAAAGATAGATCTATTGGGCCTAACAAACCCCATCCAAAGTACCGGATGCTTTAGTACTTCGAAATTTATATCATATCCGAAGGGTGTCCCAGAATGATGGGGATATTCTTATATATGCATCTTGTTAATGTCGGTTACCGGGTGTTCACCATATGAATGATTTTTATCTCTATGTATGGGATGTGTATTGAAATATGAAATCTTGTGGTCTATTATTATGATTTGATATATATAGGTTAAACCTATAACTCACCAACATTTTTGTTGACGTTTTAAGCATGTTTATTCTCAGGTGATTATTAAGAGCTTCCACTGCCGCATACTTAAATAAGGACGAGATTTGGAGTCCATGCTTGTATGATATTGTGTAAAAACTGCATTCAAGAAACTTATTTTGTTGTAACATATTTGTATTGTAAACCATTATGTAATGGTCGTGTGTAAACAAGATATTTTTGATTATCATTATTTGATAACCTACGTAAAGCTTTTGAAACCTTTATTTATGAAATAAAGGTTATGGTTTGTTTTAAAAATGAATGCAGTCTTTGAAAAACGTCTCATATAGAGGTCAAAACCTCGCAACGAAATCAATTATTATGGAACGTTTTTAATCAATAAGAACGGGACATTTCAAAGGGTAATTGAATATATGAAACAGTTCAAAAATTTTCGAGGCTCAACATTACAGACTTTGCTTATCGTGTCGAATTCATATAAAGATTAAGTTTAAATTTGGTCGAAAATTTCCGAGTCGTCACAGTACCTACCCGTTAAAGAAATTTCGTCCCGAAATTTGATTAGGATGGTCATGGCAGACAATAAGTATGTTATTATGACGCATACGAGCTGAAAATTAGAGTTTATCATCATTGAGTAATATAGAATAAACAATTCAATTTTTGTGAAGAGTACGAATGAAGTTATCACAAAAGAGTGAAAAGAATAAATGCAGATTTGTCTTGTCTGGTGATGTAGTCATGGTTGATTTTAGAAAACAAGGTGCTTCTTAACTTTTGACGTTGTCTTTATTGAATTCCGGAATTCAAGGGATTTTAAAGAAATCTTTGAAATCTAAATAGGATCTGATTCTTCGGGATTTAAGGAAATTAGGATCCTCTTTGATTAAATGCGATAATCTGTCTTGATTGCTCTGTCTGATATTTCACTATAAATCCACCCTCTTCATTTCCTTTATATTTTGGATTTCCATACTTTTGTTTTCTCTTCCCGACTTTAAGTCAAGCGAATAATGGTTCAGAATTCGTAAATATAAAGTTTCGAATGAACATGAATAACGTTCTAAGAGAGAAATTGTAATAGCATGATCTTGATTGGTTAAATTACCAGTATTCAAGAGAAAAGATAGAACTAATAAGAAAATATGTTCTCGATTTGTTTAGAGATTAGGTAGAATGTAAGAGTCGTGTAATATGGTACATGATGACGTTATAATCTGTGAATCATCACGTTCCATTAGAAACCAAGCATGACTTACTGTAATATAATCACGTTGATCATGTGTTATTATATTATATTAAATCATGCATCAATTTCCAACACTACTTCAAAAACATTCATAGTTTTAACTCGAAAGTTTACAGAATATAGAAACTAACAGTTTCTTATATGATGTAACACTGATATCACAAAGAGATAAATGATTTCAGATAAAAATAGTTATGAAAATATCTTCAGAAATATCGAGGATATTTATAATAAAATATACGATGATATCTTAGAATTTCTAATATCGAAGAATGATGGAGAAGATTTGTCCATAAAGGTTTAGAATCGGGAGCAAGGTATTCGATAATGACTTCAGCAGATACTGAATCATTTGGGTTCTTTGAAGGCAGGTTTAGTCTTGGTGATTTGTCTAAGGCCTCCTTCATAGTTTCGCATAATCCGCTTTTCGGTACTAAATTTTCTATTGAGTGTTTCCAACACTCCATTCTTTATCATCATACTTTTGACTGTTAAGGTCATTTGCAGTTTTTTTTTGTTACTTCATTCAACTTTTTCAAAATTCAGAGTATTGATTCGCAGACTAGTGCTTTTCAGAATTTCAGAATGGAAGATCATAATTTTAAGAGATAAATGTTATATGTACACATACAACTGCTTACGAGATTTAAAATACTGATTGCTGATTCCCGATAATTGGTATGGCAATTCTTGTTACAAGATGTAGATGAGGACATGATAGGATTTCAATGAATAAAAATGATTTTTCGAAAAGTCAAAGATCAATGAAGTTGTTGGTAAGTTTACTGCTAATGTGGTGGGATATAAACGATTCCTCAGTAACGATGATGAAAGGCAAACTTATACATCAAGGTTATAATAAGGTTAATTCGAATGAAAGTCGAAGTTAACTTGTTGAAGCTGTGACAAAATTGGCTAATTTGAAAAAGAATTGCAATGTTATTTTCGGTAATAACAACGCCAAAGGAGCTAGCACAGATATGTGTTAAATGTTTACTCAGGTTCTGAGAGTTTTTCAGGTGCATAACTATATGCATAAATCTTTCCTTCCGTAGATGAAGTGTGGTTGGTTCATCTTCTCGATTGAGGTGTTTTCAAGAATCATGAAAGGTTTGAACGCAGATTGTAATCGTCAAGATACAAATGAAGTTTAGGATGAAATCAAGTGGCAAACTTAAATGAATGTTTAGTTTCATATGTTATAATCAATATTTTAATTCATTTTAATTGTCCAATGTTATTAGTCCACAGTCAATAGTCCACAGTTAATAGTCCGATAATTCATATATAGTTTAATATATAATATTCGAATTAATTAATACGTATCGTGACCCGTGTACATGTCTCAGACTCGATCACAACTCAAAGTATATATATTATTGTAGAATCAACCTCAACCCTGTATAACTAACTCCATCATTACTGCATATAGAGTGTCTATGGTTATTCCAAATAATATATATAGATGCGTCGATATGATATGTCAAAACCTTGTATACGTGTCCCGATATTTAAATGCGTAAATAACAGTATTTAAATGACGATAAATAAAGTGCGTAAAATAAATAACAGAAATTAAATGACGATAAATAAAATTGCTAGAATATAAATTGCGATAAATAAATTGCGATAATAAAATGTAATAAGGAATTAACAGTTAGCTAGGATTTTGTTAGCGTGGATTCTTAACAAAATTTTCTCATGGTTAATTTGTTTGTTTCTAACAAATTTTATTTTTGTCCAATGTTTTCTTCATTATGCCACTTGTTGGATTCCGATAGATCAAAATCCAAATATGAAATTGAATGAAAAGGGTTATTCTGCGGTGAACAGATACGTATATCGGTGGTTGTAAATAGGATAGTAAATGATTGTTGAATTAGATTTGAAAGAATGTATAGTGTACTTATTAATGTGAAATCTAAATATTCCTCGGGTATTACCTACCCGTTAAAATATTTTCACCATTAACAGTTTGTACGAAAGAATTTTTAATTACAATCTTTATGAAAAAATATATATACATATATATTTTCTTCAGATGTAATCATGGATTTAATGAGTCAATATGATATTAAACTCATTTGATTTACCATTAGAACAAGAATATATAACCTCTAAAACATTAGAGATTACATAATCGTCATGTCGAATGAAGATAAATGATGTAGAACGATTTGTAGATTGATGATTATGCTCGAGGTACATAATGAGATGTTGAAGTGTGTGATGTTGAACTTGGGTTGTTGGTGGTACTGGTATTGATGTTGGTGCTGGTGATGTTGCTGAAGCTGGTAAATTTTGCATAATATTCTCCAAAGTCACTACCCGAGCGCGAAATTAGTTGACTTCTTCTATTATTCCTTTATCGGTTGGAACGAGTGGATGAATAAGGTTTAGGATTTTAGATAGAATATAATCTTGGCGAGATATTCGGGAAATGAGAGTGAAAATGGTGTTTCGGATTGGTTCGCCGGTGAGTGCTTCAGGTTCATCGCCAAGAGGTGAATTTGGTTGATGGAAAGGATTGCCTTCTTCGTGTCTCCATTGATTAAGTCGACTATGAACCCATCCTCAATTCATCCAGAATTGAAGATGACTAGCTGGTTGATCCATTTCATTTATACTATTTTCGGAGCTTAGGTGAATATCCATGTCAAAATAGCTGTCGGAATAACTATCAGAATAGCTATCGGAATCTGAGGGACTCGAACTGGTTGAAGGATTCATCTCGTATGAGCAGATGAAGGATTTTCGATAAAAAAAAATAGATTATAGGATGTAGATTAGTACCCTGCAATACATAATTTACATATGCATATATAATACTAAAATTCCATAAGTTACGGAGGAATCTACGGAACTGTCAGGCAAAGTTTAAAGTAATATATACGCTAAGATATGAATTTTTGTCTTTACCCTATTCATGCAATCAATGCAGTAAGATGTGTCTAGACTAAGAATGATAAGCAGGTAATTTTCGACACGAAATAATAAGCAAAACTTTTGACATGCAGACACGGTCGAAGTCCAGACTCACTAATGCATCTAAACAACTATCGGTTAGACACACTAATGCAAGACCTGGTTTGCTAAGACCACTGCTCTGATACCACCTATAGCGACCCATCATAATCCATCTATATGAATACATTACATTTGGTTACATCGCGAGGTACTTGACCTCTATATGATACATTTTACAAACATTGCATTCGTTTTTAAAAGACAAACTTTCTTCAAATCGAATGTTGACGGCATGTATACCATTTCATAATATATTCAACTATAATTGACTTAATAATAATCTTGATGAACTCAACGACTCGAATGCAACGTCTTTTGAAATATGTCATGAATGACTTCAAGTAATATCCTTAAATTGAGCAAATGCACAGCGGAAGATTTCTTTCATACATGAGAATAAACATGCTTTAAAGTGTCAACTAAAAGGTTGGTGAGTTCATTAGTTTATCATAATCATTCATTTTCATCATTTTAATAGACCACAAGATTTTCATTTCCATTTCTCATAAAAATACGTCTCATGCATAGAGACAAAAATAATCATTCATATGGATTGAACACCTGGTAACCGACATTAACAACATGCATATAAGGATATCCCCTATCATTTCGGGACATCCATCAGACCTGATAAAACAACATTGAAGTACTAAAGCATCCGCTACAACGGATGGGGTTTGTTAGGCCCAATAGATCTATCTTTAGGATTCGCGTCAATTAGTAGACTGGTTTACTAATTCTTAGGTTACCAAGCAAAAGGGGCATATTCGGATTCGATCATTCAACCATATAATGTAATTTCGATTACTTGTGTCTATTTCGTAAAACAGTTATAAAAGCGCATGTATTCTCAGTCCCAAAAATATATATTGCAAAAGCATTTAAAAAGGGAGTAATGAAACTCACACTACTGTATTTTATAGTAAAAATACATATGACGGCACTGAACCAGTGCAGGGTTGGCCTTCGATTCACGAACCTATATCATTCATATGTATATTAAGACATATACTTATAATCGAACAAAATATATATTATTATTAGTGATATAACTGTTATTTAATGAATTTTTATGTTCTATTAATAACTTAAATATATTTATTTTAAGTAACTAATTATTATTTATTATCATAATAATAAATTTATTAATATCAATATTTTAAATACTTGTTAAATATATTAATACATTATTAAATGTATATAAGTCTAATAGATTTATATAAAACGTTATATTTCATATAATTTGGTACTAATTATATTAATGTAGGTTTTAACCAAAAGTATATATATATATATATATATATATATATATATATATATATATATATATATATATATATATATATATATATATAACTCATGTCATATTATTTTTAATTATCATATTATAATATTTCATTAATATTTATTTAAACTATATGTATTATATATTTCTCAATTATAGTCGTAATGTTATTCGTACTTTTAATATATATAAATGATTCATATGAAACTAACAATTTCGTTTTAAAGTTATAAAATATATTAGGTAGTAGTTACTAAAGAAATCCTCATTAACACTAACGTTAAATTTTAAATCGTTATGTATTATTTGTATAAGTCTATATATTACCCTTCCATATAACTATATAAATCATCATGACTTTCATCTTCGAATTATATTATCATAATACCTCATAACATATTATAAATCTTATATATTTTAGCAATAATACTTATCCTTCATACAAATATTTTTATGTTTAAGTCGAAACCATAATATATTTATTATTACCTTTAATTTATAATTATCATAATTATGTTCTTCTTTAATTCTTTTAGCATCATAAATTCCTAAATTATAATAATAATAATAGTAATAATAATAATAATAATAATAATAATAATAATAATAATAATAATAATAATAATAATAATAATAATAATAATAATAATAATAAAGATTATAATAACAATAATAATAATAATAATAATAATAATAATAATAATAATAATAATAATAATAATAATAATAATAATAATAATAATAATAATAATAATAATAATAATAATAATAATAATAATAATAATAATAATAATAAGGAAAACTACCTTAAGGGGAAAGGCTTCAAAAAAAGAACTAAACTATCTTAGCCTAGGTTTGAAGCTTCTTTTCTGTTATACTTATAAACCAATTATATTTAACTCGTATTTTGTGTTCTACCCTTTCCTTCATCTTCCTCACGAATTCAGAGCAACCAGAATAACTCAAAGATTTAAATAACTTTCTTATAGTTTTGTTAAAAACTTATAAACAACAAGAAAAATGATATTATTTATAAACAAGAAAAATGAAAAAAATATAAAAAAATAAAAGCTGCGTCGCTGAATGAATGAGAAAAAAAAATAAACTTTGATTTCGAGCACGTTTTGGACAAATGTTACAACACAAAATACATTTCAAATCACTGCTATAATCTATTGGAATCATCAATTGCTTAAGAAACATAAAAACGATTACGAATTTCGCGATGAATAAAATAGTTGACTTTTTAGAAACAAAATTTGACTCCAAAATTCTTGATAACTAATATGAATTGAGACCTCAAACTTTACAGAAAGATTAAGTAAAAGGTTCCTAACAAAATGGTTTTATTACATTTTGAAATTAGTTTCAAATTCAAAATCTGACCAAAAAGTTGTGGATACAGAGTGACGAGCTGTTTAAATACCTTTTTATGAATTTAATTGATTTGAATAACTGTTGATTGTGGTAATTGAATTTGATAGTGGAAGGAAAAATTAAATGACTAAATTTAATTACTCCTCTTGCTCATTTATATGGAGAATGTGTTCTTGGTTTGCAGTTTCAGACGACAAAAGAAAAAAATAAAAAGAAGGAAAAATGGATGTATATCTCTAACAAAAATTTGTCTAGTAATATGACTAATTCGATTTATGATCCTAATCTGGCAGACAAATCAAATAGACCTGATAGCTACATCAAACAGATTTTGTTTGATAGTTGTTAATGTGATATGTAATTCGAATGTAGAACATTTAAAGTAGGAATCATGAGCAGCAAGTAAACTAATTTGATTGTGATAGATAAATATAAATATTACGCATTATATCAGTACCACATATATCTGCTTTTTATATAGTTGTATTCGTTTATATTATCTGTTATTATATTTATTCGTATATTTATATAGTTTATATATATGTTTTATATATTTTTATATATGAAATCTATATATATCAATATGATATATCTATATATCTATTTAATTAGTTATATTAGTATTTTATATGAGTTATAATACTATTTATCATACAACTTTAATATTTAACCTTAATATTAATAATAATAACAAAACTAATAACAATAATAATTAATAGACAAAATAATAATATTAATGATATTAAGATCATAATAATACTAATAAGAATAATGACAATACTAAAATGATAATTTTAGTAATCAAGATAATAATACTTTTAATAACCCTAATAACAATTAAAATTATAATGATACTAATAATGGTCATAATAATAAAGATTATAGTTTTATTATAATAATAATGATATTAACATTGATAAATTTAATATTAATAATAACAATAACATAACAAATCAAATGTATAAATTTTAGTTTATAATTGGTAGTAATATTAATAGTACTGATAATAACGTTTATAATAATACTATAACAACTAGAATTTACTTGCATTTATATTTTTCATATTAATATTACAATTTATTACTTATGTAAGATTTATTAATTGTATAATATAAAAATTAACATTTATACACTTTATATATATATATATATATATATATATATATATATATATATATATATAGACTCATTGTAATAACAACTTAATTACTTTGTATATTTCTTTTCATTTCTAATTCAAATGATTAAATTGTATTTTATTAATTCCTATTATCACATACACTTTCATTTATATTTATATATATACCTATTTACTTACAACCATTTTTCGTGAATCCTCGGAAATAGTCAAAGGGTAATTGAATATATGAAACAGTTCAAAAATTTTCAAGACTCAACATTACAGACTTTGCTTATCGTGTCGAATTCATATAAAGATTAAGTTTAAATTTGGTCGAAAATTTCCGGGTCGTTACATATATTATATTATATTCTTGTGCAATGTTGACTTGTAATTTTAGCTCCGTTGTCTTGTACGTTTTTTACCGGTTTATGTCTCGGTTCTGGATTTTCGAACGTCCTTTCGTACGCTTAGATATCTTGTACTTTGCGTTTTGTAATTTGAACTAAAAATTATTTTCCTTAACTCCTAAAATCCGCGCAAGTCTTTAACTCACTTTTAGTGGCACTTTTCAGGCTTTAGTGGCACTTTTTTTTCAATTCTTTAATCTTCTTGCTTCGTCTTCACATTTATTTATCTAAACGATTACAACTTAAAAATATAATAATTACAACTAAAAACTTTACATATTTGGATGATATTGTGACTAAATATATGTTCATTTGGAGCACTATCAAATATCCCCACACTTGAGCGTTGCTTGTCCTCAAGCAATACAAAACTTGAAATTAAATCCCACTTTACTCGACTCACTTTTTTTATTCTCACACTTTGTACAGCAGTGATTTTGATGCGGTGGTATAAACAATGATAGTAACGATGTGGTTTACAGTCCCACATGACTATGAAAATTTAGATCCCTTAAGTTTCATGACCCGTCCTAATCCATCTGGACGAATACATTACATTTGGTTACATCGTGAGGTACTTGACCTCTATATGATACATTTTACAAATATTGCATTCATTTTTAAAAGACAAACTTTCATTACATTGACAGTTGACGGCATGCATACCATTTCATAATATATCCAACTATAATTGAGTTAGTAATAATCTTGATGAACTCGACGACTCGAATGCAACATCTTTTGAAATATGTCATGAATGACTTCAAGTAATATCTCGAATATGAGCAAATGCACAGCGGAAGATTTCTTTCATACCTGAGAATAAATATGCTTTCAAGTGTCAACCAAAAGGTTGGTGAGTTCATTAGTTTATCATAAATAATCGTTTCAGATAGTATAATAGACCACAATATACTCATATTTCAAAAACAATCTGTGCAGGTCTGCTCACTGCTGGAAAATCATTCATACGATATATAAACGCCTGGTAATCAACCTTAACAAAATTCATATAGAATATCCCCTGCATACCGGCATTCCGCACAGTCATGCAAAAGCATACAAACAGGCCACTCTTTTAAATATGATGGTTGTGTACATTTCACAAACAGATCATATCTTTTAAAGCTGGCGATTGTATACCTATTTCGAAGTACTAAAGCAGTTCAAATTCTCTGACTGGGGCTTGTGAGTGCCCATAGATCTATCTTTAGGATTCGCGTCAATTAGGAGCTCAGTTTCCTAATTCTTAGATTACCAGACTATAAAGGGGTGATATCCGGTGTACTCGTAACTCAATCGTAGAATGTTTTTAAGTACTTGTGTCTATTTCGTAAAACAGTTATAAAACAGCGCATGTATTCTCAGTCCCAAAAATATATATTGCAAAAACATTTAAAAAGGGAGTAATGAAACTCACAATACTGTATTTTGTAGTAAAAATACATATGACGACACTGGATAAGTGCATGGTTGGCCTCAAATTCACGAACCTATATCATTTGTATATATATTAACATACGTAATTGTAATCTAACAAATATGTATATTATTATTATTGATGTAATTTTTTATATATAATAAATTAATAATTTTCATTATATATATATATATATATATATATATATATATATATATTCATTTTATATATAAATGTTAATATAGATAAGTTATGTTTGTTAAGTACATAATTATATATGAAATCTTTTATTTTTATGCTTATGACTTTAATAATGTCATTAAAACTTTTATTTTTATAATCATAATTATTTTAATAATAGTGATTTAGATAATACTGATAACAATAATAATGATAATTTTAGTAAAAATAATACTTTTAATAATAAGGGTAAAAGTGATAGTTTTAATAGAATTTTCAGAAATCATACACTAATACTAATGTTAGTGTTTAAATGATAAATCTATTAATGATACTTTGTAATAATAGTAATAGTAATGATAATACCAATTTTAATAAACTGACATATTTAAATATGATACTTTTAATAATGATAATAATAATACTACTAATAATAATAACTATGAATATAACAATTTTACTATTAATGAATCAATGATAATAAGTTTAATAATGTTGATACTAACTATCATATTAATAACAATAATGATAGTATTAATAATAATGCCTATGTTAATAATTATAAAATGATACTAATAATAGAATTTATAATAATAAATTTTATTGTTTTCATAATAATAATCATAATTCTAAAAATGATAATATCCATAGTAATGATACTTAAGGCTAATACTCTTAATTTAATTAATGATAATGATACTTCTAAATATTTAGTAATAATAATAATTTTCATATTTGTATTTATAATCAATATATATATATATATATATATATATATATATATATATATATATATATATATATATATATAATCCTTACAATCTTTTTTTATCATAAATAATAATAATACTTAGTAATGATAATAACCTAACTTATAATGATAATCAAGATATTAATAACAATGAATAACATAATGATAACAGTAATTAATAATAAAGATAATAATAATAATAATAATAATATTAGTAATAATAATATTAATAATAATAATAATAATAATAATAATAATAATAATAATAATAATAATAATAATAATAATAATAATTATTATTATTATTATTATTATTATTATTATTATTAAAATGAAACTACCTTAAATGATTTTCCAAAAAAAAAATGCTCATGATCATACTCGAACCCGAGACCTCATGCTTAAACCAAAACACCTCAAACCACTCGACTGCCTTTGCTATTTTTGAATTAATCACAACCCAAAATTTACTTAACCCGTAATTATTTTCAGTTTCAATTTCCTTCCTTCTTCATCCACTCAATCGACTAAATTCAATATTCAAGAATTATAATAACAAAACAATGAAACGTGTTTTGAATTTTAAAACGAAATAAAACAATTCAGAATCGTTGATTTTAATCCCATACATATGAAGAACAAAAAAAATTAAAATAAAATAATGGATAAACTCGTTCATAACTCAAACATTGATTCAATGATTAAGACCGTTTTAGACCACGATTTCTAAATGAAATATGTTTTAAATCATTCCTACAAACTTTATGGACCATCAATTTAGTATGAAACAAAAATACGAATCCTAATTTTGATGATGAATAATCGATTGACTTTTTAAAATTAACCTTTGACTCCTAAATTCCAACTCGTTAAGAGGAATTGGAATGTGATACTTTACAGATAGTTTGAACACATTATTTCCAAAAGAACTACATTTAAGGTTTTGAAATTGATTTCAAATTCGAGTTTATCAGAAATTTAGACATGAACAGAGCACGTCCAGTGTTCTTTTTTTTATAATTAAATTAAATCAGAAAATGGATGTAATGGTGTTAGTTGATAATGAATATGTATAAGAGAATGACTTAATCCATATAAGTGTGGAATTCGTTTGGTTTATAGTCGATTGAGTCTCAGACAGAAGGAATCATCAGGTACAGAATTAATTAAAAAAAATAAAAAGTTGAAAATTGATTGATAACAGAATTTGGACTTTGTTCAAGTAATTCAACACTGATTTGTACTAGTTAATTGACAGAAAATAAATATGTATATGTATCTATATATGTATATGTATTTATATACACGGTATTAATTTATTTATACATATGTATATGTATATATATATATATATATATATATATATATATATATATATATATATATATATATATATATATATATATATATATATCGATATTCTGTAAATGTATATGTATAACTATATATGGATTATATATATATATATATATATATATATATATATATATATATATATATATATATATATATATATATATATATATATATATATATATATATATTATATTAATTATATAAAGAAACACAACAATATTATTTATATAAATGTTACTATTTAATATTAATTTTAATTATAATGAAACTAATAATAATAGCATTAATAATGACAATAATATCAATAAGATTAATGACAATACTTGTATAAATCAAAATTCATATAATAATATTAATAATACAAATATTAGTATTAACACTTATATTGAAAGTAATGTTAATAATATAATTTTTATATTTTAGCTTGTACTCAAATTTAATTATTAATATAAAAACATATATTAAATATTGAATATTTATATATTTTATATATTTTACAATATACATAAAATTTTGATTTTACATAGAAGTCATATATATATATATATATATATATATATATATATATATATATATATATATATATATATATATATATATATATATATATATATATATATATATATATATATATATACATATATTCATAGTAACTCAAGTTTTCTGTTTATTATTTTACATTTTTAACTACAATGATTAAGTGTTCTTTATTAATTCAAAATATTGTATATATACTTATTTTTATATTTATGTCTATATATGTATCTACGTATTTATTTACACACAATCGTTCGTGAATCGTCGAGAGTAGTCAAAGGTTAACTGATTATATTAAAACAGCTCCAAAATTTTTAGACTCAACATTACAGACTTTGCTTTATCATGTCGGAATCATATATAGATTAAGTTAAAATTTGGTCGAAAATTTCTGGGTCGTCACAGTACCTACCCGTTAAAGAAATTTCGTCCCGAAATTTGATTGAGGTCGTCATGGCTAATAATAAAAATGTTTTCATGATGAATATGAGTTGATAAATAGAGTTTTATTACTATAAAGTAATATGAAATAAACAATTATTTATATGAAGTGTACGAGTGAAGCTATCACAAAAGAGTGAAATGAGAAAATAAAGTTTCGTCATAACTTTTGACGTAGATAGGGTTGATTTTCGGAGTTCAAGGGATTTGAAGAAAATCTTTGGAATCTGAAAAAGATCTGATTTCCTCGGGATTAAGGAAATTAGGATCCTCTTTGGTTAAATGCGATGATCTTTCTCGATTGCTTTGTCAGATATTTCATTATAAATCCATTCCCTTCTTTTCCTTATTTCCACAACTCACACTTTCTATTCTTTCTCACTCAATTCATACTTTTGTTTCCTCTTCCCGATTTTAAATCAAGCGAATAATGGTCCAGAATTCATAGATATGGAGTTTCGAATGAACATGACTAATGTTCTAAGAAAGAGATTGTAATAGTATGATCTTAATTGGTTAAATTACCAGAAATCTCTGGTAAAGATAGAACTATCAAGAAATATGTTCTTAATACGTCTAGAGATTAGGTAGAATGTAAGAGTCATGTAACATGGCACATGACGACGTTATAATCTGTGAATCATCACGTTCCATTAGAAACTCAGCATGACTTACTGTAATATAATCACGTTGATCAAGTGTCATTATATTATACTAACTCATGCTTCAGTTCCTAACACTACTTTGAAATCATTCTTACTTTAACTCGAAGGTTTCAGAATTTAGAAACTAAAACAGTTTTTTTATGATATAACACAGATAGAGCAAAGAGATAATTAATGTCGGACAAGAATATTTATGATGATATCTTCAGAAATATTAAGGATATTTACAACGAAAGATACGATAATATCTTAGAATTTTAGAATCAAATTGTGATGAAGAAATTCATTCACAATGATTTAGAGCGATTAAGGAGTAAGGTATTCGCTAAAGATTTCATCAGAAACAGAATCATCAAGATTCTTTATGTACAAGTTTAGTCCTTGTGATTTTTTCAGAGTCTCCTTCATGGTTTGCTTAATATGTTTTCTAGTTCCAACTTTTCTGCTTTGCCAATATACTATTCTTTACCATCAAACTTCATACGGTTAAGGTTGTTTACGGTTGTTTACAGTTTCTGCTGCTTCATTCAGCTTTTTCAGAATTTGAATGGGTGCTTTTCAGAATTTCAGAATGGAAGATCATAATTCTAAGAGATAAATGTTATATCTATACATATAACTGTTGATGTAAAAATGCTGTGAGATTCAAAATACTGATTGATTATTTTCGATAGTTGGTATGAAAATTATTGTTACAAGATGTAGATGGATATATGATAGGGTTTCAATGAATATTATGATCTTTCGAAAAGTTAAAGATCAATGAAGTTGCTGGTAAGTTTACTGCTAATGTGATGGGATATAAAGGGTTCCCCGGTAACGATGACGAAAGACAAACTTATATATCAAGGTTATAATAAGGCTAATCCGAATGAAATTCAAAGATGATTTGCTGGATCTATGACAAAATTGGCTAATTTGGAAAAGAATTGCATTGTTATTTTCGATAATAACAATGCCAAAGGAGCTAGCACAGATACGTGTTAAACGTTTACTCAGGTTCCGAGTGTTTTAAGGTGCATAATTGTATGCATCAATCTTTTCTTCCATAGATGAAGTGTGGTTGGTTCATCCTTTTGATTGAGGTGTCTTCAAGAATCATGAAAGGTTTGAACGCAATTTGTAAACGTTAAGATGCAAACGAGGTTTAAGATGAAATCAAGTGGCAAACTTGAAGAAATGTTTAGTTTCATATGTTATAATCAATAATTTAATTCATTTTTATTGTCCAATGTTATTAGTCCACTGTTGGTAGTCCACAATTTGTAGTTCAACAATTCATATATAGTTTAATATATAATATTCGAATTAATTAATACGTGTCGTGACCCATTATATACATGTCTCAGACTTGATCACAACTCAAAGTATATATATTATTTGAGAATCAACCTCAACCCTGTATAGCTAACTCCAGCATTACTGCATATAGAGTGTCTATGGTTATTCCAAATAATATATAGATGCGTCGATATGATATGTCAAAACCTTGTATACGAGTCCCGATATTTAAAGTGCGTAAAATAAATAACAGAAATTAAATGACAATAAATAAAATTGCGAGAATTAAAATTGCGATAAATAAATGTAATCAGTTAGCTAGGAACAGTTAGCTGGAAACAGTTAGCGTGAATTCTTAACAAAATTTTTCTTATAGTTAATTTGTTTGTTTCTAACAAATTTTATTTTGTCCAATATTTTCTTCATTATGCCACTTGTTGGATTCTGATAGATCAAAATCCAAATATGAAATTGAATGAAAATGGTTATTTTGTTGTGAACGGATACGTATATCGGTGGTTGTAAATAGGATAGTAAATGACTGTTGAATTAGATGTGAAAGAATGTACAGTGTACTTATTAATGTGAAATCTAAATATTCATCGGGTATTACCTACCCATTAAAATATTTTCACCATTAACAGTTTGTACGAAAGAATTTTTAATTACAATCTTTATGAAAATATATATACATATATATTTTTTTCAGATGAAATCATGGATTTAATGAGTCAATATGATATTAGACTCATTTGATTTACTGTTACAACAAGGATATATAATCTCTAAAACATTAGAGATTACATAATTGCCATGTCGAACGAAGATAAATGATGTAGAACGATACGTAGTATGATGATTATAATCGAGGTACAGAATGAGATGTTGAGGCGTGTGTTGTTGATGGTACAGGTGCTGTTACTGATGGTACTGTTGGTGCTGGTGATGTTGCTGAAGCTGGTATGTTTTGCACCATATTCTCCAAAAAGCATTACTCAGGCGCGAAGCTCGTTGACTTCTTCGATTACTCCGGAATGATTGTCGGTAAGAACGAGCAAATGAATAAGGTTTAGAATCTGAGATAGTATATAATCATGATGAGATATTCGGGAATGAGACTGAAAATTGTGACGCCCCGTACTAAATCATCATGTACGGACCATCAACAACAGGATCATTACAAGGTCAAACGCTATATGCTATTTCAAAATACGTTTGCATTCATGATAAAAGGTGACGTCATAACTAACGTCGAATGTTTTACAGCAACAGTATGCTTCTATGAATAGAAGCAATTAATAATTGTACGTGACCCCAATGGTCGTTAAAAATCATAGTTTCAAAAGTAATAATGTTTATGAATGCAAGATAAACGTTTATGCGGTGACATCTCTAAAGCAGCGGGAGTCTACAGCAAGACTAGTACAACAGCGGAAGCGGCTAACCTTAAGCATCTGAGAGAAACATGCTTAAAAACTTCAACACAAAGGTTGGTGAGCTATAGTTTAAGTATAACAATAATGTAAGGTAGGCCACGAGATTTCAGTGCTACAAAGAGCGTTTCAAAACAGTATGATAAAGTATATGTTTAACCGTGGGCACTTGGTAACTAACTTAATGTTTATAACCCCCTGAAAGTACACTTGGAGAGTGCGTATGTATTATGAAGTATTAAACACCCGTTAAATGCTAGCGATACTAGCCCGAGTGAGGATGTCAAACCCTATGGATCCATATCTAAGATTCGCGTTCACCGGTTCAAAAACCGATGACTAAACGTTACCGAGCTAAAGGGAAAGTTTATGCCGTTGTATAACCCACACATATATAAAGTTTAACTACTCGTGCTTAGTATGTAAAATGTAAAATGTGCATGTATTCTCAGTTCCCAAAATAGTTAAACTAAAAAGGGATGCTATAACTCACAGTGGTAAAGTAGTAGTAAAGTTGAGTCGGGAAGTAAGCAAGTATGTAGGTCCGGAAAGTCCTCAACCTAAGTCAAATATTACTAAGTCAGTAAATTTTCCCAATATGTTTAAAATTATGTAAATTAGGTCTTAAAGGTCATCATCATTCATCATCAAACAAAAGGTGTAAAGTAAGTTTCATTCTAGAAAAGAGTTTAAAACAAAGGCTGACTTGGATCAGTCACCACGGCCTCTGTACCTACTGAAATGAGGTGAGACCAGTGGTCGTGGCTCCGTATATGACTCCTTTGGTTCCTGTAAAAATTCCAGAACCAAACTCGTCTTCGTTTGACCGTGATGACGGATTAAGTGCGAGTAGGTCAGAATTTTCAGCACAACGTTAAAAGACATAGTGACACTCGGAGGGCCATAAATCCTAAACCGTAACTCGGATTAAGATGAGTCTTAAACAAAAAATTATCTAATCGAATACAGCTAACTGAAAATCAACTTTACAGTAGCCCATGTATTCTGATCAGTTACAGAAAACAGTAAACAGTAGGTTCCGGTGGGTTCTTGGTGCTTGACGTTCATCACGGTTCTCATCCTTGATGCATATAGCTTCAAGTGTACAACTCGTTGATGTGTTTACATCATCTTTAACAAGTTTTGACCATAATAACACAAGTGTAAGTCTAAGATAAGTAGCACAACTCAATTAAGTGATGCAAGTAGTTTTATGAACCAAAGTTACATCAAGATCCTAGATCCGACACATATATGAACTCTAAAAGAAAATTAAGCTACAACCTTGAAAGTAAACTAACTAATCAAGATCTTAAGTTGTAGAACATAGTTCTTAGTTAGATCTTGAAGATCCAACACCCAAAAGTCTAGATCTAAAGTTATTAAGTTAAATCCTAAGTAATAACACTTGAATCTTTACTTTAATGAAACCATAAGCTATAAAACTTAGATTTTCATCTTGTAAAGTATATGTAAGCTTTCAAGCTTTTGTTTATGACAAAATAAGTAGACCATAAACTATAGAAACTTAGATCTTTCATAAGTATGTGAAGTTATAACTAGAAAGTTATACTTCCATGTTCTTGAACTTAAAAAGTTAACTTTAGTTCAAGAAAAATGAGATCAAAGTTAACTAGTAACACTTGACGAACAACAACAACCATAATCACGAATTCAAAATGCTAGGAAAATGAAGAAGTAATCTAAATAAACAAGTAACTAGTTCATTGTTGTTCATACTTTAAAGATTCAATCCAAAATCTTGATCTTTAAGAAAGTAAACTTTAAGTTTACAAACATGAATCACAAGTATGATTTTACAACATGAACTTTCAATCTTTCAAAGAATTAAATATTGAACCATAAACTAGTAAGTTTGGGTTCTTGTGTGTTCTTGTAAATACAAGATAATATGAAGAATTAAACTAGGTAGTTTGATTCTTGTAACTAGCAAGTAACAACTAACAAACACAAGTAACTAAACAACAACCAAGAACAAGTAACAAAACAAGTGAATGATGATGATGTTCATGTATAGGATTCGGTTTCAAGGAAAGGAAGAAGAGAAGGAAAAGCTCATGTGACTTACAAGTAGAGAGCAAAATGAGAGGAAAATGTAAGTGTGAAGTGAAGTGAAGTGTGTGTGAGAAATGAGATAATACAAGTAGATAAGTAAAAAAAAATATTTTGAATCCCTCCCTTCTATCCTAGGCCGACGGTTCATCAAAAAAAAAAAGGGGAGGGAAGTGTCCACTAGTTCTTGCATGTAATTGACTCAAAAAGGTGGTTATAAGATTGCATGGTGTTGGAACATGGTGTAACTAAGTAAGTAACTAGATTCCTTCAACTTAATCAATCTAGTTAAGTCTTAATCATCATTGACATAATGTTGGGCTCTTAATTAATCCATTTAGATAAGTAGGGTGGGCTTATAAGCCCATTAACACAAGCCCAAGTCCAACTAAACACTAATCCAAATAAAAGTCCAAGTAATTAACTAGTAACCATAGTTAATTAAAAATGATTAATAAAAATTAATCATGAATGTAAATAATACCTGAAAATATTATTCGTGTAATATACGTGTGTCACAAAGACTTTTCGGGGTATTTAAAAGTCAATCGCGGTAACAAGTAAATGTATATAAACAATACATTCAATAAAAAACAAGTATTAATAATAATAATTAATAAATAAACGTTGGAAAATTTAGGGTCGTTACATTACCCACCTGTTAAAGAAAATTTCATCCCGAAATTTTAAGCTGAGGTAGATGGAGGAGTTGGGAAAAGGTGAGGATACTTCTGCATCATTTGATCCTCTCGTTCCCAGGTAAACTCAGGTCCTCGTTTGGCATTCCATCGAACTCGAACGATCGGAATCTTGTTGCGTTTCAAAGTTTTGACCTCACGGTCCATAATTTCGACAAGTTCTTCCATGAAGTGGAGTTTGTCATCAATTATAAGTTCTTCCAGTGGTATGACAAGTTCCGGTACAGCAAGACACTTCTTCAAGTTTGACACGTGGAAGGTAGGATGAACTGAGCTCAATTGTGCTGGAAGATCCAAACGGTAAGCAACGGGTCCAACACGTTCCAAGATTTTGAAAGGACCAATGTATCGTGGGTTTAACTTTCCACATTTTCCAAAACGGATCACATCTTTCCAAGGTGCAACCTTCAACATTACAAGGTTGCCCACGTTGAATTCAAAGTCTTTACGTTTAAGATCGGCATAACTCTTTTGACGATCGCGGGCAGTCTTAAGTTTCGGTTGAATTTGAGCAATCTTCTCTGTTGTTTCATGGACTACCTCGGGTCCGGTGATTTGCTTTTCGCCTACTTCGGCCGAACAAATAGGAGATCGGCACTTGCGACCATACAACGCTTCAAAAGGTGCGGCATTAATACTCGAGTGATAACTGTTGTTGTAAGAAAATTCGGCGAGTCGCAAATGCCTTTCCCAGGCCTTTCCGAAATCAATAACACATGCACGCAACATGTCTTCCAAGGTTTGAATCGTTCGTTCACTTTGCCCGTCGGTCTGTAGGTGATATGCAGTACTCATGTCGAGACGAGTTCCCATGGCTTCTTGTAAAGAACGCCAAAATCTGGAAGAAAAACGGGGATCGCGATCTGAGATGATCGATAAAGGTACTCCATGACGAGAAACAACTTCTTTAATGTATAGTTAAGCGAGTCTCTCCATTGTATCCGTTTCCTTCATGGCTAAAAAGTGTGCTGATTTGGTAAGACGGTCAACGATAACCCAAATGGTATCGTATCCGCCCACCGTCTTTGGTAGCTTTGTGATAAAATCCATTGTTATCCTTTCCCACTTCCATTGTGGGATTTTTGGTTGCTGAAGTAATCCAGAGGGCCTCTGATGTTCAGCCTTAACTTTGAACAAGTCAAACACTTACCAACATAAGTTGCAACGTCCTTCTTAAGGTTCGGCCACCAATACTGTTCCTTAAGATCGTGGTACATTTTGCTCGCTCCGGGATGAATCGAATATCTCGACTTGTGGGCTTCATCAAGTATAAGGTTCCGTAGATCACCATAATAAGGTACCCAAATTCTTCCGGCATAGCATCGGAGTCCAGTCTCCCTAACCTCGAATTTAGAGACAAGAATGTTCAAATGTTCGTGAGATATATTCTCCTCCTTGAGAGCCTCATCTTGGGCTACTCGGATCTGGCTGTTGAGGTTTGAATTAATGGTGATGTTCAGTGCCCGAACACGAAGAGGTGCCGTCCTCTCCTTTCGGCTTAAAGCGTCAGCTACAACATTGGCCTTGCCAGGGTGATAACGAAGTTCACAATCATAGTCGTTCAGCATCTCGATCCATCGACGCTGTCTCATATTCAGTTGCTTCTGATTGAAGATGTGTTGGAGGCTCTTGTGGTCGGTGAAAATAGTGCTCTTAGTTCCATAAAGATAGTGTCTCCGCAGTTTTAATGCGAAGACAACGACTCCCAATTCGAGATCATGAGTAGTGTAGTTCCGTTCGTGAATCTTCAGTTGACGAGAGGCATAAGCGATAACCTTTGATCTTTGCATCAGTACACAACCAAAACCACTTTTCGAAGCATCGCAATAAATGACAAAATCGTCACTGCCTTCAAGAAGAGATAAGATAGGTGCGGTGGTAAACTTCTTCTTTAAGGTTTGAAATGCTGATTCGTGTACGGGTTCCCATATGAACTTCTTTCCTTTGTGAGTCAGCGCGGTCAAAAGACGCGCAATTAGAGAGAAACCTTCAATAAATCTTCGGTAGTAACCGGCAAGACCTAAAAATTGGCGAATATGAGTTGGAGTGGTGGGGGTCTCCCACTTGCTGATAGCTTCAATCTTGGCGGGATCAACTTTGATACCCTGGTCACTCACAACATGACCCAGAAATTGGACTTCCTTCAACCAAAATTCACACTTGGAGAATTTGGCGTAAAGTTGTTCTTGTCTCAAGAGTTCAGGTACTAGTCGAAGATGTTGTTCATGCTCTTCTTCGCTCTTAGAGTAGATGAGGATATCATCTATGAAGACGATAACGAATTTATCCAAGTACGTCTTGCAGACACGATTCATGAGATCCATGAACACGGCAGGTGCGTTGGTTAAACCAAATGGCATCACGAGGAACTCATAATGACCATAACGGGTTCTGAATGTAGTCTTCATCACATCACTTTCCTTCACCCTCAACTGGTGATAACCGGATCGCAAATCGATCTTGGAGTAAACGCTCGATCCTTGTAGTTGATCAAAAATATCGTCAATTTTGGGAAGAGGATACCGATTCTTGATCGTCAATTTGTTGAGTTCACGGTAGTCGATACACATATGGAAGGATCCGTCCTTCTTCTTCACAAATAAAACAGGTGCGCCCCAAGGCGAGAAACTTGACTGGATGAATCCATGGTCTAGCAGTTCATGTAATTGGCTTTGTAGCTCTTGCATCTGAGAAGGTGCGAGTCGATAATGTGCGCGAGCTACAGGTGCAGCTCCTGGCACTAAGTCGATCTGAAACTCTACTGCTCTCGGCGGCGGTAATCCAGGCAATTCTTCAGGGAAGACATCGGAAAATTCGTTCACAATTCGAACGTCGTTCACACTCTTCACCTCGGTTTCTACCGTTTTCACATGTGCTAGGACAGCAAGACGTTCCTTCTTCATGATCTTTTGCGCTTTCACGCAACTAATGAGGTTCAGCTTCGAGGTACATCTCTCTCCATAAATAACTAGTGGCTCGCCCTCTCCGTGTGGTATACGAAGAGCTTTATCTCCATAGATAATTTCAGCCTTTATCTTGGTCAACCAGTCCATACCGACAATAACTTCAAAGCTTCCCAACTTAATGGGTATCAAGTCAATCTCGAAATCTACATAAGCTATGTTGATAATAGCTCCTCGACTAATATGGTCAACTTTCTCAAGTTTTCCATTGGCGACCTCGACAAGCATACTCTCTTTTAAAGGGACTAACGACCAATTAATCTTATCGCAAAAGTGTCTACATACATAACTTCTATCAGCACCAGTATCAAATAGGATAGAAGCTAATAAATTGTTGATAGTGAATATACCTGTCACCAAGTCGGGGTTCTCACGTACATCCCTTGCATTAACGTTGAAAGCTCTACCACGCGGTGGTCCGCTGTCTTTTCTTTTGTTGGGGCACGCATTTCTAAAATGGCCCGTTTGTCCGCATTCGTAGCACTTTTTCGGTCCATTGGGGTTCGCCTTCACATTCAGGGTGGTGACCTTGCAGTCCTTACCGATATGTCCAGTCCGTTGGCACTTTTCACAAACCACGTTACAATACCCGGTATGGTGCTTATAGCACCTCTTGCATTGCGGTAAGGTACCCTTGTAGTTCGGGTTGGGGTTCCCACCGTTGTTGTTTCCTTTGAAACCTTCATGTTGCTTCACCAGGTTTTAATCATAGGCTCTACTCTTGTTGTTATCCCACTTACTCTTATCACTACTACCCGCTTTAGACTTAGCCTTCTCCGGTTCATCGATGATAATTTGATTCATAAGAGTATGCGCCATGCGCATTGCCTCCGGGACATTAGGTGGCTTAGACGAGGTGACATTTCCCTTAATGGACTTAGGAAGTCCCCACAAGTATCTCTCCATACGCTTGAATTCTGGGGTGACCATAGTAGGACACATCAGGGCTAGTTCCAAATACCTACGATTGTACCCATCGAGATCGTTCCCCACAACCTTCAACTGTATGAACTCAATCTCCATCTTCTGTATCTCAGTTCTCGGACAATACTCTTCAATCATGGCCGCTTTAAATTCTTCCCATAGTGTGGCATACGCCTCATCAATACCCTTGGCTTGAGCCATTATGTTCCACCAAGTGAGGGCACCATCCGCCAGTGTACAAGAGGCATATTTTGTCTTGTTTGCCTCTGAGCAGTTGCTAACTCGGAATACAGATTCTAGTTTTTCAAACCACCTAGTGAGACCAACTGGCCCCTCCGTTCCTCTAAAGTTATGGGGCTTGCAGCTTTGAAACTCTTTGTAAGTGCACCCATTACGAATGGGCTGAATAACCGGTGGCGGTGGGGCTTGGGGTTGAATTTCCGCAATGGCCGCGGCTACCCTTTTGGCAATCATTTCCTAGATTTGGGCTGTGGTCGGTGTTGATCTTCCGTTGGCCATGATGTTCTAAACAAAAATTTTGACTCAAGTCAAAATCCAGTATTCAAATAGTAATAATACAGTATATGGTAACCAACATGGAATCAACACATTACATGTTTATTAAATAATGCAGCCAGGTACAAATATCACAGAATCATCATACAGTAACGTAAATTGAACACCGTGCAAGAATTAAATAACGCAATGTTCCATTCATTAATAATAATAAGTTGCATACATTCGCATAGGTTCGTACAATACATAAGTGAAACATGAAACTATAACTAGATTACATAATGAAATCTACTACAAAGGTCCTATGGTGAAGGTGGGTGTAGGATGTCCAATACGTGGGACATCTGGTCCTCGAGCTCAGTTACCCGAGCACGAAAGATCTCCACCTCCCTCATCAGTTCCTCGACAGAGGGAGAGGGTGGGGCAGGCAGTGCAGTTGGCACGGGTGGTGCTGGTGGAGCTGGTGGTGCAGACGGTCCGGCTCCAGAAGTAGAGGCTGCGAAGCGGTAAGGCTTACGGATGAAGGGATCAGCAGGATACGACACAAGCCGCTTACGAGCGGTAACCCTACGATGTCGACCATATGCGTCAGTGAATGCTCTACCTCCATTAATCCCTGGAATGACGGTACATCGAAATGGTACCGCTTCTTCGGAGGGGTGGAGGGTGGCTGTACAGGTGCATGATCAGGGTCCTCCTTGTTGGAGTCATCGTCACTAGAGTCGTCTGTGGATGAGTCATCGGATGACGGGTCATCTGAATCATGTGGAGGTGGCTGCACGGGTGACTGTACTGGCTCTCCTCGAGCAGCCATCGTCTGTCGGTATCTGGCGGGTCCGATCGGCACGAGGTGTCCATCAGGAGCGCGTCGGAACCAATGATGATGCTGATTACAGAATAGACCTTCCCCAAATTCCGCGAGAATCACAACACCACCAGGATGGTGCTGTGGCTCCTGAGGTACTGGGGCTAGTGGAGCTGGAATCTCCGAGAGATCCTCGGCTCCATCAGAGGTAACCATCGAGCCAGGTGCATGACTACTAGCTCCGGAGGACGAAGCGCCTGGGTCACTAGAGTGTGTCGCCGACAGGATCTGAGAATCGGCAACAGTGGCAGGTGAAGTGGCTGATGAGTCTGTGTCACTGCCCAAAATGATAGCAGGTGGAATATCCGACATGTGAACAAGGAAAAATAAATTTTCCATGTCAGTAAGTCATAAAGCAAGCACGTATTAGGACAAGTAACTACAACAGTCTAAATCATGTGTAACAGTAAGTAGCATGGCAATAACGACAAGTATCATGCAATCAAAAGCAGATAATAGCATGCAGTAGTGAAATCATGTAATAGCATACGGCATATAGCAGTAAAAGTAAGCAGCAGCATGCAGTAAGTTCAGCGGAAACAAGTAAACTAGCAAGTTGTAGATTAGTCCTATTAGTGAAACCTACTCGGGTCGGTCTTAGACTCACTAATGCAACCTAATTCCCTACAACCAATGCTCTGATACCAAATGTGACGCCCCGTACTAAATCATCATGTACGGACCATCAACAAACAGGATCATTACAAGGTCAAACGCTATATGCTATTTCAAAATACGTTCGCATTCATGATAAAAGGTGACGTCATAACTAACGTTGAATGTTTTACATCAACAGTATGCTTCTATGAATAGAAGCAATTAATAATTATACGTGACCCCAATGGTCGTTACAAATCATAGTTTTAAAAGTAATAATGTTTATGAATGCAAGATAAACGTTCATGCGGTGACATCTCTAAAGCAGCGGGTGTCTACAGCAAGACTAGTACAACAGCGAAAGCGGCTAACCTTAAGCACCTGAGAAAAACATGCTTAAAAACGTCAACACAAAGGTTGGTGAGCTATAGTTTAAGTATAAGAGTAATGTAAGGTAAGCCACTAGATTTCAGTGCTACAAAGAGCGTTTCAAAAACAGTATGATAAAGTATATGTTTAACCGTGGGCACTTGGTAACTAACTTAACGTTTATAACCCCCTGAAAGTACACTTGGCAAGTGCGTATGTATTACGAAGTATTAAACACCCGTTAAATGCTAGCGATACTAGCCTGAGTGGGGATGTCAAACCCTATAGATCCATATCTAAGATTCGCGTTCACCGGTTCAAAAACCGATGACTAAACGTTACCGAGCTAAAGGGAAAGTTTATGCCGTTGTATAACCCACACATATATAAAGTTTAATTACTCGTGCCTAGTATATAAAACGTAAAATACGCATGTATTCTCAGTTCCTAAAATAGTTAAAGTAAAAAATGGATGCTATAACTCACAGTGGTAAAGTAGTAGTAAAGTTGAGTCGGGAAGTAAGCAAGTATGTAGGTCCGAAAAGTCCTCAACCTAAGTCAAATATTACTAAGTCAGTAAATCGTCCCAATAGGTTTAAAAGTATGTAAATTAGGTCTTAAAGGTCATCATCATTCATCATCAAACAAAAGGTGTAAAGTAAGTTTCATTCTAGAAAAGAGTTTAAAACAAAGGCTGATTTGGATCAGTCACCACGGCCTCAATACCTACTGAAATGAGGTGAGACCAGTGGCCGTGGCTCCGTATATGAGTCCTTTGGTTGCTGTAAAAATTCCAGAACCAAACTCATCATCGTTTGACCGTGGTGATGGTTTAAGTGCGAGTAGGTCAGAATTTTCAGCACAACTTTAAAAGACATAGTGACACTCGGAGGGCCATAAATCCTAAATCGTAACTCGGATTAAGACGAGTCTTAAATGAAAAATTATCTACTCGAACAGAGCTAACTGAAAATCAACTTTACAGTAGCCCAGGTAATCTGATCAGTTACAGAAAACAGTAAACAGTAGGTTCCGGTGGGTTCTTGGTGCTTGACGTTCATCACGGTTCTCATCCTTGATGCATATAGCTTCAAGTGTACAACTCGTTGATGTGTTTACATCATCTTTACCAAGTTTTGACCATCATAACACAAGTGTAAGTCTAATATAAGTAGCACAACTCAATTAAGTGTTGCAAGTAGTTTGATGAACCAAAGTTACATCAAGATCTTAGATACGACACATATATGAACTATAAAAGTAATATTAAGCTACAAACTTGAAAGTAAACTAACTAATCAAGATCTTAAGTTGTAGAACATAGTTATTAGTTAGATCTTGAAGATCCAAGACCCAAAAGTCTAGATCTAAAGTTATTAAGTTAAATCCTAAGTAATAACACTTGAATCTTTACTTTAATGAAACCATAAGCTATAAAACTTAGATTTTCATCTTGTAAAGTATATGTATGCTTTCAAACTTTTGTTTATGAAAAAATAAGTAGACCATAAGCTATAGAAACTTAGATCTTTCATAAGTATGTGAAGTTATAACTAGAAAGTTATACTTCCATGTTCTTGAACTTATAAATTTAACTATAGTTGAAGAAAAATGAGATCAAAGTTAACTAGTAACACTTAACCAACAACAACAACCATAATCACGAATTCAAAAATGCTAGGAAAATGAAGAAGTAATCTAAATAAACAAGTAACTAGTTCATTGTTGTTCATACTTTAAAGATTCAAGACAAAATCTTGATCTTTAAGAAAGTAAACTTTAAGTTTACAAACATGAATCACAAGTATGATTTTACAACATGAACTTTCAATCTTTCAAAGAATTAAGAGTTGAACCATAAACTAGTAAGTTTGGGTTCTTGTGTGTTCTTGTAAATACAAGATAATATGAAGAATTAAACTAGGTAGTTTGATTCTTGTAACTAGTAAGTAACAACTAACAAAGACAAGTAACTAAACAACAACCAAGAACAAGTAACAAAACAAGTGAATGATGATGTTCATGTATAGGATTCGGTTTCAAGGAAAGGAAGAAGAGAAGGAAAAGCTCATGTGACTTACAAGTAGAGAGCAAAATGAGAGGAAAATGTAAGTGTGAAGTTAAGTGTGTGTGAGAAATGAGATAATACAAGTAGATAAGTAAAAAAAATATTTTGAATCCCTCCCTTCTATCCTAGGCCGACGGTTCATCAAAAAAAAAAAGGGGAGGGAAGTGTCCACTAGCTCTTGCATGTAATTGACTCAAAAAGGTGGTTATAAGATTGCATGGTGTAGGAACATGGTGTAACTAAGTAAGTAACTAGATTCCTTCCACTTAATCAATCTAGTTAAGTCTTAATCATCATTAACATAATGTTGGGCTCTTAATTAATCCATTTAGATAAGTAGGGTTGGCTTATAAGCCCATTAACACAAGCCCAAGTCCAACTAAACACTAATCCAAATAAAAGCCCAAGTAATTAACTTGTAACCATAGTTAATTAAAAATGATTAATAAAAATGAATCATGAATGTAAAGAATACCTGAAAATATTATTCGTGTAATATACGTGTGTCACAAAGATGTTTCGGGGCATTTAAAAGTCAATCGCGGTAACAAGTAAATGTATACAAACAATACATTCAATAAAACACAAGTATTAATAATAATTATTAATAAATAAACGTTGGAAAATCCAGGGTCGTTACAAAAATGGTGTTTCGGATAGGTTCACCGGTAAGTGCTTTAGGTTCTTCGCCAAGAGGTGAATTTGGTTGATGGAAAGGATCACCTTCTTTTTGTCTCCAATGATTAAGTAGGCTACGAACCCATCAGATGAATTGGTTGATTCATTCTGGTGACACTGCTTTCGGAGGTTAGGTGAAACTCCATATCGGAATAGCTGTCGAAATCTGAGGAATTCGAACTGGTTGAGGGATTCATCTCGTGCGATCAGATGAAGGATTTTTGATAAGAATTAGATTATAGGATGTAGATTAGTACCCTGCAATACATAATTTACATATGTATATATAATACTAAAATCCCATAAGTTACGGAGGAATCTACGGAAGCTATCAGGCAAAGGTAACAATAACAGATACACTAAGATATGAATTTATCTATACACTGTCTATGCAATAGAGGCAGTAAGACATGTCTAGACTAAGAATGATAAGCAGGTAATTTCCTACGGATGATAAGTAGATGATTTTCGACTACAAATGATAAGCAAAACTTTTGACATGCAGACACGGTCGAAGTCCAGACTCACTGATAGATCTAAACAACTATCAGTTAGACACACTAATGCAAGACTTAGTTCGCTAAGACCACCGCTCTGATACCAACTTTCATGACCCGTCCTAATCCATCTGGACGAATACATTACATTTGGTTACATTGCATTCGTTTTTAAAAGATAAACTTTCATTACATCGACAGTTGACGGCATGCATACCATTTCATAATATGTCCAACTATAATTGACTTAGTAATAATCTTGATGAACTCGACGACTCGAATGCAACATCTTTTAAAATATGTCATGAATGACTTCAAGTAATATCTCTAATATGAGCAAATGCACAGCGAAAGATTTCTTTCGTACCTGAGAATAAATATGCCTTCAAGTGTCAACCAAAAGGTTGGTGAGTTCATTAGTTTATCATAAATAATTGTTTCAGATAGTATAATAGACCACAACATACTCATATTTTAAAAACAATCTGTGCAGGTCTGCTCACTGCTGGAAAATCATTCATACGGTATATAAACACCTGGTAATCGACCTTAACAAGATGCATATAGAATAACCCTCTCATACCGGCATTCCTCACGATCATGCAAAAGCATACAAACAGGCCACTCTTTTAAATATGATGGTTGTGTACACCTCATAAACAGATCATATATTTTAAAGCTGGCGGTTGTATACATATTTCGAAGTACTAAATCAGTTCAAATTCTCTGACTGGGGCTTGTGAGTGCCCATAGATCTATCTTTAGGATTCGCGTCAATTAGGAGCTCAGTTTTCTAATTCTTAGATTACCAGACTATAAAGGGGTGATATCCGGTGTACTCTTAACTCAATCGTAGAATGTTTTTAAGTACTTGTGTCTATTTCGTAAAACAGTTATAAAACAGCGCATGTATTCTCAGTCCCAAAAATATATATATATTGCAAAAACATTTAAAAAGGGAGTAATGAAACTCACAATACTGTATTTTGTAGTAAAAATACATATGACGACACTGGATAAGTGCATGGTTGGCCTCAAATTAACCTATATCATTTGTATATATATTAACATACGTAATTGTAATCTAACAAATATGTATATTATTATTATTGATGTAATTTTTTATATATAATAAATTAATAATTTTCATTATATATATATATATATATATATATATATATATATATATATATATATATTTTCATTTTATATATAAATGTTAATATAGATAAGTTATGTTTGTTAAGTACATAATTATATATGAAATCTTTTATTTTTATGCTTATGACTTTAATAATGTCATTAAAACTTTTATTTTTATAATCATAATTATTTTAATAATAGTGATTTAGATAATACTGATAGTTTTAGTAAAAATAATACTTTTAATAATAAGGGTAAAAGTGATAGTTTTAATAGAATTTTCAGAAATCATACACTAATACTAATGTTAGTGTTTAAATGATAAATCTATTAATGATACTTTGTAATAATAGTAATAGTAATGATAATACCAATTTTAATAAACTGACATATTTAAATATGATACTTTTAATAATGATAATAATAATAATACTAATTATAATAACAATGAATAAAACAATTTTACTATTAATGAATCAATGATAATAAGTTTAATAATGTTGATACTAACTATCATATTAATAACAATAATGATAGTATTAATAATTATGCCTATGTTAATAATTATAAAATGATACTAATAATATTATTTATAATAATAAATTGTATTGTTTTCTTAATAATAATCACAATTCTAAAAATGATAATATCCATAGTAATGATACTTAAGGCTAATACTCTTAATTTAATTAATGATAATGATACTTCTAAATATTTAGTAATAATAATAATTTTCATATTTGTATTTATAATCAATATATATATATATATATATATATATATATATATATATATATATATATATATATATATATAATTATAATCCTTACAATCATTTTTTATCATAAATAATAATAATACTTAGTAATGATAATAATCTAACTTATAAAGATAATCAAGATATTAATAACAATGAATAACATAATGATAACAGTAATTAATAATAAAGATAATAATAATAATAATAATACTAATAATAATAATAATAATAATAATAATAATAATAATAATAATAATAATAATAATAATAATAATAATTATAATTAAAATGAAACTACCTTAAAAGATTTTCCAAAAAAAAATGCCCATGATCAAACTCGAACCCGAGACCTCATGCTTAACCCAAAATACCTCAAACCACTCGACTGCCTTTGCTATTTCTGAATTAATCACAACCCAAAATTTACTTTACCCGTAATTATTTTCAGTTTCAATTTCCTTCCTTCTTCATCCACTCAATCGACTAAATTCAATATTCAATATTCAAGAATTAAAACAGCAAAACAATGAAACGTGTTTTGGATTTTAAAACGAAATAAATCAATTCAGAATCGTTGATTTTAATCCCATACATATGAAGAGAAAAAAAAACAGTGGATAAACTCGTTCATAACTCAAACATTGATTCAACGATTAAGATCATTTCAGACCACGATTTCTAAATGAAATATGTTTTAAATCGTTCCTACAAACTTTATGGACCATCAATTTAGTATGAAACACAAAAACGAATCCTAATTTTGATGATGAACAATCGATTGACTTTTTAAAATTAACCTTTGACTCCTAAATTCCAACTCGTTAAGAGGAATTGGAATGTGATACTTTACAGATAGTTTGAACACATTATTTCCAAAAGAACTGCATTTAAGGTTTAGACATGAACTGAGCACGTCCAGTGTTCTTTTTTTATAATTAAATTAAATTACAAAATGGTTGTAATGGTGTTAGTTGATAATGAATATGTATAAGAGAATGACTTAATCCATATAAGTGTGGAATTCATTTGGTTTATAGTCGATTGAGTCTAAGACAGAAGGAATCATCAGGTACAGAATTAATTAAAAAAAATAAAAAGTTGAAAACCGATTGATAATAGAATTTGGACTTTGTTCAAGTAATTCAACACTGATTTGTACTAGTTAATTGACAGAAAACAAATCATCTATAGTTTGATAACGATTTACAAAAAAAGTACGTATTTAATTCATGTTTATATAATTTTTAAGGTATATAACAGTATTCATTCATATATACACGTTATTTATTTAGTTATACATATGTATATATATATATATATATATATATATATATATATATATATATATATATATATATATATATATATATATATATATCGATATTCTATAAATGTATATGTATTTACATATATAACTGTATTGGTATAACTATATATGGATTATATATATATATATATATTTTTATATTAATTATATAATGAAACCTAATAATATTAATTATATAAATGTTACTATTTAATATTAATTTTAATTGTAATGAAACTAATAATAATAGCATTAGTAATGATAATAATATCAATAAGATTAATGACAATACTTGTATAAATCAAAATTCATATAATAATATTAATAATACAAATATTAGTATTAACACTTATATTGAAAGTAATGTTAATAATATAATTTTTATATTTTAGCTTGTACTTAAATTTAATTATTAATATAATAACATATATTAAATATTGAATATTTATATATTTTATATATTTTACAATTTACATAAAATTTTGATTTTACATAGAAGTCATATATATATATATATATATATATATATATATATATATATATATATATATATATATATACACACACACATATATTCATAGTAACTCAAGTTTTCTGTTTATTATTTTACATTTTTAACTCCAGTGATTAAGTGTTCTTTATTAATTCAAAATATTGTATATATACTTATTTTTATATTTATGTCTATATATGTATCTACGTATTTATTTACACACAATCGTTCATGAATCATCGGCAGTAGACAAAGGTTAACTGATTATATTAAAACAGTTCCAAAAATTTTAGACTCAATATTTCAGACTTTGCTTTATCATGTCGGAATCATATATAGATTAAGTTAAAATTTGGTAAAAAATTTCTGGGTCGTAACATTAAGGAAATTGGATCTTTATGAAAACATTTGATCTTTTGAAAATTCATTCTAGCTTTTACCCTAGATAAGTTTTCGGGAATAACCCTTCACCGGTGTTTGCAAAATGTTTTTGTGGGTTTTGTGGGTTTCAAATTTGAAAATTTTAGCTCAAAACTTATGGTTTTGTGTCACCCACTTGCTAACCTTATAGTAGGAAAGCATACATCCAGTTTACTTGCTCCGTATATTACCTATCGGTAAATTACCGTCCGGTTGTAAAGGAAAGCGATGAACAAGCAACTGTTAAGGCGATGTCTAATGACATGCAGATGTTCATGGTCTACAACGTGTCTGATGTAATTACTATCTTTTGTAGGAGCAATAGTAAAGATCACCCTATAATTTTTCGGTAAGGCACAAGGTCCTATCTTCGACCATGCTATGCAACCACCGTTCTTATGGTTGACACCCGATTTGGTTCAGGTGACCTAATGAATTTCAGGTGAATTCTTAGGATTTTACGTTCAATGGTAATGAACGCATTGAAAATAGGTTTTCAGAAAACAAATCGGTTTTAATTTGATCAAAATATTTTCTCGTTCAAGCTCGAGTTTAGATATCATTGAATTCCATGAGTTTGTAATTCTCAATCTTTAAGGTCAATCTCAAGGATTGAGTAATATCAGGCTTAAAAGCTGATTTTTAATCTTTAAGGAGATTATCCTTTCTGGGGGTCTGATTCATTAGTCTTATCAAGCTAATTTGCACGGCGCCCTCCCCATTTTACGAGACAGATCCTCTCATGATTAGGATAAGTCTGACCACTTGGCGACCCTGTTTGATGCTGAGGTCCATGGATTTCCTGCTGATTTTAGAGATGACTTTTCTAGATTTTTCGTCAACCTACAGCTGGTCTGGACGACAACTTCCTGACCTAAATCAAGAAACGCGTGTCTTTTTTGGAAGACTTTACTTCCTTTTAATGATGGAATTGATTCATCGTGTAGATCCATCTATTCTTTCAAAGGTATTACAATAAATCGGGTAAAACTGATTAGTTTAGTCCAAAGCAAAAGTACCTACAATAATCTGTACCAAATATGTGATATGTGTTTTAAAGAACTTGGTAAATTCTTCCCACACTTAGCTTTTATTTATTCTTTTCTATGCCTTTTTATTCTCTTCTATTCAATTTTAAATGAATTCAAGTGTTTTGAGTTATTTCTTCATTTATGTTCTCTCCGAGGTAACAATAATTTCGGCATTAACACCTAGTTTTATTGTTCATAAATATGTATAAACATGATTTTGAATTCATTTAGTTGAAATTTTTTTAAATTTTCACAAAATTTGGCAATTAAACTAAGTGTAAACCCGAGAGAATTTATAACCCTTCCCCACACTTGAGATCATGCAATGCCCTCATTTGCATGAAATCAGACTATAATTATAAATTCATGAGGGTGATTAGTGTAGAAAAGTGATTAAAAATACCGAGTTTGCAAACATATTATTTTATATCACATTTGATATTTTACGTCTTGACGTCAAAATTAGTAGCTTTTGCTGAACTTTAATGTCAGTATTTGAAAGTACGCTGTTTTACCCTGTTTTGTACATAAAATAAACTACAAACATATATAATATATATATATATATATATATATATATATATATATATATATATATATATATATATATATATATATATATATATATATATATATATGTATATATATAAATTTTTTATAAAACCTTTATTTATTAAAACAATTTAAATGAATAATTTTTTAAAATTTTGTTTCCTTTTACTTTAGGTAGTTTCGGTATGTTTACCTAGTCCGTCCCTCGACAAAATTTAAAATTTGTCGTTTTTAAAGCGATTGTTTTAAATGCAAAGATTTTTGGGTTTTTTTAATTTTTTTGGTATACTTTAGATAAAAAAAATTAAAAATAATGATAACAAAATTTTTCGCCCCGCCCTCGGGTAAAGCAATTTCGATTCTATGATCTAGTCTTTAACTTACGACGAATTTTAGAAATCATTTTTTAAACTAAATGAAATAAAGTAATTTTTTTTTAAATTCACACAAAACTTAAATTTAAAAAGCGTATTAATTTCATACAAACCTACAAAACAAAATAAAATTGATAATGGGGGGAAGAAAACTAGTTCTTTAGTGTCTGCTAGTGGAAAAGACCAATCGGATTCCATTCTCGGAACTACACGAGAACAGAACAAATAACTCTAGAGAACATTATTTCTTAGAACATTTGAATCTCCCCACACTTAGGTAGCTGTGGTGTCGAAATTGTGATTAACTTCATCGTCAATTTTCTTTGGACCATAATCAACTTGCATATCTGTGACTTTTGCTTTAAGCCATTGGTCGGATTCCTGTGTAACATCCACAAATTCAACTAGTTTCGCCTTTTCTTTAGGCGAAAGATTGGATACTAACCGGTTACATAACTTAATGTTCCCCTTGGTTCTAGCATCGCGAATCCGTTTAATAAGTTTCTTCATTGAACTGTTAATAACGGGGTCATTTAATTTCGTATCAACAACGGGGTTCTTTGTTATCAGGTCATCATTAGGTTTTACTTTATCTTCCCCACACTTAGGTATTTTATTATTGCTAAGCACTACCGTTGGAGTTGGTAAACCAATGTGGTTTTTACCAATCGTCTTTGTTGGTTCAACGGTTTTGGTTGGTGGAGATTTAGACCACCATCACTAAATGTCATTCTACCCTCTCTTACATCAAATAATGCCCTGGTGGACGCTAAGAATGGTCGACCTAAAATTAGAGGAATGTTTGAGTCCTCTTTGATGTCAATGACAATAAATTCGACTAGAAATGTTAAATTACCCACTTGAACGGGTAGGTTGTCAGCAATTCCAACTGGGTGCCTAATGGTTTGATCAAAAAGTCGAACACTCATTTCCGTTAGACTTATCTCACCTACACCTAATCTCTTATATAATGAAAGAGGCATAACACTCACACTTGCACCTAAATCTGCTAGTCCATCATACATGACACAATCACTACGTAGACAAGGAACAATAAATTCACCTAGATCACCTAACCTGGGTGGAGGTTTTGGTGGAACTGTCTTCTTCGGGTTTACCTTTACGGTTTTTGTTTCTTGCACTTTCTTATTCTTCTTCTTCTTCTTCTTTCCAGTGGTATCACAAACTTTATTACCTATTACTTGCTCATACTCAACTCCTTTTCTCGGAAATGCGATGGGTGTTCTGTATGGTGCCACCACTGGCTTTACATACTCGTGTGGTGGTGGAGTTATAACTTCTTCATTGTTACTCACATCTAAAACCTTCCCATCTTCTGGTGTTGGTTTTTCAGAATATTTTCAGAATTTTTTGACACCATATTAACATTCTCATTCCGAGGATTTACTTCATTATTACTCGGTAGCTTTCCTTGTTCTCTCTCACTCATCATGCTAGCAAGAGTACCTACGTGTTTTTTTAGATTCAAAATGGAAGCTTGTTGAGTTCTAAATGACTGATCAAACCTCTCATTCGTTTGGGTTTGAGTTGTAATAAATTCTGTTTGAGATTCCATTAGATTTGCCATCATTTCTTCTAGATTTGACTTTTTCTCTTCGGTTTGTTGTGGTAGTTTATACAAGCTAGGTCTTTGTTGATTGAAAGTGTTGTTTTGAGTTGGTTGGATATTCGGACCTTGTTGGTTATACGAGTTATTGTTGGGTCCATTTGGATTGTAAAGAATGTTTTGATTTCGATTGAAGTTTGGCCTTGGCGGTTGATAATTATTTTGATAATTATTTCCCGGCCTTTGGTTCATGTAGGAAACATTCTCACCTTGTTCCATCGTTTGCTCAATGTGACAATCTTTCGATAAGTGTCGTCCACCGCATTGCTCACAACTGATTCATATTACGTGAATATCTTTATTCATCTTCTCCATTCGACTTTCGAAAGCATCTATTTTGCGGAAACGGAATCAAAGTCATGGCTAGAATCGGATCTAGCCGCTTTAGATGAATGAAAAATATCCTTTTCTTGGTGCCGCTTTAGATAATTAGTTGGAATATTTGACTTCGGGTATAAGGATAATTTGACGAGGACACTCGCACTTTATATTTATGACTGATGGACTGTTATGGACAAAACCAGACGGACATATTAAATAATCCAGGACAAAGAACAATTAACCCATGGGAATAAACTAAAATCAACACGTCAAACATCATGATTACGGAAGTTTAAATAAGCATAATTCCTTTATTTTCATATTTAATTGCACTTCTAATTATTGCATTTTTATTTATTGTCATTGTATTTAATTGCACTTTTAATTATCGTACTTTTTAATTATCGTAATTTTATTTTAACGCACTTTTATTTATTGCAATTTCATTATCCTTATTTACTTTACGCTTTAAATTAAGTCTTTTATTTATTTAATATTTTTCATTAGGTTTTAACTGCGACTAAAGTTTTAAAAATCGACAAACCGGTCATTAAACGGTAAAAACCCCCTTTTTATAATAATAATATTACTTATATATATATTTGTATTTTTATAAATTAAAACTAATATAGCGTTAAGCTTTGTTTAAAAGATTTCCCTGTGGAACGAACCGGACTTACTAAAAACTACATTACTGTACGATTAGGTACACTGCCTCTAAGTGTTGTAGCAAGGTTTAGGTATATCCATTCTGTAAATAAATAAATATCTTGTGTAAAATTGTATCGTATTTAATAGTATTTCCTAGTAAAATATAAGCTTTTTCATATACACCTCGCATAACATCAAGTATTTTTGGCGCCGCTGCCGGGGAACATATCTGCTAAAAAGCTAGAAGCGCAACGCTAATATATATATAAAAAAAAAGATTTTTATTAATTTTTAAGTCTACTTTTGTAAAAATACGTTTTAAATTGCAAAAATATAAAAAGAAAAACAAAAATTATAAATATTTTTAAGAGTTTGTTAAATATTTAAGTTTTATAAAGTTTCTTTATTTTTATTTTTTAGTGTTTAAAAATATAAATTTTATTTAAATATTGTGTATTTTTTTATAAAACAGAAAAACAGCAAAACAGAAAAAAAAAAAATAAAAACATTCGACCCGTACTGTAGCAGCCAGACCGTGGCCCAAAAACCTAGCTCATGCGATCGCATGAGCCCGAAGGCAAAATCTCATGCGATCGCATGAGAGTGTCTGACACGCCACAGGAAACCCTAGTTCAGCATTAATTATGGTAATTATTATTATTATTATTATTTATTATAACCCTAATTAGGGTTTAGTATTTAATTAGTTAATTTAGTTTTATTATTTATTTTGTATATTTAGTTTATTTAGTTTAATTAAATTATAAAATTAATACTTTTACAAAATAAATAATCTAAAAATAATATTTTTATAAAAATTGTACTTTTTACAACTTTTAGTATATTTTTATATTTTGTACTCTTTTTAATTGTTTTAGCGTAATATTTGTATTTTTCGCTCGTATTTAGTTTTAAATCATAGTTTTTGCCATAGTAATTTTTACTTCTAGATTTTTAGGCTTTGCCGTAAAATCCCTTAAGTGCCTTTTCTTTAGACTAAAATTTAGGTGCTTTAGAATTTTGCGACGCCTTTTTAAGTTTTTAGTACCCTTTTTAAGTTATTGCCATTTGGGATATAGTTTTTCTTTTAAGCTTTAATATTTTTAGACGCAACTTTTAATTCTTAGTTTTTAGTTCCTTTTTAAGTTTCAACGCGCTACTTTCTTATTTTTATTTTTCGACGCCTATTTTTTTTTCAATCTTTTATTTTTCGACGTTTTTCGACGCGCTCTTTTTCTTTCTTATTTCTCGACATTCTAGTTTTTAGGACTTAGAAATTTCTCTATTTCTTATCTAAATTTCTTAAATTTCAACGAAAAATTATTTTAAGCGGTTAAATTGATAGACATCAAAATTTTCTGGTTCGTAGTAATAGTTGAATTTGTACGTGAACCGGGTTATTGGAGCCAAACAGTACTCAATTATATTGAGATCAAACGAATCCTGCCCCTCTGCTGCATCTTTTGGCTATTCGAATTGTGGGCAAAATCAGAAAAGTCTATTAATTGGATAACTTATATAATTTTTCTTTCTTTTTAAAAACTAATAAGATATTCATTGAATGTACCGAGCAAAACGTTCACCACCTTTTGTACGTTTACCACCTGTAACTCGATCAAGACATCTAGCAAATATTGTCGCCGTTGATTTTTCTTTAGAATCGTCATCCAGTCGACCAAGTACTCCAATTCAAATTTTCGATAATCCATTTTTTGAACCCGACCTCACAATTGAGAATCCGGAGAATATTTAGGGACAATTCATAGATCCTGAACCATTAATTTTTCCTCCGGAACCACCAATCATTCAAACAGAGATTGTTGAGGAACCAACCATTAAATCAGAATCCTCTAGTGATTCAGATTCAACAAATTCAATCATGGAAAATCTAGAACCTTTAAGTATGGAAGACCGAATGCGAGCTAAACGCACTGGCCAAGGTCACGCAATTACTCATCCAGACATTAATGTGCCAGATTATGAAATCAAAGGACAAATTCTACACATGGTGACTAATCAATGCCAATTTAGTGGTGCACTGAAGGAAGATCTAAATGAACATCTTCGTACCTTTAATAGGATCTGCACACTATTTAAAATAAGAGAAGTGGAAGATGAACAGTTATATCTCATGTTATTTCCCTGGACTTTAAAGGGAGAAGCCAAAAATTGGTTAGAATCATTACCTGAATGGGCGATTGATACATGGGACGTTTTAGTTGAAAAATTTCTTAAACAATTCTTTCCGGCATCTAAAGCCATGAGACTTTAAGGAGAAATTGTTACGTTCACACAGAAGCCAAATGAAACTTTATATGAAGCATGGACAAGATTTGGAAAGTTATTGAGAGGATGTCTGCAACGTGGTTTAGACACTTGTCAAATAGTACAAATATTCTACCAAGGATGCGACATCACTACAAGGAAAGACATAGACATAGCAGCTGGTGGTTCTATTATGAAGAAAACAGAAACTGGTGCTTACAAAATTATTGATAACACTGCTTCCCACTCACATGAGTGGCACCAAGAAAAAGATATCGTTAGATCATCTAAAGCAGCTAGAGCCGATTCTAGCCATGACTTAGATTCCATTTCTACAAAGATAGATGCTGTCGAGAGACGAATGGAAAAGATGACTAAGGATATTCACTCAATACGAATTAGTTGTGAGCAGTGTGGAGGATCACATTTGACAAAAGATTGTCTCAGTATTGAACTAACAATGGAACAAAGAGAGAATGTTTCATATCTAAACCAAAGGCCTGGAAATAATTATCAGAATAATTATCAACCGCCAAAACCAATTTATAATCAAAACCAGAATTATAATTGAAATGTTCCATACAACAACCAACAAGGACCTAGCAATCAACAAGTATCCAATAATACTTACAATCAGCAAAGACCTAATTTTCAAAACAAACCACCACAAACCGATGATAAAAAGCTGAATTTAGAAGATATGATGACGAAGCTAGTTGAATCTCAAACGTAATTTTTCACATCTCAGTAACAAACCAATGAACAAAATTCTCAAGCATTTAGAAATCAACAAGCTTCTATTCAAAATCTGAAACAAGAAGTAAGTAACCTAGCAAGGTTAATAGGTGAAAGAAAACCGGAAAGTCTACCTAGTGATACAAATGCTAACCCCCGGAATGAAACAGCTAAAGCCATTACCACAAGAAGTGGTATTACACTTAAACCACCTGAAATACCTGTAATTTCTGATGAAGCTATTCCTACTCCACAAGAACCACAACCTGAACAAGATAAGGAAAAAGAACCGGTAGTTGAAAAGGTTAATGAAGATAACACAGTTAAGGCAAAACCTTATGTTAAACCATACCAACCACCACTTCCTTACCCAAGTAAAATGAGAAAAGAGAGACTTGAAGCCGAGCAATCCAAATTCTTGGATATGTTTAAACAGATAAATGTAAATCTTCCTTTCATTGATGTGATTTCAGGAATGCCTAGATATGCTAAATTTCTAAAAGATCTAATCACAAATAGAAAGAAAATGGAAGAACTCTCGGCTGTTACTATGAATGCTAATTGTTCAGCAGTGCTGTTGAATAAGATACCAGAAAAACTATCTGATCCAGGAAGTTTCACAATTCCATGTTTTCTGGGAAGTCTTAGTTCAATAGAAGCATTGGCAGATTTAGGTGCTAGTATAAATTTAATGCCGTATTCACTATACACAAAACTAGACCTTGGAGAATTGAAACCAACAAGAATAAGCATACAACTAGCCGATAGATCAGTAAAATATCCTAGAGGGATAATGTAGAACATGCTAGTTAAAGTTGGTACTTTAGTATTTCCAGTAGATTTTGCTGTTCTGGACAAGGAAGAAGATTCTCAAGTTCCTCTCATATTAGGAAGACCATTCTTAAACACGGCTAAAGCAATGATAAACGTGTTTGGTAAGAAACTAACCCTAAGCGTAGAGGACGAGAGTGTTACCTTTTCAGTTGATAGAGCCATGAAACAACCACAATCTGCAGATGATACATGCTATTATATTCAAACTATAGATTCACATGCAGAATTGTTAGAAGAATTTCTAGAATTGCAAGGAACAGGAGAATGTTCTTTAGGAGAAGGACCTGAACCAATTGATGAAACTGAAATGTTAGCTACACTTATGGCTAATGGATATGAACCAACAACAGAAGAAATTCAAATGCTAAAAGAAGAAGACAGATATCGATATAAATCATCGATAGAAGAACCACCGAAATTAGAGTTAAAGCCACTTCCAAACCATTTGAAATACGCTTATTTACATGGTGATTCTGAATTACATGTAATAATATCGTCTTCTCTTACTGAAAATGAAAAATCTCAGCTCATTTCTGTGCTAAAAGCTCATAAACCAGCCATTGCATGGAAAATTCATGATATTAAAGGAATAAGTCCTTCGTATTGCACACATAAAATCCTTATGGAAGAAGGTCATAAAACGTATGTGCAACGCAACGAAGACTAAATCCGAATATGCAAGATGTTGTTAAGAAAGAAATTATTAAACTGCTAGATGCAGGTTTAATTTATCCAATTTCTGATAGTCCATGGGTAAGCCCGGTTCAATGCGTACCTAAGAAGGGTGGCATGACTGTCATCACAAACGAGAAAAATGAGCTTATTCCAACTAGGACTGTAACAGGATGGCGTGTATGTATTGATTATAGAAAATTAAATGAAGCCACCAGAAAAGATCACTTTCCCTTACCTTTCATTGATCAAATTTTGGAAAGATTAGCCAGAAATAGTTACTATTGTTTTCTTGATGGTTTTTCTGGATATTTTTAGATTCCAATAGCACCCGAGGATCAAGAGAAAACCACATTCACGTGCCCTTATGGTACTTTTGCATACAAACGCATGCCATTTGGACTTTGCAATGCCCATGCAACCTTTCAAAGGTGCATGATGGCTATTTTTCACGACATGATAGAAGAATGCATGGAAGTTTTCATGGATGACTTTTCAGTCTTCGGTGATACATTTGAATCATGTCTAGTTAATCTTGAACGAATGCTTATTAGATGTGAACAATCAAATCTAGTTCTTAATTGGGAAAAATGCCATTTCATGGTTAAAGAAGGCATCGTTCTTGGACATAAAATTTCAAAGGAAGGAATTGAAGTGGATAGAGCTAAAGTAGATGTAATTGCTAAACTTCCACATCCCACCAATGTTAAAGGAGTTAGGAGTTTTCTAGGGCATGCCGGTTTTTACCGACGTTTCATAAAAGATTTTTCTAAAATTGCCACTCCTATGAATAAGATCCTAGAAAAAGATGCTCCATTCAACTTTTCAGATGACTGCATCAAATCTTTTAATATTCTTAAAGAAAAACTCACTAATGCGCCGATTATGATAACTCCAAATTGGAATCTACCGTTTGAACTAATGTGCGATGCAAGTGATTTTGCAATGGGAGCTGTTTTAGGACAAAGGATTGAAAAACGATTTCAACCTATTTATTATGCTAGTAAGACGTTACAAGGAGCACAAACGAATTACACAACTATTGAAAAAGAAGTCCTTGCTATTGTCTTTGCTTTTGACAAATTTCGATCATATCTAGCTCTAGCTAAAACGGTGGTCTATACCGACCATTCTGCTCTTAGATACCTATTTTCGAAACAAGATGCTAAACCAAGATTAATCCATTGGATCTTACTCTTACAAGAGTTCGATATTGAAATCCGAGATAAAAAGGGAGCAGAAAATCTTACCGCTGATCATCTTTCTCATCTTGAAAATCCCAAATTAGAAGTTCTAAATGAATCGGCCATACAAGATAACTTTCCTGATGAATATCTATTGAAGATTGATTATAATGAAATTCCATGGTTTGTAGACTATGCAAACTATTTAGTATGTGGATACCTTGAAAAAGGATTGTCGTACCAAAAACGAAAGAAATTCTTTAGTGATATAAAACACTATTTCTGGGAAGATCCACATTTGTTTAAAAGTTGTCCAGATGGAATAATATGCCGATGTATATTCGAAGATGAAGCTAGTAAAATATTAAACCATTGTCACACAGGACCAACAGGAGGGCATTATGGGCCTCAACTAACAGCAAGAAAAGTTTACGATGCTGGATTCTATTGGCCTATAATTTACAAAGACGCACACCTTCTTTGAAAATCCTGGGATGCTTGTCAAAGGGCCGGAAAAATAAGTCAACATGATGAAATGCCACAAAATGTCATTCAAGTATGTGAAGTATTTGACATTTGGGGTATTGACTTTATGGGTCCATTTCCAAAATCTCATAATAATCTATATATTCTCGTAGCCATTGATTATGTATCTAAATGGGCGAAAGCACAAGCTCTCCCGACTAACGATGCACAAGTTGTAGTCAACTTTTTAAAACGTCTTTTTGCAAGGTTTGGAACACCTAAAGCTTTAATAAGTGATCGGGGTACTCATTTTTGTAATAATCAACTTGAGAAAGTTCTCAAAAGATATGGAGTAACTCATAGAATCTCCACCGCATATCATCCACAAACAAGTGGACAAGTTGAAAATACCAACAGAGCATTAAAACGTATTCTAGAGAAAACCGTAGGATCAAATCCGAAGGAATGGTCCATGAAATTGGAGGATGCACTCTGGGCTTTTAGAACAGCCTACAAAACTCCAATTGGAACCACACCTTTTAAACTCGTTTACGGAAAAGCATGTCATCTTCCAATAGAAATTGAACACAAAGCATTCTGGGCTTTGAAGACATGTAATCTTGATTTACATGAAGCTGGACGTCTACGGTTAAGTCAATTAAATGAATTAGAAGAATTGAGACATGAAGCATACGAAAATTTGTTGATCTATAAAGAAAGAACGAAGAAATGGCATGATAAAAGAATCAGAAGTTCAAAAGAATTTAAAGAAGGAGACAGAGTTCTTCTTTTCAATTCACGATTCAAGCTATTTCCTGAAAAATTGAAATCAAGATGGTCTGGACCATTCATAGTCAAAAGAGTTTTCCCGTACGGAACAGTAGAATTGATAAATTCAAATGGGATTGAATTTAAAGTTAACGGTCATAGAGTTAAACATTACATAGATAGTCCGATGGAAGTTGACAACGAAGTTAATCACAATTTCGACATCACAGCTAACTATGTGTGGGGAGAATCAAGTCTTTTAAGGATAATATGTATTTCTGTTAGAGTTAGATTTTCTATTTTCGTGTAGTTCTCGAAAATGGAACCCGAATGGTCTTTCCCTAGCAGACCCTAAAGAACTAGTCTTCTCCCCCCATTCTGAATTTTTATTTTTTTTAGGTTTTTTGAAATGAAGACTTCCTGTGAATTAAACCATGGTCTAATGCTACACGCTTTGATCACTAAACGTAATAATGACACACTTCTAAGTGAAATAGTATCATTAATCAGAGGTAAATTGGACAGAGTAAGAAAAGAATCCAGATGCGAAAATAATAAGTTACAATTTGGTAAAGGAAAATCAAAATCCGCAGCGAAAAGAAGAGCACGACACCTTGAAAGATGTCACAAATGCGGAAAATGGTCACACGAAGGTAAATGTTCAAATAATCAAACCTATTCAAACACCGAATTTGTTACTTTATGCAGAGACGGACCGTTCATATGTTTAGAAGAAAAATCGATAAATGCTCGAGGTTATGCCTATGTAGCCATGGAAAATCAATTAGTCCGACTATCTTATGAGTGGGATAGAGCATATCACTAAGAAATCTATCTCACAGGGAAGTTTGTACAGTTTTTATTTTTATTTTTATTTTTAACCTTTTGATAATAAACGCTAATTTGTTCGCTATAAAGTATTAAATTGGTATTTAATAAAATTAGGTCTTGCGACCGAAATTATTGATATCATACAAAAATTTATTACATCACTGCGAAATTTACCGTTTATTCTTAAGGTATAAATATCTTTAATCAATCAACCAAAAATATTTCAAAAATTCGTCATGAGTTAAATTAGGTTATGGAACAGAAATTACTTTACCGAAAAGAGGGGCGTATATTTTTGATAATATTTGATTGATTAAAGTGGGATAAAAGACCAAAAAGATTTTTAATTTTATTTTTACTTTGTTTTTAAAATTAATATTAAAATAATATTGTAAACTTGTTTAAATCAATATATTTAAAATTGTAAATATTTGAAAAATTAATATTTTTAATATAAGTTTGTATGTATAAAAACAAAAATATAATTTAAGTTTGGTGTGAATTTATAATATGAATTTTTAATTTTATGCATTTTAAATTTAAGTTTGGTGTGAATTTAAAAACAAAAATTTACTTTATTTCGTAAGTTAAAAATATGATTTTTAAAATTCGTCGTAAGTTAAAGACTAGGTCATTGAACCGAAATTGCTTTACCCAAGGGAGGGACGAGAACTTTTATTATCATTATTTTTAGCCTTATTGAATTAAAGTATGCCAAAAACATTAAAAAAAACCAAAAATCTTTGCTTTTAAAACAAACGCCAATATATTTGGAAACTTTGGTAAAATTTAATCAATTTTCTACGCTAATCACCCTCAATAATTTAAATTGTTACTGATTTGTTGCAAATGAGGGCATTGCAAGATCTTAAGTGTGAGAAGGGGTTAAATTCTTTCGGAATTTTAAAATTTTTAACTTAAACACTTGGTTACCATTAAAAATACTAGTAACGTAGTAGTTGTATTAGAATCTAGTGCTCTCTGATAACAAAGAACAGCCCTAGTCTTATATACTGACTACCCACTTCTAGTAAAATTTTTCAATTAAATAAACTCAAAATCATGTTTATACATATTTATGAACGATAAAACTAGGTGTTAACACCGAAATTATTGTTACCTCGGAAAGAACATAAATTGAGAAACAAACCAAAATATTAGAATTCATTTAAAATGGAATAGAGGACAATAAAAAGGCAAATAAAAGAAAATAAAAGCCAAGTGTGGGAAAATTTACCAAGTTATCTTAAACATATGTCACATATTTCTGTAACAAATAATTGAAGATACTTTTGCTTTGGACTAAACTAAAAAGTTTTACCCGATTTACTATAAGAGAGATGGATCTACACGATGAATCAATTCCATCATTAAAAGGAAGTAAAGTCTTCTGAAAAAGAAACGCGCTTTTTGATTTAGGTCATGAAGTTGTCGTCCAGACCAGCTGTAGGTTGACGAAAAATCTAGAAAAGTCATCACTAAAATCAGCAGGAAATCCATGGACCTCAGCATCAAACAGGGTCACCAAGTGGTCAGACTTATCCTAACCATGAGAGGATCTGTCTTGTAAAATAGGGAGGACGCCGTGCAAATTAGCTGGATAAGACTAATGAATCAGATCCCCAGAAAGGATAATCTCCTTTAAAGATAAAAAAAATCAGCTTTTAAGACTGATATTACTCAATCCTAGAGATTGACCTTAAAGATTGAGAATTACAAACTCATGGAATTCAATGATATCTAAACTCGAGCTTGAACGAGAAAATATTTTGATCAAATTAAAACCGATTTGTTTTCTGAAAACCCATTTTCAATGCATTCATTACCATTGAATGTAAAATCCTAGGAATTCACCTGGAATTCATTAGGTCACCTGAACCAAATCGGGTGTCAACCGTAAGAACGGTGGTTGCATATCATGGTCGAAGATAGGACCTTGTGCCAGACCGGAAAATTATAAGGGTGAGCTTTACTATTGCTCCTACAAAGGATAGTAATTGCATCCGATGCGTTATAGACCATAATTAAAAGCATGTCAGGGGACATTGCCTTACCAGTTGCTTGTTCAACGCTTTCCTTTGCAACCGAACGGTAGTTTATCGAAAGGTAATATACGGAGCAAGTATACTGGACGTGTTGCTTTTCCAATACAAGGTTAGCAAGTGGGTGACACAAAACCACAAGTTTTGAGCTAAAATTTTCAAATCTGAAACCCACCAAACCCACAAAAAGAATTTGCAAACACCGGTGAAAGGTTAATCCCGAAAACTTATCTAGGGTAAAAGCTAGATTTAATTTTCAAATGATCAAATCTTTTCATAAAGATCCAATTTCCATAATGGATCTAAATTTTATAGTCATGTGGGACTGTAAACCACATCGTTACTACCATTGTTTATACCGCCGTATAGAAATCACTAATGTACAAAGTGTGAAGAATAAAGAAGTGATTCTAGTATATTTCAAGACTATATTGCTTGAGGACAAGCAACACTCAAGTGTGGGAATATTTGATAATGCTAAAAACGAACATATATTTCATAGCATTATCCCTCAAGAAAGACAAGCTTTTAGTTGCAATTGTTCTATTTACAAGTGATATTCGTTTAAATAATAAAAGGTGAAGACAAAAAACAGATTCGACGAATTGAAGACGCAAACGACCAAAAAGCTCAAAAGTACAAAGTACAATCAAAGAGGTTCCAATTATTGATGAGAAACATCTCAAAATTACAAGAGTACAAGACGCGAAACGCAAAGTACAAGATATTAAATTATACGCAAGGACGTTCGAAAATCCGGAACCGGGACCAGAGTCAACTCTCAACGCTCGACGCAACGGACTAAAAATTACAAGTCAATTATGCACATGAATATAATATAATATATAATTAATTCTTAAAATTAATTTATATATTATATTATATTATATAAACCGTCGGCAGAAGAAAACAACAACATGTGAGCCTCCCCAGCTGGCCATACGATCGCATGAGCTGAAGGAGCAAAACTCATGCGATCGCATGAGCCTCTTTTTCAATTCACAGGCCTATAAAATTCGCAGTTTGGAGCATCATATAACACACCTTTTTCATTTTCATCATATATAAAATATATATATATATATATATATATATATATATATATATATATATATATATATATATATATATATATATATATATATATATATATATATTATAATTTTAATTTTAATTTTAATTTTAATCCTAATAATAAGGGTATGTTAGCGAATGTTTTAAGGGTGTAAGTCGAAATTCTGTCCGTGTAATGCTACGATATTTTTAATCATTGTAAGTTATGTTCAACCTTTTTAATTTAATATCTCGTAGCTAAGTTATTATTATGCTTATTTAAAACGAAGTAATCATGATGTTGGGCTAAATATTTAAATTTGGGTAATTGGGCTTTGTACCATAATTGGGGTTTGGACAAAAGAACGACACTTGTGGAAATTAGACTATGGGCTATTAATGGGCTTTATATTTGTTTAAATAAATGATAGTTTATTAATTTTAATATAAAGATTTACAATTGGACGTACCTATAAATAACAATATACACTCGATCAGACACGATGGGCGGGATATTTATATGTACGAATAATCGTTCATTTTACCGGACACGGGAATGAATTAATAGTCTATGGAATTATTAAAACAAGGGTGAAATTATGTACAAGGACACTTGGCGTAATTGTTAACAAAGTATTAAAACCTTGGATTACACGCAGTCGATATCCTGGTGTAATTATTAAATAAAGTATTAAAACCTTGTTACAGTTTCAGTCCCCAATTAGTTGGAATATTTGACTTAGGGTATAAGGTTAATTTGACGAGGACACTCGCACTTTATATTTATGACTGATGGACTGTTATGGACAAAAACCAGACGGACATATTAAATAATCCAGGACAAAGAACAATTAACCCATGTGAATAAACTAAAATCAACACGTCAAACATCATGATTACGGAAGTTTAAATAAGCATAATTCCTTTATTTTCATATTTAATTGCACTTCTAATTATTGCATTTTTATTTATTGTCATTGTATTTAATTGCACTTTTAATTATCGTACTTTTTAATTATCGTAATTTTATTTTATCGCACTTTTATTTATTGCAATTTCATTATCATTATTTACTTTACACTTTAAATTAAGTCTTTTATTTATTTAATATTTTACATTAGGTTTTAACTGCGACTAAAGTTTTAGAAATCGACAAACCGGTCATTAAACGGTAAAAACCCCTTTTTATAATAATAATATTACTTATATATATTTGTATTTTTATAAATTAAAACTAATATAGCGTTAAACTTTGTTTAAAAGATTTCCATGTGGAATGAACCGGACTTACTAAAAACTACACTACTGTACGATTAGGTACACTGCCTATAAGTGTTGTAGCAAGGTTTAGGTATATCCATTCTATAAATAAATAAATATCTTGTGTAAAATTGTATCGTATTTAATAGTATTTCCTAGTAAAATATAAGCTATTTCATATACACCTCGCATAACATCACCAACCTTCATGGGTTTAAGGTTAAGGGGTTAACCTTGTTGTATTTTCGTATGTACCTTTTATATGCATATATATATACTTATTGTATGTTTTTGCTAATCTTACGGATTTTGGCCTGGTGGTACGTTAGGTATAACATTGCTTAGTTATGCTCGGATTGCGGTATGTGTTTACTATTTGTGTGGTGGCGATGCGTATTCATTTTATCCATATATATGTATGTAGTATATTATCACTCACTAAGCATTAGCTTACCCTCTCGTTGTTTACATTTTTATAGATTTTCTTGGATGCGGTGGCTCGGGTAAGCGTGGGAACTAGTGGACTCGCGTAGTTGCTTTAGAAGATCTTGCTTTTGGATTGATTAGGATTGGATAGCGTATCCCCAATCACCATGCTCGGTCTTTAGTTTATGTTAAAATTCACGTGGTCAAAAACTCGTAATTTTGTACGAAAGTCGTAAAATGGCCTATGTGGGCCCGGTGTCGTAAAACTCGGTTCTATTGTGGAAAACTCTTAGTTTTAATTATTATAACATATTGTGAAAGTGTTTTCGTGTGAAAGTGTCAGGAAGCGGATTTTCCGCTCACGTGTAAATGTAAAACTGATCAGAATATTTTAGTACATTTGGACACCGTCCAAAAGGCTTGCACGTAGTCCAGTCCTTCAGAGCTGGACGCCGTCCAGATAACTAGAAGCCGTCCAGATGTATTGTCCCACAAATTTTTTTTAAGGCATATTTTCGGTTGGATAACGGGTTGGGTCATTACAAAAAGATACGATAGATCGAACATTTTGGCCAAAGACACAAAACACCAAGCACCACGAACCGTCATTGCTGTTTGGTGTGTGGTGCGATTTTGCGAGGAAATATGTCTTTTTTGGAATCTAGACGACTTAGAATGGAAAGCATGTACGGAGAGTCTTGCTCGTCCGTCCGTTTTAGGGTGATCTTGAGAATTTCAGCACAATCTTAAACCGAAGGTTATGCGTCGCCAAATGGTACTCCATCTGGCGGCGCATACTAATGATTTAAAAAACCTGTTTAATGAAGTGTTTTTAAATTAAAATTTATACCCGTTATACATAATTACTTTGCGAGTGAAATAATAGGCCTTAAAACGATAAATATACCATGATAAGTCATTCATACAAAAAACTAATAAAAAGATATAAATTGAATACGTTCAAATAGAACATTAAAAATTAGTAAAATGTCTTTTTTCGGCATCCTAACGACCTCGAATGTCAAGACACTATCCAGGAGTCTTTATGTTAGGGTCTTTTTAGGGTGATCTCGAGAATTTCAGCACAATCTGAAACCGAAGGTTATGCGCCGCCAAATGGTACTCCATCTGGCGACGCATATTAATGATTTAAAAAAGCGTGTTTAATGAAGTGACGTTAGATTCAAATCTATATGCGTTATACATAATTACATTGTGAGTGAAATAATAGGCCTTAAAACAATATGTGTCATGCTAAGTCATGCATACACAAAAGGAATAATATGAATGAAATTTAAAATGGTCAAAATCGAAAAAAGGAAAAATTGAAGGCTTTCGAGGTCTCGTTTCGAAAAATATTTGGGACAAACCGCCTACGGCAGTTTGCCAACGGATAGATCCGGAAAAAATACACGATTTGAAAAAAACGGTGACTAAATCGGAGCTACAAGTCAAAAGATACCATACATCGAACATTTTGGCCAAAGACATAAAACACCAAGCACCACGAACCGTCGGTGCTGTTTGGTGCATGGTGTGATTTTGCGAGGAAAGATATCTTTTTCGGAATCTAGACGACCTCGAATGGCAAGCACGTTCAGAGAGTCTTGCTCGTTCGGCCGTTTTAGGGTGATCTTGAGAATTTCAACACAATCTTAGACCGAAGGTTATGCGCCGCCATATGGCACTCCGTCTGGCAGCGCATAATAATGATTTAAAAAAACGTGTTTAATGAAGTGACATTAGATTTAAATTTATACCCATTATATAAAATTACATTACGATTGAAATAATAGGCCTTAAAACGATAAATATACCATGCTAAGTCATGCATACAAAAAACTAATAATAAGATATAAATTGAAAACGTTCAAAGAGAACCATAAAAATTAGTAAAATATTTTTTTTCGACATCCTAATGACCTCGAATGTCAAGACATTATCCAGGAGTCTTTATTTTAGAATCATTTTAGGGTGATCTCGAGAATTTCAGCACAATCTGAAATCGAAGGTTATGCGCTGCCAAATGGTACTCCATATGGCAGCGCATATTATTGATTTAAAAATGATTGTTTAATAAAGTGACGTTAGATTCAAATCTATATGCGTTATACATAATTACATAATGAGTAAAATACTAGGCCTTAAAACAATATGTGCCATGCTAAGTCATGCATAAACAAAAGGAATAATATGAATAAAATTCAAATCGGTCAAAATCGAAAAAAGGCAAAATTGAAGGCTTTCGATGTCTCGTTTCGAAAAATATTTGGGACAAACCGCCTACGGCAGTTTGCCAACGGATAGATCCTAAAAAAATACACGATTTGAAAAGAAAACGGTGACTAAATCGGAGCTACGAGTCAAAACAAGCGATACGTCGAACATTTTGGCCAAAGACACAAAACCCCAAGCACCAATAACCGTCGGTGCTGTTTAGTGCGTGGTGTGATTTTGCGAAGAAAGATGTCTTTTTCGGAATCTAGATGACCTCTAATGGCAAGCACGTTCAGAGAGTCTTGCTCGTTCGGCCGTTTTAGGGTGATCTTGAGAATTTCACCACAATCTTAAATCGAAGGTTATGCGCCGCCAAATGGTACTTCATCTGGCGGCGCATATTAATGATTTAAAAAAACGTGTTTAATGAAGTGACATCAGATTTAAATTTATGCCCGTTATACATAATTACATTGCGATTTAAATAATAACTCTTAAAACGATAAGTATACCATGCTAAGTCATGCATACAAAAAACTAATAATAATATATAAATTGAAAACGTTCAAAGAGAACATTAGATATTACTAAAATGTCTTTTTTTGGCATCCTAACGACCTCGAATGTCAAGACACTATCCAGGAGTCTTTATGTTAGGGTCTTTTTAGGGTGATCTTGAGAATTTCAGCACAATCTGAAATCGAAGGTTATGCGCCGCTAAATGGTACTCCATCTGGCGACACATATTAATGATTTAAAAAAGCGTGTTTAATGAAGTGACGTTAGATTCAAATCTATATGCGTTATACATAATTACATTGCTAGTGAAATAATAGGCCTTAAAACAATATGTGTCATGCTAAGTCATGCATACACAAAAGGAATAATATGAATGAAATTTAAAATGGTCAAAATCGAAAAAAGGAAAAATTGAAGGCTTTCGAGGTCTCGTTTCGAAAAATATTTGGAACAAACCGCCTACGGTAGTTTGCTAACGGATAGATCCCGAAAAAATACACGATTTGAAAAAAACGGTGACTAAATCGGAGCTACAAGTTAAAAGATACCATACATCGAACATTTTGGCCAAAGACACAAAACACCAAGCACCAAGAACCGTCGGTGCTGTTTGGTGCGTGGTGCGATTTTGCGAGGAAAGATATCTTTTTCGGAATCTAGACGATCTCGAATGGCAAGCACATTCAGAGAATCTTGCTCGTTCGGCCGTTTTAAGGTGATCTTGAGAATTTCAGCACAATCTTAGACCGAAGGTTATGCGCCGCCATATGGCATACCGTCTGACAGCGCATAATAATGATTTAAAAAAAACTTGTTTAATGAAGTGACATTAGATTCAAATTTATACCCGTTATACATAATTACATTGCGATTGAAATAATAGGCCTTAAAACGATAAATATACCATGCTAAGTCATGCATACAAAAAACAAATAATAAGATATAAATTGAAAACGTTCAAAGAGAACCTTAAAAATTAGTAAAATATCTTTTTTCGGCATCCTAATGACCTCGAATGTCAAGACACTATCCAGGAGTCTTTATTTTAGAATCCTTTTAAGGTGATCTCGAGAATTTCAGCACAATCTGAAACCGAAGGTTATGCGCGGCCAAATGGTACTCCATATGGCAGCGCATATTATTGATTTAAAAATGATTGTTTAATGAAGTGACGTTAGATTCAAATCTATATGCGTTATACATAATTATATTATGAGTAAAATACTAGGCCTCAAAACAATATGTGTCATGCTAAGTCATGCATAAACAAAAGGAATAATATGAATAAAATTCAAATCGGTCAAAATCGAAAAAGGCAAAATTGAAGGCTTTCGAGGTCTCGTTTCGAAAAATATTTGGGACAAACCGCCTACGGCAGTTTGCCAACGGATAGATCCTAAAAAAAATACACGATTTGAAAAGAAAACGGTGATTAAATCGGAGCTACGAGTAAAAACATGCGATACATCGAACATTTTGGCCAAAGACACAAAACACCAAGCACCAACAACCGTCGGTGCTGTTTAGTGCGTGGTGCGATTTTTCGAGGAAAGATGTCTTTTTCGAAATCTAGATGACCTATAATGGCAAGCACGTTCAGAGAGTCTTACTCGTTCGGCCGTTTTAGGGTGATCTTGAGAATTTCAGCACAATCTTAAACCGAAGGTTATGCGCCGCCAAATGGTACTTCATCTGGTGGCGCATATTAATGATTTAAAAAAACATGTTTAATGAAGTGACATCAGATTCAAATTTATACCCGTTATACATAATTACATTGCGATTTAAATAATAACTCTTAAAACGATAAGTATACAATGCTAAGTCATGCATACAAAAAACTAATAATAATATATAAATTGAAAACGTTCAAAGAGAACATTAGATATTAGTAAAATGTCTTTTTTCAGCATCCTAACGACCTCGAATGTCAAGACACTATCCAGGAGTCTTTATGTTAGGGTCTTTTTAGGGTGATCTCAAGAATTTCAGCACAATCTGAAACCGAAGGTTATGCGCCGCCAAATGGTACTCCATCTGGCGACGCATATTAATGATTTAAAAAAGCGTGTTTAATGAAGTGACGTTAGATTCAAATCTATATGCGTTATACATAATTACATTGCGAGTGAAATAATAGGCCTTAAAACAATATGTGTCATGCTAAGTCATGCATACATAAAAGGAATAATATTAATGAAATTTAAAATGGTCAAAATCGAAAAAAGGAAAAATTGAAGGCTTTCAAGGTCTCGTTTCGAAAAATATTTGGGACAAACCGCCTACGGAAGTTTGCCAACGGATAGATTCCAAAAAAATACACGATTTGAAAAAAACGGTGACTAAATCGGAGCTACAAGTCAAAAGATGCGATACATCGAACATTTTGGCCAAAGACACAAAACACCAAGCACCACGAACCGTCGATGCTGTTTGGTGCGCTGTACGATTTTGCGAGGAAAGATGTCTTTGTCGGAATCTAGGCTACCTCAAATGGCAAGCTCATTCAGAGAGTCTTGCTCGTTCGGCCATTTTAGGGTGATCTTGAGAATTTTAACACAATCTTAAACCGAAGGTTATGCGCCGCCAAATGGCACTCCATCTGGCGGCGCATATTAATGATTTAAAAAAACATGTTTAATGAACTGACATTAGATTCAAATTTATACCCGTTATACATAATTACATTGCGAGTGAAATAATAGGCCTTAAAACGATAAATATACCATGCTAAGTCATGCATACAAAAAAATAATAAAAAGATATAAATTGAATACTTTCAAATAGAACATTAAAAATTAGTAAAATGTCTTTTTTCGGCATCCTAACGACCTCGAATGTCAAGAAACTATCTAGGAGTCTTTATATTAGGGTCGTTTTAGGGTGATCTCGAGAATTTTAGCACAATCTGAAACCGAAGGTTATGCGCCGCCAGATGGTACTCCATCTGGCGGCGCATATTAATGATTTAAAAAACCGTGTTTAATGAAGTGACCTTAGATTCAAATCTATATGTGTTATACATAATTACATTGCGAGTGAAATATTAGGCCTTAAAACAATATGTGCCATGCTAAGTCATGCATAGACAAAAGGAATAATATGAATGAAATTCAAAACAATCAAAATCGAAAAAAGGCAAAATTGAAGGCTTTCGAGGTCTCGTTTCAAAAAAATATTTGGGACAAACCGCCTACGGCAGTTTGCCAACAGATAGATCCCGAAAAAATACACGATTTGAAAAAAACGGTGACTAAATCGGAGCTACAAGTCAAAAGATACGATACATCGAACATTTTGGCCAAAGACACAAAACACCAAGCACCACGAACCGTCGGTGCTGTTTGGTGTGTGGTACGATTTTGTGAGGTAAGATGTCTTTTTCGGAATCTAGACGACCTGGAATGGCAAGAACGTTCAAAGAGTGTTGCTCGTTCGCCCGTTTTAGGGTGATCTTTAGAATTTCAGCACAATCTTAAACCGAAGGTTATGCGCCGCCAAATAGTACTCCATATGGTGGCGCATACTAATAATTTAAAAAAACCTGTTTAATGAAGTGACATTAGATTCAAATTTATACCCGTTATACATAATTACATTGCGAGTGAAATAATAGGCCTTAAAACGATATATACTATGCTAAGTCATGCGTACACAAAACTAATAATAAGATATAAATTGAAAACGTTCAAAGAGAACATTAAAAATGCGTAAAATATCTTTTTTTCGACATCCTAACAACCTCGAATGTCAAGGCACTATCCAGGAAACTTTATGTTAGGGTCATTTTAGGGTGATCTCGAGAATTTCAGCATAATCTGAAACCGAAAGTTATGCGCCGCCAAATGGTACTCTATCTGGTGGTTCATATTAATCATTTGAAAAAAGCGTGTTTAATGAAGTGACAAAAGATTCAAATCTATATGCGTAATACAATCCGTTTCTCTAAATTCTAAATCGCGACCTTTTGGTTCCTAAATATTTGCTCGTTCTTCTAATTGGTCTGAGTGACAGTAGTAATGAGCGGAGACTAAGATAACACTAGCTCCTCCATCATAGCCTCTAATTTGGACCTCTTTTTCACAAGTTGGGGTTTTTGGAAATAACCCGGAGCTTGTTGTTAAAAACCCGCGCTTGAACCCGGTTGAAACCTAGAACCTTGTTGCCCTTGAGGATTATACAGACTATTGAAGTTTCGGTTGAACTGAGCTCTACCTTGAAATTGATTGTTGTTTTGTTGACTAATGTACACGATTTTCACTTTTTGATTCATAGTTAACTGTGCATCACAATCTTTAGCTAAATGAAGGCCACCGCAGAATTCACACCCAACATTTCATGCAATGGATGTATTTGTCCAACTTCTCTAGATGTCAACCAAACTTATCTAACTTAGCATTAATAGACCCGAAATCATCGTAAGTACCGGTGCTTGCGACTGAAGAAGAAGATCGGGATAAACCATTATCTTCGTGCCATTTATGAGAGTACTCAGCTTGCTTTTCAATTATTTCATAAGCCTCTTGCTCAGTATTATCCATGAGACTACCCCTGCACCTTGATCAATAGTCACACGATGTGACAACCCAGAAATTTCCGACCAAATTTAAACTTGATCTTTATATGTTTCCTACACGATAAGCAAAGTCTGTAATGTTGAAATCTCAAAATCTTTGAACTGTGTTCATGTATTCATTTACCCATCGACTGCTCTTGACGATTCACGAACAATTATGTGTAAAATGACCGGGATTTTTTCATTAATATATAAGAGATTAATATTTACACAATTAAATGTTTCCAACATGTTAAGCAATCAAACTTGTTAGGACTTGATTAATTGAAATGAAATTTATGCAAACGTTTGACCACCCTTTTATTCCGACGATTCACGAACGTCATAACTTGATTTAATTGTTTAATTATATATGAATTTATATATATTTAACCTGAAAATATGATAATTAAATATCTCATTAAGTATATTAACAAAGTATTATATATATATATATATATATATATATATATATATATATATATATATATATATATATATATATATATATATTTTCATGCTACTAATTTAAAGAGTTTTTGAACAATATATATGTTACTATTTAAACGACGTAATTAACTTATGTTAAAATGTATTTACATATAAAGTATTACGAGTGTAAATACATCCTTACAAGTATTAAATACACTTTATAATATACCAATACATGTAAAGGATAGCTATACTCGTATTTTCGTTCAATTTCCTCAAGAATTCTACTCGCATTCATACGGTATTTTTACCCGTATTATACACACCTTCTAGAAGTACTTAGAAATGGTATATACCAATAGAAATTTTTAATAATGGAATAATATGTCATGCATGACCTAATGGTTTTTGACTTATACTAGATATTTTTCACAAAATGACAAATTACAACTAGTATATAAAGACACCATATTTGATCAAATTTTTACCATTTCATTTTCTAATTTTTACTTCATGTTTACTTACACACATATACTCTCTCTAGTTCTAGTATCCCTTTCTTTGTTCTTCATATATTTCTAGCAAGTTCAAGCTTCAAAATCAAGGTATTAACCTTGCCTAAATTCTTAATCAATTCATATGTTTATAGCTATCTATATAAGAATTTATAAACTAGAACATAGTTTAGTTGATTCTAAACTTATTTGAAAAACTAAACTAATCTTTCTAACTTAACTCTAATAACACTTATTTATATGTATTATGATTTTATATTATGTTAATATAAGAACTTATAACTTGTACATATGAAGAACACCATGAAACTTAACATATATAGTTTAATCTCCATTCGGGAAAAAGCGGGCTGTTTTGGGTTGGGAATTAAAAACCTATCTTAGACTTTGAGTTCGAGGCTAAGACTTTGGAAATATGTTAATATATGTAAATAAGACTTCCATTATTTTTTTCATGATTTTAGACAAAGTGGAAGTATTTTATCAAAAATCATATATTGGGTGGGTGCCGGGATTCTTCCAAATCTGTCCACCGGCACAAAAAGAGGGTAAAACTCTGAATATTAATACATGGGCTGACTTTTCGAATTTTTTTTGAAAAATTAACTTCTTAAGGAATCCATAGCAATTTGATTCACTTTAAACGGAGTTGTAATGAATATTTGGTGAACAAAACAAAAGCTGCTAAAATTAACGTTGTATGGGCGAAATTTATATTGTAAAAAAACTATATTAACCATATCTTTGCGAACTTTTCCTATATCCTATATATATTTGGACATGTTATCAATAGTATAACAAAATATTATAATCTTAGTTAATTCCGAGATTATATATATATAATAATAATCTTGGTACATTCCATGACAATAAGTATACAATACGTTTTGATAAATCCTAAGACAATAAGTATAAAATACGTTTTGATAAATTCTAAGACAATACGTATACAATACGTATCTGGGTTGATGCAAAGACAACACGTATACAATACGTCGTGGGGTAATCCTAAGATTATATATATACCGATTATTGGACTGTTGGACATTTCAGACTATTTTGGACTACTAACAAAGGACTACTAACATAAAAATGTTAAAAATTAATATATAAGTATTCTATGAACTTGTTTTATTTTATTCACATGTCGTATATTATCTGAATCATTATTATTGTTATAGGTTCGTGAATCCAAGGACGACGACCATATTTTTAAAAAGCTGAAAACTTATTATTAATATACTTTTACTACCGTGAGTATATAGTCCCATTTTTAAACTCTAAAAATATTTTGGGATGAGAATACATGCATTTTATGTTTTACGCCATGGACACAAGTACTTAAAATATATTCTACGTTGAGTTGTACCACATTGCATATCTTCTCTAATAGCTTGGTAACTAAAATTTACATGTTGTAAGAACATGTAAGCGTGAATCCTATTGATAGATCTATCGGGTTTGATAACCCCAACCGGGCTAGTCACTCTAGTACCGTAAACGGTTGCATAGTACTTCGTTTTTACTACACTTGGTACAGTGTAGGGAGATTTCATAATAAAGGGAATATGCTACATTAATGGTTAAGTATGGTTACCGAAGTGCTCAACAACTTATAGAATATCTTTATTGAAATGTTTTTAACTATGAAATCTTGTGGTCTATATTTATATCGATGCTAAATTTAAACCTATATATCTCACCAACCTTTGTGTTGACTGTTTAAGCATGTTTATTCTCAGGTCCTTAAGAAAGTCTTCCGCTGTTGCATTATCTGAGCAAGTTGTACATGGACTCTCATGTTTTTTTTTAAATAAAGTGTTGCATTCAATAAAACCTTTGTTATGTAATATATTCGACTGTTATGTCATGTGTGTAGTATTTGGAAACTGATGTATTATGGGGATTATTTCTTAAATAATCGCCCACTTGTTTAAAACATGCATTATGTATAATAATGGTGTGCTTTTTATGAAACGAATGCAATATTTTCTAAAATGTATCAAATAAAGGTCAAATACCTCGCTATGGGACCAATGAATAACGTACTGCGTTTATAGTAATATGGACGGGTCGTTTCAGTTGGTATCAGAGCTGTGGTCTTAGCGAACTAGGTCTGCATTATTGTGTCTAACTAATAGTCGTTAAGATGCATTAGTGAGTCTGGACTTCGACCGTGTCTGTATATAAAAAAGTTTTGCTTATCATTCCTTGTCAAAAATTACATGCTTATCATTCTTAAGTCTAGACACGTTTTCTTGCATTTATTGCATACATAGTGTACAGACGATTCTGTATCTTAGCATATCTGTTACTGTAAACTTTTCTCGATATCTTCTAAAGATTTCCTTCGTGATTTATGGAATTTTGGTACTATATATACATATGTAAATTATGTATTGGGGATTACCAAACTAAATTCTATAATCCATTTCATATCAAAAACCATCTTCCTAAATATATAAGATGAATCCCGTATCTAGTTCAAACTCCTTAAACTCCTACAGCTATTCCGATATGGATATTCACCTGAATTCCGAAGACAGTGTAACCGGAATGGATCAACCAATTAACCATCATCAATTCTGGATGAATTGGAGATGGGTTTGTAGTCTACTTAACTATTGGAGAAAAGAAGAAGGTGATCCCTTCCATCCACCACATTGCCCTTTTGACGAAGAACCTGAAGCACTTACCGGCGAACCTGTCCGAAACACCATTTTCTCTCTCATTTCCAGAGTATCTCGTCACGATTATATACTATACCACATTCTAGATCTTATTTATCTGCTCGTCCAAACCGACAATCATCCCGGTATAATAGAAGAAGTCAACGAGCTTCGCGCTCGGGTAGTGGCTTTGGAGAATATGGTGCAAAGGTTACAAGCACCAGTAACAGCACCGGCAACAACAGTACCACCATCTGCAACACCAACAGTACCATTATCACCACCAACAACAACAACATCTGCATCCCACACCTTAACATCACAATCTGTACCTCGAACATCAACGTCATACGCACCATAGATATCAGGGAGTACCAACAACAATAACCGATGAAGTATTAATTCTTAAATTCATTGGAGAAACATTCCGCGGCGATTATGTAATCTCCAAAGTCTTAGAGATTACTCATTCTAGACCTAACCATAAATCAGATGAGTGGACCGAAATGATAAATGAAACCCTGACCGGAATGGTGCACGATTTAAAAGCTAGACTTGTTTTACTAACAACATCAACCGTACTGTTAGCATCACCAGCACAGTCAGTGCCGTCAGCATCGTCAGAATCAGCAGCACCTATAACATTACAAGGTCCGCCAGTTCAAGAAATTACGGTGGACATCATTACGAATTAGCAACGCGTACATTGTATCAATGAGTTATGAAGTGTTAATTCATTCCCTCTGAAGAAATTATATGTATATTTTATATATATCAAAATTTTGAAACCATCATAAATCTTTTCGTACTAAGCAATTGTGTATGAATTGAAAAAGGGTAGATACTACTCGATTAAATTCATATTACTAATATGCTATGATGTACATCCTTCCTTAACAACTTAACCATCGTTAACTACGACCTCTGTTTCAACTCCATGAATTCCGTTTCGTAATAAACTAAGTGTATTATTCAATTACATGTTTGATTTTACACTTAGATATACTTGAAGCTTTCTAGAAAACATCATTCATATCTTACGAAGTTCGCAAGAATTCACTAGCATCAACATCCGTCACCAAGGAATGTCAATAAGAATAAATAATAAAGTATTGATACATTAGTGAAATACTTCGCGAAGATTATGTAATCTCTATTGTTTTAGAGATTATTCATTTCCAATTCCAGCCGAAAATCAAATGAGCTTAATTTAATATTAACTCATCAAGTCTTTATTAAATCTGAAAAATATACATATATTTTCATAAAGACTGTAATAAAAATTCTCCTGTACCAAAATATTACTTGTGAAACTTTTAACGGGTAGGTAATACCCGAGAGATATATAAATTCACAATTAATATATTGCATTCTTCGAATCTGATTCAGCAATCATCAACTATACTCACTACTTTCACAACGATATACATTCTTTCATTAAAATCAAAATAACCGTTTTCATCCAAATTCAATTTCATATTCTAATTTTGACAGATCAGAATCCAAGTCAAGACTCAACGGGAGACATCACTCTTAAATCTCTACATCTTTTAAAGCTATACTTTGACTTCAAAATTGTGCTAAAACATCACTTCTATTCATTAAACCCATAAAACAATTTTTGTGTTATACAAAAATTCATTGCAATCTACATTCAAACCCTTCATGATTCTTGAAAACACCTCAATTAAGAAACAATCAAGATGATGATCCAACCACATGTTATCCTCAATCATGCATCTGGAAAACTCTCGATTTAACACAAATTCGTGAGCCATTAGCGTTGTTGTTGCCGAAAATAACCTTGCAATTCCTTTTCAAAGTAGCCAGTTTTGTCACGGCTCCAGCAAGTCAACTTCGACTTTTCAATCGGATTAGCCGTATTATAACCTCAATATATACGTTGCCCTTTCGTCATCATTACCGAAGCACCTTTTATATTCCACTATATTATCAGCAGATGTACCAGCAACTTCGGCTTTAGTCTCTCTGAAAAATATCTATATTATTCATGAAACCCCATCATGTACTCACCTACATCATGTAAAAATAATTGCCATACCAATTACCGGGAATCATCAATCATCAATCTCGAATCTCGCAGCATTTTCGCTTCAATTATATGTATACATATAATGTGTAACTCATGGAAATTTTGATCTTCAATTCTGAATTTCTGAAAAGCACCCAGTCTACGAATCAATACCCTGAATTTTTAAAAAGCTGAATGAAGCAGCAGAAACTGTAGACAACCGTAACAGTCAAAAGTTTGATGATAAAAAATAGTGTGTTGGCAAAGCTCAAAAAAAGAGAAGGTTTGGATTTTGAAAACGGATTGAGCAAACCATGAAGGAGGCTGTGGACAAATCACAAAGACTAAATATGCCTTCAAAGAATCCAAATGATTCAGTGTCTGCTGAAGTCATTAGCGAATACCTTGCTCCTTACTCTCAACTCTTGCGAACAATATTCTTCATCATCTTCTGATCTTAGATATTCTAAGATATCATCATATCTTTCATTATAAATATCTTCGATGTTTCTGAAGATATCTGCATAACTATTGTTATCCGAAATCATTTACCTCTTCGCACTATCTGTGTTACATCATAAAAGAAACTATTTTAGTTTCTAAATTCTGAAACCTTCGAGTTTAAAATATGAATGTTTTTGAAGTAGTGTTGGGAATTGAAGCATGAGTTAGTATAATATAATGACACTTGATCAACGTGATTATATTACAGTAAGTCATGCTGAGTTTCTAAATGGAATGTGATGATTCACAGATCATAACATCATCATGTGCATTGTTACACGACTCTTGCATTCTATTTAACCTCTAAAAAATATCAAGAAAATATTTTCTTGATGATTCGGTCTTTTTCGGATATTCTGGTAATTTGACAAATCAAATCGTGCTACTACCTTTCCTTTCTACTTTGTATATTATGATAATTCGAAACTCCATACCTACGAATTTTGGACCATTACTTGCGAAAAGAAAACAAAAGCATGAAGCTCCGAAATAGAAAGGGGGTATAAAGCGCAGCAAACAGAAAAGACCAGTAGATGTCAATGATTATGGAAAAACAGGAGCAGGGACTCCGAAAAATAAGGAAAGATATAAGGCCCGACGACAATACATAAATTACAAACAGTGTATATCAATATGTATTACAATGAAAAAACACGGGAGAACTAAAAACACTATAAAACCAAGAGTATAGTAGAAGTGAATAGATTTTTCCAGCGGCAGATGAAAAAGAAGAATGACGGATATAAAAGTTAGGAGTATATTAAGAATTAGAACAGGATAGAGCATATTGACGAATGTTTTGGAAGTATGAATTAAGGAAGAAAGTATAGAAGAAGAGAGATGTGGAAATAAAGAAACGAAGGGGGGTGTTAATTTATAGCGAAATATCAGACATAGCAATCGAGGCAGATTACGCACCTAATCGAAGAAAATTCTAATTTTCTTAATTACCAAAGAATCAAATCTTATTAAGATTACAAAGATTTTCTTTAATCCGGAAATCAACCGTGACGACGTCAAAAGTTAAGACGAATATTTACTTTCCTCATTTCACTATTTTACGATAGCTTCACTCATACACTTCACATAATCGAAATTGTTTTATCCATATTACTCACTGATGATAAAACTCTAAATTTCAACTCGTATTCGTCATGAAAACATACTTATTGTCAGCCATGACCATCCCAATCAAATTTCAGGACGAAATTTCTTTAACGGGAAGATACTGTGACAACCCGAAAATTTCTGACCAAATTTAAACTTGATCTTTATATGTTTCCTACATAATAAGCAAAGTCTGTAATGTTGAAATCTAAAAAACTTTGATCTGTGTTCATGTATTCATTTACCCATCGACTGCTCTTGACGATTCACGAACAATTATGTGTAAAATGACCCGGATTTTTCCGTTATTATATAAGAGATTAATATTTACACAATTAAATGTTTCCAACATGTTAAGCAATCAAACTTGTTAGGACTTGATTAATTGAAACAGAATTTATGTAAACGTTTGACCACCCTTTTATTCCGACGATTCACGAACGTGATAACTTGATTTAATTGTTTAATTATTGTGTATATATATGAATTTATATATATTTAACTTGAAAATATGATAATTAAATATCTCATTAAGTATATTAACAAAGTATTATATATAGTATTATATATAGTATTATATATATATATATATATATATATATATATATATATATATATATATATATATATATATATATATATATATATATTCATGCTACTAATTTAAAGAGTTTTTGAACAATATATATGTTACTATTTAAACGACGTAATTAACTTATGTTAAAATGTATTTACATATAAAGTATTACGAGTGTAAATACATCCTTACAAGTATTAAATACACTTTATAATATACCAATACATGTAAAGGATAGCTATACTCGTATTTTCGTTCAATTTCCTCAAGAATTCTACTCGCATTCATACGGTATTTTTACCCGTATTATACACACCTTCTAGAAGTACTTAGAAATGGTATATACCAATAGAAATTTTTAATAATGGAATAATATGTCATGCATGACCTAATAGTTTTTGACTTATACTAGATATTTTTCACAAAATAACAAATTACAACTAGTATATAAAGACACCATATTTGATCAAATTTTTACCATTTCATTTTCTAATTTTTACTTCATGTTTACTTACACACACATACTCTCTCTAGTTCTAGTATCCCTTTCTTTGTTCTTCATCTATTTCTAGCAAGTTCAAGCTTTAAAATCAAGGTATTAACCTTGCCTAAATTCTTATTCAATTCATATGTTTATAGCTATCTATATAAGAATTTATAAACTAGAACATAGTTTAGTTGATTCTAAACTTATTTAAAAAACTAAACTAATCTTTCTAACTTAACTCTAATAACACTTATTTATATGTATTATGATTTTATATTAAGTTAATATAAGAACTTATTACTTGTACATATGAAGAACACCTTCAAACTTAACATATATCGTTTAATCTCCATTCGGTAAAAAGCGGGCTGTTTTGGGTTGGGGATTAAAAAAATATCTTAGACTTTGAGTTCGAGGCTAAGACTTTAGAAATATCTTAATATATGTAAATAAGACTTCCAATATTTGTTTCATGATTTTAGACAAAGTGGAAGTATTTTATCAAAAATCATATATTGGGTGGGTGCCGGGATTCTTTCAAATCTGTCCACCGGCAAAAGAGGGTAAAACTCTGAATATTAATAAATGGTCTGAACTTTTCGAATTTTTTTTAAAAAATTAACTTCTTATGGAATCCATAGCAATTTTATTCACTTTAAATGGAGTTGTAATGAATATTTGGCGAGCAAAACAAAAGCTGCTAAAATTAACGTTGTATGGGCGAAATTTATATTGTAAAAAAACTATATTAACCATATCCTTGCCAACTTTTCCATATCCTATATATATTTGGACATGTTATCAATAGTATAACAAGATATTATAATCTTAGTTAATTCGGAGATTGTATATATATATATATATATATATATATATATATATATATATATATATATATATATATATATATATATATAATAATAATAATCTTGGTACATTCCATGACAATAAGTATACAATACGTTTTGATAAATCCTAAGACAATAAGTATACAATACGTTTTGATAAATTCTAAGACAATACGTATACAATACGTCTCTGGGTTGATACAAAGACAATACGTATACAATACGTTGTGGGGTAATTCTAATATTATATATATATACCGATTATTGGACTGTTGGACATTTCAGACTATTTTAGATTACTAACAAAGGACTACTAACATAAAAATGTTAAAAATTAATATATAAGTATTCTATGAACTTGTTTTATTTTATTCACATGTCGTATTATTATCTGAATCATTATTATTGTTATAGGTTCGTGAATCCAAGGACGACGGCCATATTTTTAATAAGCTGAAAACTTATTATTAATATACTTTTACTACCGTGAGTATATAGTCCGATTTTTAAACTCTAAATATTTTGGGATTAGAATACATGCATTTTATGTTTTACGCCATGGACACAAGTACTTGAAATATATTCTACGTTAAGTTGTACCACATTGCATATCTTCCCTAATAGCTTGGTAACTAATATTTACATGTTGTAAGAACATGTAAGCGGGAATCCTATTGATAGATCTATCAGGTTTGACAACCTCAACCGGGCTAGTCGCTCTAGTATCGTAAACGGTTACATAGTACTTCGTTTTTACTACACTTGGTACAGTGTTGGGAGATTTCATAATAAAGGGAATATGCTACATTAATGGTTAAGTATGGTTACCGAAGCGCTCAACAACTTATAGAATATCTTTATTGAAATGTTTGTAACTATGAAATCTTGTGGTCTATATTTATATCGATGCTAAATTTAAACCTGTATATCTCACCAACCTTTGTGTTGACTGTTTAAGCATGTTTATTCTCAGGTCCTTAAGAAAGTCTTCCGCTGTTGCATTATCTGAGCAAGCTGTGCATGGAGTCTCATGTTTTTTTAAATGAAGTATTGCATTCAATAAAACCTTTGGCATGTAATATATTCGACTGTTATGTCACGTGTGTAGTATTTGGAAACCGATGTATTATGGGGATTGTTTCTTAAATAATCGCCCACTTGTTTAAAACATGCATTATGTATAATAATGGTGTGATTTTTATGAAACGAATGCAATATTTTCTAAAACGTATCATATAAAGGTCAAATACCTTGCTATGGGACCTATGAATAACGTACCGCGTTTATAGTAATATGGACGGTTCGTTTCACACGAGTAGTAACATTACATCCCGATAGAAAACTTGTACCTTGTGAAAGGTATCCAACCCGTTTTGGGGGCAAGCTCGCAACAAATGGCTGAAGCGGGTCCAAACAGCATAAAGAGTCTCGTTAGGCTTTTGACGAAACTGAGAAATTTCCTGTTGAAGTCTAGTTGCCGGGTAATACTTGCTCAAGAACTTCTCCATTATCGTATTCCAATTTTCGATCATCCCCTCAGGTAAACCATCTAACCAAGCTCTAGCATCCCCCTTGAGTGACCATGGGAAGAGCTTCATGTAGATTACATGATCATGGACATTCCTAATCTTGAACAAACCACAAATCTACTGAGAGATACGAAGATGCTTGTTAGCATCCTCATGTAGTTCACCTCTAAACTGACATTTGCCCCCAATCATTTGGACGATGAGGCCCTTAATCTCGAACTCATCGATAATTTCAGAGTTCTAATAGCAGTACCCTGGCCAACTCAGTGGGCCTTCATCTTTTCTGCCATACTTTTACCTTGTTGTTCTATTTGAGGAATTATAGGAATCTATGGCTGTAGTGGAATATCAGGTATCTCTGGTTGTTGAGGAACAATAGGTGTTTCTTGAGTTTCTATCACAACCGAATCTGTAAAACTATCCAATTTAATTACATGGTTTCTTAATGATGAATCCAAAGTACCCGTCACGGAATCCAGCGTATCTGAATCGTTCGTATTCTGACCTCAAATAACTCTTTCTGGTTCTGAATAAGGCAAATACAACTGAGCATTCGATGAGCAAGTATCTGGCATATACCACTTGTAAAATGCAAAAACATAACTAACAAACTAATTAAACGCACCGACTCAAACAAGAACAAACTAAGAACAAAAATAATCTAACACAAAAAGACACAACTAAAAACAGTAAGCTGACAACCTTAAATTCGACACAAATGTCCCTAGCAGTGGCGCTAAAAACTTGATGTGTAAAATCTAGTATATAAATTATGTCTGGAAAAATACCGGTTAAAAGGACTATTACACACTCACGGGCAGTGTACCCGATCGTGTAGCAGTATAGAATTTTGGTAATTTCGAATATTGTTCCAAGGACAGTTTCACACAAAAATCAATTGTCAACTAACAAAAAATAACTACAAGTAAGTAAGAATTAGAAAGTATGAAATTGTTTGTTTTGTGGCTATTTAACGATTAGTCAAATTAAGGGTATTAAATGTAAATAACAATATTTTTGCTTTTTAGATTTATAGGAAATAAATTGCAGACTCAACTGAAATAAAGATAGATTGAATTCAATAAACAAAAGAATGCTCACCTAGATCTTCTAATCTCAATGTCAGATGATTTAGTATTAAGCACTAGTTCTATTTATCAATACATGCAATTACAAAATCAGCTTACCCAGAGTTCTCTTTTAGCAAACACTTCAAACTATGATTTATTGGCTTAGGGTTCCCTTTCACCAAAGACCTCTTTCATCTGTGACTAAGTAATTAACTAACTATGAGAGTAAGATTTAATTGGTTACGCGTTCGCTCCACACAATTCACGCGTTTCTTGTTTAATCTGTGTTACCCGGTTTACCTCCTTGGTCTAGTAAGCACCCAATTGGTTAAGACAAAGCAATTGAAAACTAGTTCACTTAATTGATACAGGGTTCCCTTTGTTCAAACAAGTTCACTAATCAATTCGATAACAATAATCAACACCCACAAGAATGGTTCTTAATCAAAATGCATAATTATCATGCATTAATCAAATTAAACATTAAAGTATTATCCAAACGCATAAGAGTATATACAATCTAGGCAAATATTAAGTACTTAGAAAAAAATCATGGCTAAAAAAAACACAAAGCTAATAGAATTCATTACGATCGATAGATAGAAACCTAATCAAAGAGATGAATCTTCACTTGTTGCATAATCACTCCTTGATCCTAAAATGATGAATGTCAAATCTTGATGATGGAAGTCTCCAAAAAGAACCAAAAATCGCACCTTAGGCTCTTAAAATTGGCTGGAATAAGTGTTATGAAATTTAGGGTTGAATAACCATTTTATACGTAGTTACATGCTGACTGTCATACCCCGTCCTAATTCATCTAGATGAAGTCTTCAACAGTTGGTCCCATTGCGAGGTTCTGACCTCTATATGCCTTGAATGACTCTATGTAATAAGAGCAAATGCACAGCGAAAGATTTCTTTCATACTTGAGAATAAACATGCTTTAAAGTGTCAACCAAAAGGTTGGTGAGTTCATAAGTTTATCATAAAACAATAAAATTCATCATTTTGATAGACCACAAGATTTAAATGCTGCATGGTACAAATGGGCCCGAATCCTATACCCACCTGTAATGTACATGCGATATCTTTTAAATACAGTACACTTTTCTCGTGTATGAAATCATCTTTCATAAATCTTAGTAACCGTACACATATCTTGTGCACAAAAATAACATACACATAACCTGTGTATAAAAATCATTCTCTCGATACATAACATTCGTATCAATTGGTGGCAATTATCATGTCCACATAATTCAATGGTGGCAATTATCATGTCCACATAATTCAATGGTGACAATTATCATGTCCACATAATTCAACAATAATCTGCAGAACTTCTGTCTGCATAATAACTCATTCGAGGAATGTTTTGCTTGTGTCATATCACGTCAAACATTTATAAAAGCATTTCATATATTCTCAGTTCAAAATATATTTCAAAAACATTTAATAAAGCAGTTGTAAAAACAGCGCATGTATTCTTAGTCCCAAAAATGTAAAGAGTAAAAGGGAGCAAATGAACTCACCTAATGTATTTTGTAGTAAAAATACATATGACTATATTGAAAAAGAGTAGGGTTGGCCTCGGATTCACGAACCTATATCATTTTTGTATAAATTAAAATGTATTATCGTAATCGAACAAGTTTATATATATTATTAGTGATTTTTAATTATGTGTTTTATTGATAACTTAATTAATTATATTTACTTTATATACCTTTACAAATAATTATTATTTTATAAAAAAATATTACTATGGTTGTATTAATATAGTTTTATATAATTAATAGTTATATGATAAAATAAAAAGTTGTCTCATTTTATAGTAATAATAATAGTAGTTAAGAATTTTTTTTATAAAAATGATACTTTTACTAATAATGATATCTTTATTAATTAATGATAACAACAATAATATCGATAATGTTAATAATAATAATAGATGTAATAATAAAAATAATAGGAAAAGGAGACTACCTTTAAGCTTTTCCTAAAAAGAAATGTCTTAGACAAGGCTCGAACCCAAGACCTCGTGTATAGAAAAGAACACTTCCGACCACTCATCCGTCCGTTTTAACTTGTTTTTAAATGCTCGATTATTTATTAATTAAGTAAAGCAAACCGTTCTACCATTTTCATCATTCATTGTGGTAATCTGGCCCAATCATATTTTCAGCACAACAGTCTCACGAGTCCATCTAAATTTTACGGTTCAATAAATAATCTTTGGCTTTGAGTTTGGAATCTGAACGGCTGAAGGAGTAAACAAATATATATATATATATATATATATATATATATATATATATATATATATATATATATATATATATATATATATATATATATATATATATATATATATATATATATATATATATATACGCGATTAATACCTATAATAACATCATCACTATTATTATTGACTACCACCGACACCATCTTAATTGACAACCTCCTGAACCCATTTGTTGTCACCACCGAAAAAAATAATAATATCATTCATTATCATCGTTCTTATCATGCCTCAAGATCATCACCATAATCATTATCTCCATCATCATATCAAATCACCCTTTTTATCCTTGTTTTCACAGTATTAATAACCCTTGCAGGTTTTCGAATAATAGAAGCAGATGAGTGGTGTTCGATTTGATTATTATTGGGTTTTGGAAAATAGAATGGGCCGAGAACTATGCATATGCGAATAGTGATAATAATTGATGCGTGGATTTGATTAGAATAGAAACATAACTAACAGCTCGTGAGTGTTTGGTTTGGATGTGAAAGGAAGATAAATAAAGAAGATGTCAGGTGGTTCTCGATGGGTTTGATGAAGGTGGTTTTGGGTCTTCGGCAAAACAACAACATCATCTTGTAGTTTCCTGCAGGTGTGGTGTTTTTGCCTTTCATTGGTAATGTAACAGAAACAGGAACATTGTGAAGACCCGTCCTAATCCATCCGAACAAAGTCCATATTGATTATAAACGATTTACAACAGTTGATTACATCGCGAGGTACTTGACCTCTATATGATACCTTTTACAAACATTACATTCGTTTTTGAGAAGAAAATCTTTCATTACATCAAAAGTTGACGGCATGCATACCATTTAAAAATAAAACTAACTATAATTAACTTAATAATAATCTTGATGAACTCAACGACTCGAATGCAATATTTTTTGAATATGTCATGAACGACTCCAAGTAATATCTTTAAAATGAGCAAATGCACAGCGGAAGATTTCTTTCGTACCTGAGAATAAAAATGCTTTAAAGTGTCAACCAAAAGGTTGGTGAGTTCATTAGTTTAACATAAATAATCATTTCATAAATTTAATAGACCACAAGATTTCGTATTTCCATTTCTCATAAACATACGTCCCATGCATAGAGACAAAAATATCATTCATATGGATTGAACACCTGGTAAACGACATTCACAACATGCATATAAGAATATCCCCATCATTCCGGGATCCTCCTTCGGACATGATATAAATTTCAAAGTACTAAAGCATCCGGTACTTTGGATGGGGCTTGTTGGGCCCGATAGATCTATCTTTAGGATTCGCGTCAATTAGGGTGTATGTTCCCTAATTCTTAGATTACCAGACTTAATAAAAAGGGGCATATTCGATTTCGATAATTCAACCATATAATGTAGTTTCGATTACTTGTGTCTATTTAGTAAAACATTTATAAAAATTGCGCATGTATTCTCAGCCCAAAAATATAAAGGGTAAAAAGGCAAATGAAACTCACCGTATTGTATTTTGTAGTAAAAATACATATAACGACATTGAACAACTAAACAATGCAAGGTTGGTCCCGGATTCACGAACCTATGTCATTTATATATATATTAACACATAAAATGATAATCGAATAAACTTATATATTATTAGTGATTTAATTGTTATTTTAATTATATGTTTCATTAACAACCTAATTAATTTCATTTAACAATATTTATTGTAAAAGTATTAATATAGTTATGTTATATGTAGTAAGTATATATAATATATATATTTTTCATTTGTTTGTTAAAATAATAATTATAGTAATACCAAAAATAATATTAGTAATGATTAAAATAATATTAATAGTGATAATAATATTAATGATTCTATTAATAATAATATTAACATTAGTTTTTTTTAATAATACATCTTATAATAACGATAATAACAGTAATCTTTAATAAAATGAAAAGTTTATTACTAATGATAATGAAAATAATAATTTTATAGTAATACATAATACTTAATAATAATAATTATTATAGAAATTTCATTACTCGTGATAATATCAATAACCATACTTATGTTAATCATACTCAAAATCTTCATGTTAAATTTCTAAACTAATAACTAAAGCTTCTATAACATCAATTCATAACCCTAATTATAATAGTAATAGTAATACTTATATTAATAATAATCATACTAATAATAATTTCTAGTGATAATACTAGTTCTAGTAATGATAACGATATTAATATTAGTGATAATAACAATAATACTGAATAATATTACTTGATAATGAATGATAATATTAGTAATAACAATTTTAATAATAATAATCATATTTGAAATTTTTAATTTTGATAAAGATTATTGGTAACTAGTACTTATTTTAGTATTAATACTAATAATAACTATAATATTTGTATTAATAACCATCATTAATAATAACAATGGCAATAACAATAATGATAATAATAATAATAATAATAATGATAATAATAATAATAATAATTTTTAATAAAAATAGAAGACTACCTTAAGGAAAAGGCTAAAAAAAATTTGCTCCATCCAGGAATCGAACTCGAGACCTATAGCTAACCCGAACACACCCCTAACCAACCGTCTGTTCCTGTTTTATTTGAATCATAACCCATCTGTTTATTTATATACCGTATTATTAAAGCTTCCAATATCATCTTCTTTCCCAAAAAAAAATTCAGTCGACCGTGGACTCAAATCAAAATCAAATAAATAATTAGAGTTGAAATTAACATTTGATATTCAGTGGTAAACGATCTGTAATGGCTATTTATTTGATTTAAACAGCAACAAAATGAAAAAATTTCGTCTGTTCCAGTTCGTGAACAAAAATAAGAACCCAAACATCAATCTTGACTTTGAGAACGTTTTAGTCAAAAATTATAACATGAAAAAGGTTTCAATTCCATTTTATAAACTTTACAAATTGTCAATTTATCTTGAATTAAAACATATAACACGAATTTGATTAATGAACCCAGTTTGACTTTTTATCTCCATAACTTTGACTTCAAAAATTTGAGTTCATTAGAATGATTCGAGTTTTAAAACTTTTCAGATAGCTTAGTTGAAAGATTTAAAACATAAATGCATTTAAGGAATTTAAAATTTCTTACAGAATCGAGCTATGGTGGATTTATTCGAAGAACAGGGGCAGGCGACGGTATTCTTCAAACATTGAGTTAAATTCGAAAAATTTTCCAACTATAAAAGGCAATGGGATTTGTTTACAAATATTATGGATCGTCTGGTATATTATATTACTGATTTTGATCGATTTTTAAAACAGTTTGATGTGATCACAGATTATTCGTTTGGTACACAAAATATATATAAAGAATATAAAAGCAAGAATTTATGGCTAATTGAATTTGGAAATCTCTGTACAGATTGAGCCTGATTGTACGAATGATAAGGATGGGTAACTAATTTGCAGATAAAATCAAAAACTTAAAGAGAGTGGATGAAAACGTACACTGGTTCCATTAACTTTATCAAGTTAATATTAATGATTTATATAATATAATTAATAATATTACTTTTAATAATAATGAATAATACTAATAATAATATGATTATATTAAGGATAGATAATTTCTGTTAATAATAATAAGAATAATAATATTTATAATAACCAAAATAATATTTAAGAATAATATTAATGTTAATGATGTTTAATAATAAAAATGATATTAATATTAATAATGATAATAATTATATTATTTTCTAATAATAACAATAATCATACTAATATAGTAGTAATAAATAATGATCTTTATAATAGAAATTATCAAAATGATAATAATAATTTTTAATGATAAAGATAATAATACTCTATAATAATAGTAATAATTTAGATATAATAAATTATATGTATACTACTTTCAAATCTATATGTCTTATATCAGAATAATAATATTACTATTATATATTAATATTTATAATAATATAGGTAATTATAATGAGATATAATAATTATGTTTAAACTTGTAAATACATTTAATATTTTCTTATTACAATTAATTACTTATATATATATATATATATATATATATATATATATATATATATATATATATATATATATATATATTACAATATACATGTCATCTTAATTGCATATTGTAGTCATATATATATATTTATTTCCATTTCCACTTAATTATCTTTTATATTTTAATTCACATGATTAAAGTATAATATATTAATTTTTAAAATATTATATACATACTTATATTTATATTTGTATACATATTTACATCTAATTGTTCGTGAACCATCAGGCATGGTCAAAGGGTATTTGATTACATGAATGTAAATTTTAAAACTTTCGAGACTCAACATTACAGACTTTCCTTATCGTGTCGGAAACATTCAAAGATTAAGTTTAAATTTGATCGGAAATTTCCGGGTCATCACAGTACCTACCCGTTAAAGAAATTTCGTCCCGAAATTTGAGTGAGGTCGTCATGGCTAACCATAAAAATGTTTCCATGACAAATAAGAGTGGATAAATGGTGTTTTATTATTATTGACTAATATAAATAAAACGATTCGATTAGGTGAAGCGTACGAATGAAGCTATCACCAATGAGTGAAATAGGAAAGTAAAGATTCATCTTAACTTTTGACAGAGTCAGGGTTGAATTTAGAAAAATAAGGCGCGTCTTAACTTTTGACGTTGCCTTGGTTGAATTCCGGAATTCAAGGAATTTTAAGAAAATTTTCAAAATTGAAAAGATTTGATTCTTCGGCGAATAAAGGAATTGAGATCTCTATAATTAAATACGGTGATCTGCCTTGATTACTCTGTCTGATATTTCCATTATAAATTTACCTTTTCCGTTCCATTAGTTTCCACCACTTCTATACCTTCTTTCTCAGTTCATATATCCAAAAGATTATAATAATGCTTAATCCGGTTCTAATCCTTGTTCCTATTCTGACTATCGCAATGATCGTTCTTCTTTTCCTACTCCCACCGAAGAATCTGTTTATTTCTACTATGCTCTAGGGATTATTGTGTTTATAATCCTCCCGTGTCTTTATATTGCCATACGTACTGATATCCACGGTTTGTAATTTCGGTGTTGTCATTGGGCTTTATATTCTTCCTTATATTTTGGAGCTTCATGCTTTCGTTTTCTATTCTCGTCCGCGAGTCAAGAGAATAATGGTCCATAATTTGTAGATACGAAGTTTCGGATGAACATAATTAAGGTTCTAAGAAGGAATTCGTAATGGCACGATCTTGATTTGGTAAATTACCAAAATATTTGAAAACATAGAATTTATGAATAAGATATGTTCTTAATATGTTTGGAGATTGAGTAGAATGTAAGAGTCGTGTAAATGGCACATGATGACGGTATGTTCTGTGAATCATCACGTTCCATTAGAAACTCAGCATGAATTACTGTAATATAATCACGTTGATCAAGTGTCATTATATTATACTAACTCATGCATCAATTTCCAACATTACTTCAATAACATTCATATTCTAAACTCGAAAATTTACAGAATATAGAAACTAACAGTTTCTATATGATGTAATACTGATTGCACGAAGAGATTAATGATTTCAGATAAGAATATTTATGAAAATATCTTCAGAAATATGGAGGATATTTATAATGAAAGATACGATAATATCTTTGAATATCTAAGATTAAAGGATGATGGAGACTTTTGTCCGCAAGAGTTTAGAATAAGGAGCAAGATATTCGCTAAAGACTTCAGCAGGCATTGAATCTTTTGGATTCTTTGAAGTCAAACTTATTCTTTGTGATTTGTCCACGGATTCCTTCATAGTTTCGCATAATCCGCCTTTTGGTATTAAATTTTCTATTGAACGTTTCCAATATAATAATACACAGGAAACACTAGGAGGTATATAATTTCGGACGAGAATATTTATGACAATATCCTCAGAAATATCGAAGATATTGATGATGATATTTTTGAATTTCTAAGTTCGATGGTTGATGGAGAAAGATTTTCCGCAAGATTTTAACATGACTTCGGAGCAAGATATTCTCTAAAGATTTCAACGGAGCCAGAATTACCTGAATCCTTTGAATATAGGGTTTGGTCCTTGTATTTGTCCTTGGTCTCCTTCATGGGTAGCTCAATCTGTTTTTCAATACCCAATTTTCTATCAAGAGTTCCTAACACTCCTTTCTTTATCATCAAATTTTTGGTCGTTTAGCCCCTCTACCATTTTTCTTTTTCCTCTGCCTTTAATGCTATGATATCTGAATCATCAGTTATTAATCCGAGTGTTTTTAGGAATATTGTGTTTTTAGATGATTAAACGCTGATGGTAATATGGTGGAATATGAAAGGTTCCCTGGTAACAATAAAAGAGCACGCGTATATATCAACGTTATAATAAAGTTGTTTCGTACGAAAAGTCGAAGTTGTCTTACTGGAGCTGTGACAAAACTGGCTATCTCGAACAGCAGATGCAAAGTTATTTTCGGTAAAAATAACGCTAAAGGAATTAGCACAGCTACGTTTTAAACGTTTACTCAGGTTCCGAGTGTTTTCAGGTGCATAACTATATGCATCAATCTTTTCTCCCGTAAATGAAGTGCGGTTGATTCATCCTCTCGATTGAGATGTTTTCAAGAATCATGAAAGGTTTGAACGCAGATTGAAATCGTCAAGATACAAATGAGGTTTGAGATGAAATCAAGTGGCAAATTTGAAGAATTGTTTAGTTTCATATGTTATAATCAATATTTTAATTCATTTTAATTGTCCAATGTTATTAGTCCACAGTCGATATTCCACATTTGACAGTCCAATAATTCATATATAGTTTAATATATAATATTCGAATTAATTAATATGTGTCGAGACCCGTATACGTCTCAGATTCGATCACAACTCAAAGTATATATATTATTATAGAATCAACCTCAACCCTGTATAGAGAACTCGATCATTACTGCATATAGATTGTCTATGGTGATTCCAAATAATATATAGATGTGTCGATATGATATGTCAAAACTTTGTATACGTGTCCCGATATTTAAAGTGCGTAAAATAAATAACAGAAATTAAATAACATAAAATAAAGTGCGTAAAGTAAATAACAGAAATTAAATGACAATAAATAAAATTGCGAGAATATAAATTGCGATAAAATAAATTGCGATAATTAAATTGCGATAAATAAAATGTAATACGGAATTAACAGTTAGCTAGGAACAGTTAGTTAGGATTTTGTTAGCGTGGTTTCTTAATAAAATTTAATATTGTTAATTAGTCTGTTTCTAATCAATTTTTATTGTGTACATTATTTCTTCATTATGCCACTTGTTGGATTCTGATAGGTCAAAATCCAAATATGAAATTGAATGAAAATGATTATTCTGTGGTGAACGGATACGTATATCGGTGGTTGTAAGTAGGATAGTAAATGATTGTTGGATCAGATTCGAAGAATGTACAATGTAATTTGTTAATGTGAAATCTAAATATTCCTCGAGTATTACCTACCCGTTAAAATATTTTCACCATTAACAGTTTGTACGAAAGAATTTTTAATCACAATCTTTATGAAATTATATTTACATATATATTTTCTTCAGATGTAATCATAGATTTAATGAGTTAACATAATATTAAACTCATTTAGTTTTCAGTTTGAACTAGAATAAATAATCTCGAAAACTTTAGAGATTACATATTCGCCATGTCGAAGGAAGATAAATGAGGTAAAACGATACGTAGAACGAAGATAATACTCGAAGTACAGATGATGATATTGAGGCATGGATTGTTGATGGTACTGGTGAAATGTCCCGTTCTTATTGATTAAAAACGTTCCATATTAATTGATTTCGTTGCGAGGTTTTGACCTCTATATGAGACGTTTTTCAAAGACTGCATTCATTTTAAAACAAACCATAACCTTTATTTCATCAATAAAGGTTTAAAAAGCTTTACGTAGATTATCAAATAATGATAATCTAAAATATCCTGTTTACACACGACCATTACATAATGGTTTACAATACAAATATGTTACAACAAAATAAGTTTCTTGAATGCAGTTTTTACACAATATCATACAAGCATGGACTCCAAATCTCGTCCTTATTTAAGTATGCGACAGCGGAAGCTCTTAATAATCACCTGAGAATAAACATGCTTAAAACGTCAACAAAAATGTTGGTGAGTTATAGGTTTAACCTATATATATCAAATCGTAACAATAGACCACAAGATTTCATATTTCAATACACATCCCATACATAGAGATAAAAATCATTCATATGGTGAACACCTGGTAACCGACATTAACAAGATGCATATATAAGAATATCCCCATCATTCCAGGACACCCTTCGGATATGATATAAATTTCGAAGTACTAAAGCATCCGGTACTTTGGATGGGGTTTGTTAGGCCCAATAGATCTATCTTTAGGATTCACGTCAATTAGGGTGTCTGTTCCCTAATTCTTAGATTACCAGACTTAATAAAAAAGGGCATATTTGATTTCGATAATTCAACCATAGAATGTAGTTTCACGTACTTGTGTCTATTTTGTAAATCATTTATAAAACCTGCATGTATTCTCATCCCAAAAATATTAGATTTTAAAAGTGGGACTATAACTCACTTTCACAGATTTTTACTTCGTCGGGAAGTAAGACTTGGCCACTGGTTGATTCACGAACCTATAACAATATATACATATATATCAAAGTATGTTCAAAATATATTTACAACACTTTTAATATATTTTGATGTTTTAAGTTTATTAAGTTAGCTGTCCTCGTTAGTAACCTACAACTAGTTGTCCACAGTTAGATGTACAGAAATAAATTGATAAATATTATCTTGAATCAATCCACGACCCAGTGTATACGTATCTCAGTATTGATCACAACTCAAACTATATATATATTGGAATCAACCTCAACCCTGTATAGCTAACTCCAACATTCACATATAGAGTGTCTATGGTTGTTCCGAAATATATATAGATGTGTCGACATGATAGGTCAAAACATTGTATACGTGTCTATGGTATCTCAAGATTACATAATATACAATACAAGTTGATTAAGTTATGGTTGGAATAGATTTGTTACCAATTTTCACGTAGCTAAAATGAGAAAAATTATCCAATCTTGTTTTACCCATAACTTCTTCATTTTAAATCCGTTTTGAGTGAATAAAATTGCTATGGTTTCATATTGAACTCTATTTTATGAATCTAAACAGAAAAAGTATAGGTTTATAGTCGGAAAAATAAGTTACAAGTTGTTTTTGTAAAGGTAGTCATTTCAGTCGAAAGAACGACGTCTAGATGACCATTTTAGAAAACATACTTCCACTTTGAGTTTAACCATAATTTTTGGATATAGTTTCATGTTCATAATAAAAATAATTTTCTCAGAATAACAACTTTTAAATCAAAGTTTATCATAGTTTTTAATTAACTAACCCAAAACAGCCCGCGGTGTTACTACGACGGCGTAAATCCGGTTTTACGGTGTTTTTCGTGTTTCCAGTTTTTAAATCATTAAGTTAGCATATCATATAGATATAGAACATGTGTTTAGTTAATTTTAAAAGGCAAGTTAGAAGGATTAACTTTTATTTGCGAACAAGTTTAGAATTAACTAAACTATGTTCTAGTGATTACAAGTTTAAACCTTCGAATAAGATAGCTTTATATGTATGAATCGAATGATGTTATGAACATCATTACTACCTTAAGTTCCTTGGATAAACCTACTGTAAAAGAGAAAAATGGATCTAGCTTCAACGGATCCTTGGATGGCTCGAAGTTCTTGAAGCAGAATCATGACACGAAAACAAGTTCAAGTAAGATCTTCACTTGAAATAAGATTGTTATAGTTATAGAAATTGAACCAAAGTTTGAATATGATTATTACCTTATATTAGAATGATAACCTACTGTAAGAAACAAAGATTTCTTGAGGTTGGATGATCACCTTACAAGATTGGAAGTGAGCTAGCAAACTTGAAAGTATTCTTGATTTTATGTAACTAGAACTTGTAGAATATATGAAGAACTCTTAGAACTTGAAGATAGAACTTGAGAGAGATCAATTAGATGAAGAAAATTGAAGAATGAAAGTGTTTGTAGGTGTTTTTGGTCGTTGGTGTATGGATTAGATATAAAGGATATGTAATTTTGTTTTCATGTAAATAAGTCATGAATGATTACTCATATTTTTGTAATTTTATGAGATATTTCATGCTAGTTGCCAAATGATGGTTCCCACATGTGTTAGGTGACTCACATGGGCTGCTAAGAGCTGATCATTGGAGTGTATATACTAATAGTACATACATCTAAAAGCTGTGTATTGTACGAGTACGAATACGGGTGCATACGAGTAGAATTGTTGATGAATCTGAACGAGGATGTAATTGTAAGCATTTTTGTTAAGTAGAAGTATTTTGATAAGTGTATTTAAGTCTTTCAAAAGTGTATAAATACATATTAAAACACTACATGTATATACATTTTAACTGAGTCGTTAAGTCATCGTTAGTCGTTACATGTAAGTGTTGTTTTGAAACCTTTAGTTTAATGATCTTGTTAAATGTTGTTAACCCAATGTTTATAATATCAAATGAGATTTTAAATTATTATATTATCATGATATTATCATGTATGAATATCTCTTAATATGATATATATACATTAAATGTCTTTACAACGATAATCGTTACATATATGTCTCGTTTAAAAATCATTAAGTTATTAGTCTTGTTTTTACATATGTAGTTCATTGTTAATATACTTAATGATATGTTTACTTATCATAGTATCATGTTAACTATATATATATCCATATATATGTCATCATATAGTTTTTACAAGTTTTAACGTTCGTGAATCACCGGTCAACTTGGGTGGTCAATTGTCTATATGAAACATATTTCAATTAATCAAGTCTTAACAAGTTTGATTGCTTAACATGTTGGAAACATTTAATCATGTAAATATCAATCTCAATTAATATATATAAACATGGAAAAGTTCGGGTCACTACAGAACCTACCCGTTAAATAAATTTCGTCCCGAAATTTTAAGCTGTTGAAGGTGTTGACGAATCTTCTGGAAATAGATGCGGGTATTTCTTCTTCATCTGATCTTCATGCTCCCAGGTGAACTCGAGTCCTCTAAGAGCATTCCATCGAACCTTAACAATTGGTATTTTGTTTTGCTTAAGTCTTTTAACCTCACGATCCATTATTTCGACGGGTTCTTCGATGAATTGAAGTTTTTCGTTGATTTGGATTTCATCTAACGGAATAGTGAGATCTTCTTTAGCAAAACATTTCTTCAAATTCGAGACGTGGAAAGTGTTATGTACAGCCGCGAGTTGTTGAGGTAATTCAAGTCGGTAAGCTACTGGTCCGACACGATCAATAATCTTGAATGGTCCAATATACCTTGGATTTAATTTCCCTCGTTTACCAAATCGAACAACGCCTTTCCAAGGTGCAACTTTAAGCATGACCATCTCTCCAATTTCAAATTCTAAATCTTTTCTTTTAATGTCAGCGTAGCTCTTTTGTCGACTTTGGATGATCTTCTCGGTAGTTTCTTGTATAATATCCGGACCCGTAATCTGTCTATCCCCCACTTCACTCCAACAAATCGGAGACCTGCACTTTCTACCATAAAGTGCTTCAAACGGCGCCATCTCAATGCTTGAATGGTAGCTGTTGTTGTAGGAAAATTCTGCTAACGGTAGATGTCGATCCCAACTGTTTCCGAAATCAATCACACATGCTCTTAGCATGTCTTCAAGCGTTTGTATCGTCCTTTCGCTCTGCCCATCAGTTTGTGGATGATAGGCAGTGCTCATGTCTAGACGAGTTCCTAATGCTTGCTGCAATGTCTGCCAGAATCTTGAAATAAATCTGCCATCCCTATCAGAGATAATAGAGATTGGTATTCCATGTCTGGAGACGACTTCCTTCAAATACAGTCGTGCTAACTTCTCCATCTTGTCATCTTCTCTTATTGGCAGGAAGTGTGCTGATTTGGTGAGACGATCAACTATTACCCAAATAGTATCAAAACCACTTGCAGTCCTTGGCAATTTAGTGATGAAATCCATGGTAATGTTTTCCCATTTCCATTCCGGGATTTCGGGTTGTTGAAGTAGACCTGATGGTTTCTGATGCTCAGCTTTGACCTTAGAACACGTCAAACATTCTCCTACGTATTTAGCAACATCAGCTTTCATACCCGGCCACCAAAAATGCTTCTTGAGATCCTTATACATCTTCCGCGTTCCAGGATGTATTGAGTATCTGGTTTTATGAGCTTCTCTAAGTACCATTTCTCTCATATCTCCAAAATTTGGTACCCAAATCCTTTCAGCCCTATACCGGGTTCCGTCTTCCCGAATATTAAGATGCTTCTCCGATCCTTTGGGTATTTCATCCTTTAAATTTCCCTCCTTTAAAACTCCTTGTTGCGCCTCCTTTATTTGAGTAGTAAGGTTATTATGAATCATTATATACATAGATTTTACTCGAATGGGTTCTCTGTCCTTCCTGCTCAAGGCATCGGCTACCACATTTGCCTTCCCCGGGTGGTAACGAATCTCAAAGTCGTAATCATTCAATAATTCAATCCACCTACGCTGCCTCATATTCAGTTGTTTCTGATTAAATATGTGTTGAAGACTTTTGTGGTCGGTATATATAATACTTTTGACCCCATATAAGTAGTGCCTCCAAGTCTTTAATGCAAAAACAACCGCGCCTAATTCCAAATCATGCGTCGTATAATTTTGTTTGTGAATCTTCAATTGTCTAGACGCATAAGCAATCACCTTCGTTCGTTGCATTAATACACAACCGAGACCTTGCTTTGATGCGTCACAATAAATCACAAAATCATCATTCCCTTCAGGCAATGACAATATAGGTGCCGTAGTTAGCTTTTTCTTCAATAACTGAAACGCTTTCTCTTGTTCATCATTCCATTCAAATTTCTTCCCTTTATGCGTTAATGCAGTCAAGGGTTTTGCTATTCTGGAAAAGTCTTGGATGAACCTTCTGTAGTAACCAGCTAGTCCTAAAAACTGGCGTATGTGTTTTGGAGCTTTCGGGGTTTCCCACTTTTCAACAGTTTCTATCTTTGCCGGATCCACCTTAATACCTTCTTTGTTCACTATGTGACCGAGGAATTGAACTTCTTCCAACCAAAATGCACACTTTGAAAACTTAGCGTACAATTCTTCCTTCCTCAATACTTCTAACACCTTTCTCAAATGTTCACCGTGTTCTTGGTCATTCTTTGAGTAAATAAGTATGTCATCAATGAAAACAATGACAAACTTGTCAAGGTATGGTCCACACACCCGGTTCATAAGGTCCATGAACACAGCTGGTGCATTAGTTAAACCAAACGGCATGACCATAAACTCGTAATGACCGTAACGTGTTCTGAAAGCAGTCTTTGGAATATCATCTTCTTTCACCCGCATTTGATGATATCCGGAACGTAAGTCAATCTTTGAATAAACAGACGAGCCTTGTAGTTGATCAAATAAGTCGTCGATTCTCGGTAGTGGGTAGCGGTTCTTGATGGTAAGTTTGCTCAACTCTCGGTAGTCGATACACAACCTGAATGTACCATCTTTCTTCTTGACAAACAAAACAGGAGCTCCCCACGGTGATGTGCTTGGTCGAATGAAACCACGCTCTAAAAGTTCTTGTAATTGGCTTTGCAGTTCTTTCATCTCGCTGGGTGCGAGTCTGTAAGGAGCACGAGCTATTGGTGCAGCTCCTGGTACAAGATCTATTTGAAATTCAACGGATCGATGTGGGGGTAATCCCGGTAATTCTTTCGAAAATACATCGGGAAATTCTTTTGCAATGGGAACATCATTGATGCTCTTTTCTTCAGTTTGTACTTTCTTGACGTGTGCTAGAACAGCATAGCAACCTTTTCTTATTAGTTTTTGTGCCTTCAAATTACTAATAAGATGTAGCTTCGTGTTGCCCTTTTCTCCGTACACCATTAAGGGTTTTCCTTTTTCTCGTATAATGCGAATTGCATTTTTGTAACAAACGATCTCTGCTTTCACTTCTTTCAACCAGTCCATACCGATTATCACATCAAAACTCCCTAACTCTACTGGTATCAAATCAATCTTAAATGTTTCGCTAACCAGTTTAATTTCTCGATTCCGACATATATTATCTGCTGAAATTAATTTACCATTTGCTAATTCGAGTAAAAATTTACTATCCAAAGGCGTCAATGGACAACTTAATTTAGCACAAAAATCTCTACTCATATAGCTTCTATCCGCACCCGAATCAAATAAAACGTAGGTAGATTTATTGTCAATAAAAAACGTACCCGTAACAAGCTCCGGGTCTTCCTGTGCCTCTGCCGCATTAATATTGAAAACTCTTCCGCGGCCTTGTCCATTCGTGTTCTCCTGGTTCGGGCAATTTCTAATAATGTGGCCCGGTTTTCCACATTTATAACAAACTACATTGGCATAACTTCCTCCGACACTACTTGCTCCGCCATTACTCGTTCCGACACCATTTGTTCCTTTCGTTCTATTAACCCCTGGTCCGTAGACCTCACACTTCGCCGCGCTATGACCATTTCTTTTACACTTGTTGCAAAATTTGGTGCAGAACCCCGAGTGATACTTTTCACACCTTTGGCATAGCTGCTTCTGATTGTTGTTGTTGTTGCGGTTATTATTGTTGTTGGGATGATTGTTGTAGTTGCTGTTGTTGTTGTTGTTGTTGTTGTTGTTGTTGTTGTTGTTGTTGTTGTTGTTGTTGTTGTTGTTGTTGTTGTTGTTGTTGCTGTTGTTGGGCCGTTTGTTGTAGTTGCGATTGATGTTGCGATTGTTGGGATAATTGTTGCGATTATTGTTGTAATTGCTGTTGTTGTTGTATTGGTGATTCTTATCACCGTTTTCCTCCCACTTTCTTTTGACTTGCTTCACATTAGCCTCTTCAGCAGTCTGTTCTTTAATTCTTTCTTCAATCTGGTTCACTAGTTTGTGAGCCATTCTACATGCCTGTTGTATGGAGGCGGGCTCGTGTTAACTTATATCTTCTTGGATTCTTTCCGGTAATCCTTTCACAAACGCGTCGATCTTCTCTTCCTCATCTTCGAATGCTCCCGGACACAATAGGCACAATTCTGTGAATCGTCTTTCGTACGTGGTAATATCAAATCCTTGGGTTCGTAACCCTCTAAGTTCAGTCTTGAGCTTTTTGACCTCAGTTCTGGGACGATATTTCTCGTTCATCAAGTGCTTGAATGCTGACCACGGTAGTGCGTACGCATCGTCTTGTCCCACTTGCTCTAGATAGGTATTCCACCATGTTAACGCAGAACCTGTGAAGGTATGCGTAGCGTACTTCACTTTATCCTCTTCAGTACACTTACTTATGGCAAACACCGATTCGACCTTCTCGGTCCACCGTTTCAATCCGATTGGTCCTTCGGTTCCATCAAATTCCAAAGGTTTGCAGGCAGTGAATTCTTTGTAGGTGCATCCTACATGATTTTCTGTACTGCTAGATCCAAGGTTATTGTTGGTATGTAGCGCAGCCTGTACTGCGGCTATGCTTGAAGCTAGAAAAGTACGGAATTCCTCTTCATTCATATTCACGGTGTGTCGAGTAGTCGGTGCCATTTCCTTCAAAATAGTCAAATGGAACAAGTTAATCATACAGAATATTAAGAGTAGTTAATAGTATTTCGTAGCATAATATGAACTCATTTATAAAAGCTTTTTCTTCATATTAGAGTTTTATAAGTTTAAATTCGGGTAGTACCTACCCGTTAAGTTCATACTTAGTAGCTAATATACAATTCAACTACTACAATTCTATATGAAAAACTGATTATAATAATATTTCGCGTTCAAACTTTTACACAATATTTTACAAACTTACAATACCGCTTATTTTACATATAGCATGAAATATAGCACACAATAAATTTGATACAAGATGGTTGTGAAGATAATTCTAGCTAGTACACAAGTCGTTCAGCAAAGGCAATAAAGACACGTAATTCATACGTCCAGAAACAAGTCATGCATTCTGGTTTTACTAGGATTACTTCCCATCCTTGGTCTTGTGGAACATAACCGTTATAGCCGTTGATAAGACAACGTGTTGTAACGTCGTCAAAGGGATGAGGGTTACGTAATGTCCAACAGTCCCGTAACAATCTAAAAACCTCATTTCTTACCCCAATTACCGACTCCGTCAATTGTGGGAACGTTTTGTTTAATAGTTGTAGCCCGATGTTCTTGTTCTCACTTTGGTGAGAAGCGAACATTACTAATCCGTAAGCATAACATGCTTCTTTATGTTACATGTTAGCCGCTTTTTCTAAATCACGAAGTCCAATATTCGGATATATTGAGTCAAAATAATTTCTTAACCCATTGCGTAAAATAGCATTTGGGTTCCCCGCAATATATGCGTCAAAGTAAACACATCGTAACTTATGGATTTCCCAATGTGATATCCCCCATCTTTCGAACGAAAGCCTTTTATAAACCAAGGCATTCTTGGAACGTTCTTCGAATGTCTTACAAACTGATCTCGCCTTAAATAGTTGTGCCGAAGAATTCTGACCGACTCTAGACAAGATTTCATCAATCATGTCTCCGGGTAGGTCTCTTAAAATATTGGGTTGTCTATCCATTTTGTGTTTTTATACTGTAAAATAGAAAAGAGTTAGATTCATAAAAAAAAAATACTTATTAATACAAGCAATTTTTACATATATCATAAAGCATAAGCACACTATATTACATATATTAGACCACACGAATACAACTATCTTATTCCGACTCGCTTGTTTCTTCTTCTTCGGTTTTGGTTCGTTTTGCCAAGTTTCTAGGGATATATGATGTTCCCCTAATACGAGCCGTCGTTATCCACATTGGTTTAGAAAAACCTGGTGGTTTAGAGGTTCCCGGGTCATTGTTACAACTTAAGGACTTCAGGGGGTTGACGATACATATAAAGTTCATCGGGGTTAGAATTAGATTTCTCTATTTTTATGCCCTTTCCCTTATTATTTTCTTTTGCCTTTTTAAATTCAGTTGGGGTAATTTCTATAACATCATCGGAATTCTCGTCGGAATCCGATTCATCGGAGAATTGGTAATCCTCCCAATATTTTGCTTCCTTGGCGGAAACACCATTGACCATAATTAACCTTGGTCGGTTGGTTGAGGATTTTCTTTTACTTAACCGTTTTATTATTTCCCCCACCGGTTCTATTTCTTCATCCGGTTCCGATTCTTCTTCCGGTTCTGACTCTTCTTCCGGTTCCTCTTCGGGAACTTGTGAATCAGTCCACGAATCATTCCAACTTACATTTGACTCTTCATTATTATTAGATGAGTCAATGAGACTTGTTCTAGAGGTAGACATCTATCACATAATATCAAACGCGTTAAGAGATTAATATATCACATAATATTCACATGTTAAAAATATATAGTTTCCAACAAAATTTGTTAAGCAATCATTTTTCAAGTAAACACGGTCGAAGTCCAGACTCACTAATGCATCCTAACAAACTCGATAAGACACACTAATGCAAAATTCTGGTTCTCTAAGACCAACGCTCGGATACCAACTGAAATGTCCCGTTCTTATTGATTAAAAACGTTCCATATTAATTGATTTCGTTGCGAGGTTTTGACCTCTATATGAGACATTTTTCAAAGACTGCATTCATTTTTAAAACAAACCATAACCTTTATTTCATCAATAAAGGTTTAAAAAGCTTTACGTAGATTATCAAATAATGATAATCTAAAATATCCTGTTTACACACGACCATTACATAATGGTTTACAATAAAAATATGTTACAACAAAATAAGTTTCTTGAATGCAGTTTTTACACAATATCATACAAGCATGGACTCCAAATCTCGTCCTTATTTAAGTATGCGACAGCGGAAGCTCTTAATAATCACCTGAGAATAAACATGCTTAAAACGTCAACAAAAATGTTGGTGAGTTATAGGTTTAACCTATATATATCAAATCATAATAATAGACCACAAGATTTCATATTTCAATACACATCCCATACATAGAGATAAAAATCATTCATATGGTGAACACCTGGTAACCAACATTAACAAGATGCATATATAAGAATATCCCCATCATTCCGGGACACCCTTCGGATATGATATAAATTTCGAAGTACTAAAGCATCCGGTACTTTGGATGGGGTTTGTTAGGCCCAATAGATCTATCTTTAGGATTCGCGTCAATTAGGGTGTCTGTTCCCTAATTCTTAGATTACCAGACTTAATAAAAAAGGGCATATTCGATTTCGATAATTCAACCATAGAATGTAGTTTCACGTACTTGTGTCTATTTTGTAAATCATTTATAAAACCTGCATGTATTCTCATCCCAAAAATATTAGATTTTAAAAGTGGGACTATAACTCACTTTCACAGATTTTTACTTCGTCGGGAAGTAAGACTTGGCCACTGGTTGATTCACGAACCTATAACAATATATACATATATATCAAAGTATGTTCAAAATATATTTACAACACTTTTAATATATTTTGATGTTTTAAGTTTATTAAGTCAGCTGTCCTCGTTAGTAACCTACAACTAGTTGTCCACAGTTAGATGTACAGAAATAAATCGATAAATATTATCTTGAATCAATCCACGACCCAGTGTATACATATCTCAGTATTGATCAAAACTCAAACTATATATATTTTGGAATCAACCTCAACCCTGTATAGCTAACTCCAACATTCACATATAGAGTGTCTATGGTTGTTCCGAAATATATATAGATGTGTCGACATGATAGGTCGAAACATTGTATACGTGTCTATGGTATCTCAAGATTACATAATATACAATACAAGTTGATTAAGTTATGGTTGGAATAGATTTGTTACCAATTTTCACGTAGCTAAAATGAGAAAAATTATCTAATCTTGTTTTACCCATAACTTCTTCATTTTAAATCCGTTTTGAGTGAATCAAATTGCTATGGTTTCATATTGAACTCTATTTTATGAATCTAAATAGAAAAAGTATAGGTTTATAGTCGGAAAAATAAGTTACAAGTTGTTTTTGTAAAGGTAGTCATTTCAGTCGAAAGAACGACGTCTAGATGACCATTTTAGAAAACATACTTCCACTTTGAGTTTAACCATAATTTTTGGATATAGTTTCATGTTCATAATAAAAATCATTTTCTCAGAATAACAACTTTTAAATCAAAGTTTATCATAGTTTTTAATTAACTAACCCAAAACAGCCCGCGGTGTTACTACGACGGCGTAAATCCGGTTTTACGGTGTTTTTCGTGTTTCCAGGTTTTAAATCATTAAGTTAGCATATCATATAGATATAGAACATGTGTTTAGTTAATTTTAAAAGTCAAGTTAGAAGGATTAACTTTTATTTGCGAACAAGTTAAGAATTAACTAAACTATGTTCTAGTGATTACAAGTTTAAACCTTCGAATAAGATAGCTTTATATGTATGAATCGAATGATGTTATGAACATCATTACTACCTTAAGTTCCTTGGATAAACCTACTGGAAAAGAGAAAAATGGATCTAGCTTCAACGGATCCTTGGATGGCTCGAAGTTCTTGAAGCAGAATCATGACACGAAAACAAGTTCAAGTAAGATCATCACTTGAAATAAGATTGTTATAGTTATAGAAATTGAACCAAAGTTTGAATATGATTATTACCTTATATTAGAATGATAACCTACTGTAAGAAACAAAGATTTCTTGAGGTTGGATGATCACCTTACAAGATTGGAAGTGAGCTAGCAAACTTGAAAGTATTCTTGATTTTATGTAACTAGAACTTGTAGAATATATGAAGAACTCTTAGAACTTGAAGATAGAACTTGAGAGAGATCAATTATATGAAGAAAATTGAAGAATGAAAGTGTTTGTAGGTGTTTTTGGTCGTTGGTGTATGGATTAGATATAAAGGATATGTAATTTTGTTTTCATGTAAATAAGTCATGAATGATTACTCATATTTTTGTAATTTTATGAGATATTTCATGCTAGTTGCCAAATGATGGTTCCCACATGTGTTAGGTGACTCACATGGGCTGCTAAGAGCTGATCATTGGAGTGTATATACCAATAGTACATACATCTAAAAGCTGTGTATTGTACGAGTACGAATACGGGTGCATACGAGTAGAATTGTTGATGAAACTGAACGAGGATGTAATTGTAAGCATTTTTGTTAAGTAGAAGTATTTTGATAAGTGTATTGAAGTCTTTCAAAAGTGTATAAATACATTTTAAAACACTACATGTATATACATTTTAACTGAGTCGTTAAGTCATCGTTAGTCGTTACATGTAAGTGTTGTTTTGAAACCTTTACTTTAACGATCTTGTTAAATGTTGTTAACCCAATGTTTATAATATCAAATGAGATTTTAAATTATTATATTATCATGATATTATCATGTATGAATATCTCTTAATATGATATATATACATTAAATGTCTTTACAACGATAATCGTTACATATATGTCTCGTTTAAAAATCATTAAGTTATTAGTCTTGTTTTTACATATGTAGTTCATTGTTAATATACTTAATGATATGTTTACTTATCATAGTATCATGTTAACTATATATATATCCATATATATGTCATCATATAGTTTTTACAAGTTTTAACGTTCGTGAATCACCGGTCAACTTGGGTGGTCAATTGTCTATATGAAACATATTTCAATTAATCAAGTCTTAACAAGTTTGATTGCTTAACATGTTGGAAACATTTAATCATGTAAATATCAATCTCAATTAATATATATAAACATGGAAAAGTTCGGGTCACTACAACTGGTGTTGTTACTGATGGTACAGTTGGTGCCGGTGATGTTGCTGAAGCTGGTACATTTTGCACCATATTCTCCGAATTGATTATTCGAGCGCGAAGTTCGTTGACTTATTACTCCAGGATGATTGTCGGTCGGAACGAGCGGATGAATAAGGTTCAGAATTGTGAATAGAATATAATCTTGTCGAGTTTCCCCGAAAATGAGACTGAAAATGGTGTCTCGAACAGGTTCGCCGGTAAACGCTTCAGGTTCATTGTCAAGAGGTGAATTCGGTTGGTGGAAGGGATTGCCTTATGTGCGTTTCCATTAATTAAGTCGACTACGAACCCATCAGATGAATTGATAATGGCTGATTGGTTGATTCCTGCCTATGACGCTGTTTTCGGAGCTTAGGTGAACATCTATATCGGAATAGCTGTCGGAATAACTATCGGAATAGCTATCGAAATCTGAGGGACTCGAACTGGTTGAGGGATTCATCTCGTACGATTAGATGAAGGATTTTCGATAAGAAATAAATTATAGGATGTAGAATTAGTACCCTGCAATACATAATTTACATATGCATATATAATACAAAAATCCCATAAGTTACGGAGGAATCTACGGAAGCTGTCAGACAAAGTTTACAGTAACAGATACGCTAAGATATGAATTAGCAGATACCCTAAGATACGAATTTTGTCTATACACTATTCATGCAATCATTGCAGTAAGATGTGTCTAGACTAAGAATGATAAGCAGGTAATTTCCTAAGGATGATAAGCAGATGGTTTCTGACAAAATGATAAGCAAAACTTTTGACATGCAGACACGGTCGAAGTCCAGACTCACTAATGCATCCTAACGACTATCAGTTAGACATACTAATGCAAGACCCGGTTCGCTAAGACCACCGCTCTGATACGAACTGTGAAGACCCGTCCTAATCCATCCGGACAAAGTCCATATCGATTATAAACGATTTACAACAGTTGATTACATCGCGAGGTACTTGACCTCTATATGATACCTTTTACAAACATTGCATTCATTTTTGAGAGGAAAATCTTTCATTACATCGAAAGTTGACGGCATGCACACCATTTCATAATAAATCTACATGAACTCAACTACTCGGATGCAACATTTTTTGAAATGTGTCATGAACGACTCCAAGTAATATCTTTAAAATGATCAAATGCACAGCGTAAGATTTTTTTCGTACCTGAGAATAAAAATGCTTTAAAGTGTCAACCAAAAGGTTGGTGAGTTCATTAGTTTAACATAAATAATCATTTCGTAAATTTAATAGACCACAAGATTTCGTATTTCCATTTCTCATAAACATACGTCCCATGTATAGAGACAAAAATATCATTCATATGGTTTGAACACCTGGTAACCGACATTCACAACATGCATATAAGAATATCCCTATCATTCCGGGATCCTCCTTCGGACATGATATAAATTTCGAAGTACTAAAGCATCCGGTACTTTGGATGGGGCTTGTTGGGCCCGATAGATCTATCTTTAGGATTCGCGTCAATTAGGGTGTCTGTTCCCTAATTCTTAGATTACCAGACTTAATAAAAAGGGGTATATTCGATTTCGATAATTCAACCATATAATGTAGTTTCGATTACTTGTGTCTATTTCGTAAAACATTTATAAAAATTGCGCATGTATTCTCACCCCAAAAATATAAAGGGTAAAAAGGCAAATGAAACTCACCATATTGTATTTTGTAGTAAAAATACATATAACGACATTGAACAACTAAACAATGCAAGGTTGGCCCCGGATTCACGAACCTATGTCATTTATATATATATTAACACATAAAATGATAATCGAATAAACTTATATATTATTAGTGATTTAATTATTATTTTAATTATATGTTTCATTAACAACCTAATTAATTTCATTTAACAATATTTATTTTAAAAGTATTAATATAGTTATGTTATATGTAGTAAGTATATATAATATATATATATTTTTCATTTGTTTGTTAAAATAATAATTATAGTAATACCAAAAATAATATTAGTAATGATTAAAATAATATTAATAGTGATAATAATATTAATGATTCTATTAATAATAATATTAACATTAGTTTTTTTAATAATACATCTTATAATAACGATAATAACCGTAATCTTTAATAAAATGAAAAGTTTATTACTAATGATAATGAAAATAATAATTTTATAGTAATACATAATACTTAATAATAATAATTATTATAGAAATTTCATTACTCGTGATAATATCAATAACCATACTTATGTTAATCATACTCAAAATCTTCATGTTAAATTTCTTAACTAATAACTAAAGCTTCTATAACATCAATTCATAACCCTAATTATAATAGTAATAGTAATACTTATATTAATAATAATCATACTAATAATAATTTCTAGTGATAATACTAGTGCTAGTAATGATAACGATATTAATATTAGTGATAATAACAATAATACTGAATAATATTACTTGATAATGAATGATAATATTAGTAATAACAATTTTAATAATAATAATCATATTTGAAATTTTTAATTTTGATAAAGATTATTGGTAACTAGTACTTATTTTAGTATTAATACTAATAATAACTATAATATTTGTATTAATAACCATCATTAATAATAACAATGACAATAACAATAATGATAATAATAATAATAATAATAATAATAATAATAATAATTTTTAATAAAAATAGAAGACTACCTTAAGGAAAAGGCTAAAAAAAATTTGCTCCATCCAGGAATCGAACTCGAGACCTATAGCTAACCCGAACACACCCCTAACCAACCGTCTGTTCCTGTTTTATTTAAATCATAACCCATCTGTTTATTTATATACCGTATTATTAAAGCTTCCAATATCATCTTCTTTCCCAAAAAAAAATTCAGTCGACCGTGGACTCAAATCAAAATCAAATAAATAATCAGAGTTGAAATTAAGATTTGATATCCCATCAAAATCAAAATGAAAAAATTTCGTCTGTTCCAGTTCGTGAACAAAAATAAGAACCCAAACATCAATCTTGACTTTGAGAACGTTTTAGTCAAAAATTATAACATGAAAAAGGTTTCAATTCCATTTTATAAACTTTACAAATTGTCAATTTATCTTGAATTAAAACATATAACACGAATTTGATTAATGAACCCAGTTTGACTTTTTATCTCCATAACTTTGACTTTAATAATTTGAGTTCATTAGAATGATTCGAGTTTTGAAACTTTTCAGATAGCTTAGATGAAAGATTTAAAACATAAATGCATTTAAGGAATTTAAAATTTCTTACGGAATCGAGCTATGGTGGATTTATTCGAAGAACAGGGGCAGGCGACGGTATTCTTCAAACATTGAGTTAAATTCGAAAAATTTTCCAACTATAAAAGGCAATGGGATTTGTTTATTAATATTATGGATCGTCTGGTATATTATATTACTAATTTTGATCGATTTTTAAAACAGTTTGATGTGATCACAGATTATTCGTTTGGTACACAAAATATATATAAAGAATATAAAAGCAAGAATTTATGGCTAATTGAATTTGGAAATCTCTGTACAGATTGAGCCTGATTGTACGAATGATAAGGATGGGTAACTAATTTGCAGATAAAATCAAAAACTTAAAGAGAGTGGATGAAAACGTACACTGGTTCCATTAACTTTATCAAGTTAATATTAATGATTTATATAATATAATTAATAATATTACTTTTAATAATAATGAATAATACTAATAATAATATGATTATATTAAGGATAGATAATTTCTGTTAATAATAATAAGAATAATAATATATATAATAACCAAAATAATATTTAAGAATAATATTAACGTTAATGATGTTTAATAATAAAAATGATATTAATATTAATAATGATAATAATTATATTATTTTCTAATAATAACAATAATCATACTAATATAGTATTAATAAATAATGATCTTTATAATAGAAATTATCAAAATGATAATAATAATTTTTAATGATAAAGATAATAATACTCTATAATAATAGTAATAATTTAGATATAATAAATTATATGTATACTACTTTCAAATCTATATGTCTTATATCAAAATAATAATATTACTATTATATATTAATATTTATAATAATATAGGTAATTATAATGAGATATAATAATTATGTTTAAACTTGTAAATACATTTTATATTTTCTTATTACAATTAATTACTTATATCCTATTTACTAATTACCTAATGTATATGATATTTAATGTTTATATATATATATATATATATATATATATATATATATATATATATATATATATATATATATATATATATATATATTACAATATACATGTCATCTTAATTACATATTGTAGTCATATATATATTTATTTCCATTTCCACTTAATTATCTTTTATATTTTAATTCACATGATTAAAGTATAATATATTAATTTTTAAAATATTATATACATACTTATATTTATATTTGTATACATATTTACATCTAATTGTTCGTGAACCATCAGGCATGGTCAAAGGGTATTTGATTACATGAATGTAAATTTTAAAACTTTCGAGACTCAACATTACAGACTTTGCTTATCGTGTCGGAAACATTCAAAGATTAAGTTTAAATTTGATCGGAAATTTCCGGGTCGTCACAAACATAATCTCAAAAATCTTGCAGGTGGGTGTTTGGTAGAGATCGGTACAGAAGTAAAAAGGAACAAAGCAGTAGTCTTGTTCGAGTGGTGGTTGCAAATGTTGATCGAAATATAAACAAAAGTAGTAGCATGCATAAGTATAAACGATGGTGAGTTGATGATGGTTTTAGGGTGATTTTGAGTGGGTTTCAATGGTTTTAATGTTGGTGATGACAACTGAAAACATTAATAGTATCTAAGAGGTGGTTTTCGAACAACTACAGTAATTAAAACATTTATAACAGTTTTGAACAAGAGGTGGTGATATAGTGTTGTTTAAGGGTGACGATGAAGATTGTAAGAGAGAGATAGATAGTTACCATGTTTTAAGGTTAGCGTATGGTGGTAACTATAGGTGGAAGCGGGAGGCCGATGAAGTGAGTTGATGGGTTGGTGATGATATATGAGCCGATGGTGATAGATAAATTAACGAACATTTTAAATGACCGTTTTACATGTTTGGTCGAGTTTTGATGGCTTTTACAGGTTTGTATGAAAGAAATTTTTTTTTGGCAAAAATGAATTACGAATCCTCTTAGTTTTGAAGATCGCGGATAAGCTGTTGTTAACATCTTTTTCTCCCTTTTCGTTCACAAAATTATTCGATTTCTTGTAGTATAGTTCGTTGTTTCATTAATGCATATACTTATGCATGTAATCCATGTAATCCTCTTTATTTTAATAAAAGTTCTATATTTGCTTAAAAAAAATAATAATAATCAAATAGAAAGATGATAGGCGAAAGAATCAGAGAAGTACAGTAGTTATCAAATATGTAAATTTGTGTTGGTGATGCTTGGTTGTCAATTGTATTTCACTATCTATATATATCTATATATTAATATGTTAGTGGAGGGATTCTACCAAAAAAATGATACCAAAAAATAGAAAGATGAGTAGTTATAAGTATGTCGCTTATGTACATGCATATATTAAAGTAAGATAGATTAAATAATGGTAAGGAAGTCAAAAGCAAAAATAGTGAAGCAAACAACAATCACACTAACCTAATCAATCAATAATAGTAACTCTTTCAATTCAATAATCAAATCACGGATATTATTGTTTCTTCAAGTGGATTTGTTAGTTAATTGGTGATGACACTAATGAGGTTGACAGATAACAAGAAAAGGTGATAATGTATATATCTATATATCAATTGTGTGAGTATGGGTTTATATAAATATATTAGATATTAGATAGTGGAATTGAAGAGACAAAAATATTTATATATTTATATTTATAGTTATAAGTTTCTTCTATTTGTGATTTTGTGATGATTGAAGAGTAATTTGGATATTGGTATACGTCAACGAAATCTCCCAATAATTATGGGATTTGACAAGATTTAGTAATTTTTTTTTTTTACTACTACCACCGTAACTTATCTATTTTAATTACAACACTTGTTAACTTATGTCCATATGTCGTTTAGTAACTTTTTTTTGATTGAAAATTTTAATTACGAGACTTAACAATTTTCATAGCAATGTAAATTATGTCACTATCGATTTCTAGCCTAACTATTGGCTCACGGAGTATTTAGATAGATTATTTTTATTCAATGTTTTATTTTGTGAATATCAAAAACTGTATATGTATTGTTATTATTTCTTCTATTATTTTACATCTTTAGTTCTAACAATTTAATCGTATATTATTATTTCCAGTTATTATATATATATATATATATATATATATATATATATATATATATATATACACACACACACATATTTATTTACAATTAATTGTTCGTGAATCGTCGAGAATATTCAAAGGTTAACTGAATCCATGTAAACAGTTCAAAAATTTTGTGACTCAACATTACAGACTTTGCTTATCGTGTCGAACATATAAAGATAAAGTTTAAATTTAGTCAGAATTTCCCGGGTCGTCACAGTACCTACCCGTTAAAGGAATTTCATCCCGAAATTTGAGTGAGGTCGTCTGTCATAACCCGTCCTAAACCATAAGGACAAATATAATAACATATGATTTCATCGCGAGGTATTGACCTCTATATGCGACATTTTTCAAAGAAAACTGCATTCGTTTTTACAATACAAACCATAACTTTTATTAAAAATACAAAGTTTAAACAACATAATAATGATTATCGTTTAGCGATAATCTTAGCCTTACAAACTTTACATGTGATGATAACAACACCATTTCCAACGTATTTTACATTACAACTTCTCCGATATGCAGTTTTATTTTTGACACAAATATGCATACTCAAGATCTTGCTTAAATTCAACATGTTGCAGCGGAAGCTTTTAGTTATCACCTGAGAATAAACATGCTTAAAACGTCAACATAAAGTTGGTGAGATATAGGTTTAATGCCGGCAGCGTTATAAATATAGACCACAAGATTTCATATATAAACATTTTAATAAAAATATTCTAAGTTCTTGAGCACTTGATAACCATACTTAACATTTAATCAACGTCGCATATTCCCTTTATTATGAAATCTTACTACACCGTACCAAGTGTAGTCACCAAAACGAAGTACTGTGTAACCGTTGAATGCTGGTCGTCCAGTCCGGTTGGGGTTGTCAGGCCCGATAGATCTATCAACAGGATTCGCGTTTACAATACCGCATGTAAATAGTAGTTACCAAGTTTCAGGGAGGTATGCCAGTGGTACAACTCAACGTAGAATATATATTTTTAATCACCTGTGTCCATAGCTTAAATCATAAAATGCATGTATTCTCATCCCGAAATATTTAGAGTTTAAAAGTGGGACTATATACTCACTTTTGCCTTGAAGATATTTAACTCAACTTGGTCTCCGATAGATATCACGAACCTAACCATATATATAATATATCAACATATTTTCTTTTCAAGTAATCGTTATATATATATATATATATATATATATATATATATATATATATATATATACTTATAATACTTTTAATATTTTCTTAGTCCGTAGTTAGCAGTTCGATGTCAGTGGTCCACAATTAGTTGCTCAATAAAATAAATAAAGACTCCATCGTATTCGTATTGATCAGAATTAATCTCGACCCATGGTACCATGTTGTCAAATGACGTGTTGCGTACATAAAGTACCGTGTTGTCAAATGACGTGTTGCGTACAATCATGAGGTCTTATGATTAATCTTCTCGTGTTGTTTACGGGTGGTCCTGAAATATATAAAATCAAATCACAAGTAATTATATACAAAATATCATATTAATTAGAAAAGATATGATTAATTTACTTTTTCTCCAAATATTTTCGTAGCTAAACTAGCTTCGGATACCCAATCTTGTTTTAGTCGTAGTTTCTTCATTACAACTCCGTTTTTGTTGGTTCAACTTGCCACTTCCTTGGATCGAGTCAAATTTTAAGAATATGAACTGTAAATACCTTGGTTTACATTCAGAATCACAGTTTATAGTTCTATCTTTAGTGAAACTTATGAAAGTGATCATTTTCCATCATAAAAACAACATTTAATGATCATTTTTCTAAAAATACTTACACTTTGAGTTAAATCATGAAATTTTTATGTGATAACATATTCATAAGAAATATCATTTTTCCAGAACATAAACTTCCAATTCAAAGCTCAAGATGGTTTTTAATTATCCAACCCAAAACAGCCCCCGGTTGCACTCCGACGACGTAGATTCAGTTTTAAGGTGTTCTTTGTAAAAATAAGTTGTATCTTGTTAAGTTAGCATATCATTATGATATATTACAGGTCTTGAAGTGTTTTAAAAGTCAAGTTAGAAGGATCTATTTAGTTTGCGAACAAGTTTGAAATCATTCAAACTATGTTCTTGTTGTTAAAATTTTACAACACAAAATAAGATAGCTATATAAATATGAATCGAATAAGATTATGAACAAGGTTACTACCTCAAGTTACTTGGAAAAAGTTACTAAAAAGATAGGAAATAATCTTGGAATCAAAATAGTGGTGAAGTGGGATTGAAGATTGGAAGCAACTTAGGACATATCTTGAAATGAAAGTAATATCTTGTAGTGTTCTTGTTTGATCTTGATATGGTGGTTATTAAGGTGATTCTTGAGAGGATTTTTGCTGGATTTCTTAGGGATGCATGAGGCTTACAAGTGTGTGTTCCTAGCTAGAGAAATTATGTAGTAAAAATTGAAAATGGAAGGGGGTATAAATGGTGAAGGTGGCGTGATCATGGGGGAGACAAGAACAAAAATGTAGTTTGTTCTTTTGTATATTTAGTCAAGCTAACTTCCAATTCTAATTACCTCTCCTTGAACGCAGCAATAAGGGCTGATTAGGTGTTGATTAGGATGTTGATTTGATGTGTATATACCAATAGTAAATATGTATAGAAGCTGGGTATGATACGGGTACATATACCCTAGATGTACGTGTAGAAATCTTGAGGAACTGGAACGAGGATTCAAATATAACTATTTTTTGTAAATATACTTATATTGTTTTATGTATAAAAGCCCTTTAAAAGTGATTAAATACATATCTATACGATACTTGTATAAACATTATAAGTTATAAGTCTTTATGTCAAAGAACGTTACGTATAGTTATCGTTTTGAAAACTTAAGTTAATAGTTTCAAAGTATACTTTTATCTTATTGTTATTAGTACACAATGAGATGTTAAACCATCCTTAGATCATGTTAAATATATATAAATACATATATATACACAAACGTATAATTATCGTATGTTATATAGTTCGTGATATCATCGGTCAAATTGGACGATCAAACGTTGTGTAAAACTCTTTTCAAAAACATAAGTCTCAATAATTTAGATTGCTTATCATGTTGGTAAAGTTTAATTTATGTAAATATTAATCTCATAAGTATAAAATGATCGGAAAAATCCGGGTCGTTACATCGTCCTGGCTAACAATAAAAATGTTTTTATGACGAATGTGAGTTGATAAATAGAGTTTTATCATTATTGAGTAATATGGATAAATCAATTCGATTATTCGAAGTGTACGAATGAAGCTGTCACAAAAGAATGAAATGAGAAATAAATATTCGTCTTAACTTTTGACGTAGTTACGGTGGAATTTAGAAAATAAGGTGCGTCTTAGTTTTTGACGTTGTCTTGGTTGAATTCCGAAATTCAAGGGATTTGAAGAAAATCTTCGAAAATAAAAAGATTTGATTCCTCGGTGAATAAGGAAATTAAGATCTCTATAAATAAATACGGTGACCTGCCTCGATTACTCTGTCTGATTTTTCCATTATAAATTAAGCTCTTCCGTTCCATTATTCTCACCATTCCTATACTTTATTTCTTAGTTCATACATCCAAAAGATTGTGAATATGCTTAATCCCGTTCTAAACCTGGATATTTTCTTAATTATCATTTCTGTCATCCTTCTTTTCAATCTTCCACCAGAAAAATCTGTTTACTTCTACTATTACCTTGGGGTGATACCATTCTTAATTTTACCGTATATTTATATTGCTTTTCGTATTAATATCCACGGTTTGTAACCTCCGTCTTGTCATTGGGCTTTATATTTTCTCTTATATTTTGGTTCTCTTTGCCTTTTTATTATCCTCTCAACCTCTAGTAAAGCAAGTAACGGTCCAGAATTCGTAAGTATGGAACTTCGAATGAACTTAATGTTCTAAACAATGAAGAACGTAATGGCACAATTTGATTTGCCAAATTACCAGAATCACTAAGAATAGAACTATCAAGAATATACTATCTTGATGTGTTCAGAAGTTAAGCAGAATGAAAGAGTTATGTAACATGGCACACGATGATGTTATGATCTGTGAATCATCACATTCCATTTATAAACTCAGCATGACTTACTGTAATATAATCATGTTGATAAAGTGTCATTATATTATACTAACTCATGCATCAGTTCCCAACATTACTTCAATAAAATTCATATTTTAGTTCGAAAGTTTACAGAATATAGAAACTAACAGTTTCTATATGATGTAACACTGATATCACGAAGAGATTAATGATTTCAGATAAGAATAGTTATGAAAATATCTTCAGAAATATGGAGGATATTTATAATGAAAGATACGATGATATCTTGGAATTTCTAAGATCAGAGGATGATGGAAACTATTGTCCGCAAGGATTTAGAGTGAGGAGCAAGATATTCGCTAAAGACTTCAGCAGGCATTGAATCATTTAGATTTTTTGAAGTCAAACTTATTCTTTGTGATTTGTAAACAGCTTCCTTCATAGTTTCACATAATCCGCTTTTCGGTACTAAATTTTCTATTGAGTGTTTCCAATACTCCATTCTTTATCATCAAACTTTCGACGGTTAAGGTCGTGTACAGTTTTTGCTGCTTTATTCAGCTTTTTCAGAATTTGTGGTATTGATTTGTAGACTGGGTGCTTTTCAGAATTTTAGAATTGGCGATTATAATTCTAAGAGATAAATGTTATATGTTTACATATAACTGTTGATGTAGACCTGCTGCGAGATTTCAAAATACTGATTGCTGATTTCTGGTAATTGGTATGGCAATTCTCGTTACAAGGTGCGGATGTGTACAAGATAGGGTTTTATTGAATATAATGATTTTTCGGAAAGTCAAAGATCAATAAAGTTGTTGGTAAGTTTACTGTCAATGTGGTGAAATATAAACGGTTATCCGGTAACGATGATGAAAGGCAAATTTATATATCAAAGTTATAATAGAGTTTATTCGAATGAAAAGTCGAAATTGATTTGCTGAAGCTGTGATAAAGTTGGCTAATTTGAAAAGAAATTGCATTGTTATTTTTGGAAATAACAATGCCAAAGGAGCTAGCACATATACGTGGTAAACATTTACTCAGGTTCTGAGTGTTTTCAGGTGCATAACTATATGCACAATCTTTTCTCTTGTAGATGAAGTGCGGTTGGTTTATCCTCTCGATTGAGGTGTTTTCAAGAATCATGAAAGGTTTGAACGCAGATTGTAATCGTCAAGATACAAATGAAATCAAGTGGCAAACTTGAAGAATTGTTTAGTTTCATAGGTTATAAACAATATTTTAATTCATTTTAATTGTCCAATGTTGATAGTCCTCAGTTGATAGTCCACAGTTAACAGTCCAATAATTCATATATAATTTAATATATAATATTCGAATTAATTAATACGTATCGTGACCCGTGTACATGTCTCAGACTCGATCACAACTCAAACTATATATATTATTGTAGAATTAACCTCAACCCTGTATAGAGAACTCGATCATTACTGCATATAGAGTGTCTATGGTGATTCCAAATAATATATATAGATGCGTCGATATGATATGTCAAAACCTTGTATACGTGTCCCGATATTTAAAATGCGTAAAATAAATAACAGAAATTAAATAACGATAAATAAAGTGCGTAAAGTAAATAATAGAAATTAAATGACAATAAATAAAATTGCAAGAATGTAAATTGCGATAAATAAAATGTAATCAGTTAGCTAGAAACAATTATCTAGGAATAGTTAGCGTGGATTCTTAACAAAATTTCTCATAGTTAATTTGTTTGTTTCTAACAAATTTTATTTTATCAAATGTTTTCTTCATTATACCACTTGTTGGATTCTGATAAATCAAAATCCCAATATGAAATTGGATGAATATGGTTATTCTGTGGTGAACGGATTTGTATATCGGTGGATGTAAGTAGGATAGTAAATGACTATTGAATCTAATTCAAAGAATGTACAATGTAACTTATTAATGTGAAATCTAAATATTCCTCGGGTATTACCTACCCGTTAAAATATTTTCATCATTAACAGTTTGTACAAAAGAATTTTCAATTACAATCGTTATGAAAAAATATATATACATATATATTTTCTTCAGATGTAATCATGGATTTAATGAGTTAACATGATATTAATCTCATTTGCTTTTTGGTTTGAACTAGAATAAGTAATCTCTAAAACTTTTATAAACCACATATTCTTCGCAGAATATTTCTTCAATGAAGTTATGAATTAATACTTCATCGTTCATTGTTATTGGTACTCCTTGGTATTTATGGTGCGTATGACGTTGATGTTCGTGTGACAGATTGTGAGGTTGAGATTTGCGATGCGGTTGTTGTTGATGGTGGTGATACTGGTTATGCTACTGGTGCTGCTGCTGGTGCTGGAACGTTTTGCACCATATTTTCCAAAGCTACAACTCGGGTCCGAAGCTCGTTGGCTTCTGCTATTACTCCAGGATGATTGTCGGTCGGAACGAGCGGATGAATAAAATTTAGAATTTTAGATAGAATATAATCGTGGTGAAATATTCAAGAAATGAGGGTGAAAATGGTATTACGAACAGGCTCGCCGGTAAGTGCTTCAGGTTCATTACCAAGAGGGAAATTGGATTGATGAAAAGGATCGCCTCCTTCGCGTCTCCATTGATTAAGTCAACTACGAACTCATCAGATGAATTGGGGATGGATGATTGGTTGGTTCATTCCGGTGACGCTATTTTCGGAGCTTAGGTGAACGTCCATGTCAGAATAGCTGTCGGAGTAACTATCGGAATAGCTATCGAAATCTGAGGACTCGAACTGGTTGAGGGATTCATCTCGTACGATCAGATGAAGGATTTTCGATAAGAAATAGATTATAAGATGTAGATTAGTACCCTACAATACATAATTTACATGTGCATATATAATACTAAAATCCCATAAGTTACGAAAAAATCTACAGAAGCTGTCAAACAAAGGTAACAATAACAGATACGCTAAGATATTAACTTATCTATACACTGTCTATGCAATAGAGGCAGTAAGACATGTCTAGACTAAGAATGATAAGCAGGTAATTTCCTAAGGATGATAAGCAGATGATTTTCGACACAAAATGATAAGCAAAACTTTTGACATGCAGACACGGTCGAAGTCTAGACTCACTAAAGTATTCTAATGACTTATTAGTTAGACACACTAATGCAGTCCTGGTTCGCTAAGACCACCGCTCTGATACCACATGTCATACCCCGTTCTAATCCATCTGGACGAAGTCTTCAACAGTTGGTCTCATTGCGAGGTTCTGACCTCTATATGCCATGAACGACTCCATGTAATAAGAGCAAATGCACAGCGGAAGATTTCTTTCATACCTGAGAATAAACATGCTTTAAAGTGTCAACCAAAAGTTTGGTGAGTTCATAAGTTTATCATAAAACAATAAAATTCATCATTTTGATAGACCACAAGATTTAAATGCTGCATGGTACAAATGGGCCTGAATCCTATACCCACCTGTAATGTAAATGCGATATCTTTTAAATACAGTACACCTTTCTCGTGTATGAAATCATCTTTCATAAATCTTAGTAACCGTACACATATCTTGTACACAAAAGTAACATACACATAACCTGTGTATAAAAATCATTCTCTCGATACATAACATTCATATCAATTGGTGGCAATTATCATGTCCACATAATTCAATGGTGGTAATTATCATGTCCACATAATTCAACAATAATCTGCAGAACTTCTGTCTGCATAATAATTCATTCGAGGAATGTTTTGTTTGTTTCATATCACGTCAAACATTTATAAAAGCATTTCATATATTCTCAGTTTAAAATATATTTCAAAAGCATTTAATAAAGCAGTTGTAAAAACAGCGCATGTATTCTCAGTCCCAAAAATGTAAAGAGTAAAAGGGAGCAAATGAACTCACCTAATGTATTTTGTAGTAAAAATACATATGACTATATTGAACAATAGTAGAGTTGGCCTCGGATTCACGAACCTATATCATTTGTGTATAAATTAAAATGTATTATCGTAATCGAACAAGTTTATATATATTATTAGTGATTTTTAATTATGTGCTTTATTGATAACTTAATTAATTATATTTACTTTATATACCTTTACAAATAATTATTATTTTATAAAAAAAATATTACTATGGTTGTATTAATATAGTTTTATATAATTAATAGTTATATGATAAAATAAAAAGTTGTCTCAGTTTATAGTAATAATAATAGTAGTTGATAATGCTAAAAATGAACATATATTTCATAGCATTATTCCTCAAGAAAGACAAGCTTTTAGTTGCAACTGTTCTATTTACAAGTGATATTCGTTTAAATATTAAAAGGTGAAGACAAAAGACAGATTCGACGAATTGAAGACGCAAACGACCAAAAAGCTCAAAAGTACAAAATACAATCAAAGAGGTTCCAATTATTGATAAGAAACGTCTCGAAATTACAAGAGTACAAGATTCAAAACGCAAAGTACAAGATATTAAATTGTACGCAAGGACGTTCGAAAATCCGGAACCGGGACCAGAGTCAACTCTCAACGCTCGACGCAACGGACTAAAAATTACAAGTCAACTATGCACATGAATATAATATAATATATAAATAATTCTTAAAAATTATATATATTATATTATTATTTAAAATCGTCGGCAAACAAAGTGCCAAATGTGGGTGAGCTGTAAAAACGATCTCCGCGACTCGCGGAGTTTGAAGAAGAAAAGGGCCGCGAGTCGCGGAGCCCCAAATGTTGAAACTGCCTATAAAGCTCGCGCATTCTGATCGTAAAAAATATATCCAATATATCAATCTCTCTATCTATATACGTAATATTTATATTTATAATTTATATTTTAATTTTAATTTTAATTTTAATCCTAATAATAAGGGTATGTTAGCGAATGTTGTAAGGGTGTAAGTCGAAATTCTGTCCTTGTAACGCTACGCTATTATTAATCATTGTAAGTTATGTTCAACCTTTTTAATTTAATGTCTCGTAGCTAAGTTATTATTATGCTTATTTAATCCGAAGTAATCATGATGTTGGGCTAATTACTAAAATTGGGTAATTGGGCTTTGTACCATAATTGGGGTTTGGATAAAAGAACGACACTTGTGGAAATTAGACTATGGGCTATTAATGGGTTTTATATTAACTAAACAATACCTTGTTAATTTAATATACAAACTTATAATTCGACGTATTTATATATAACCACATACGCTTGACTGGGTACGGTGGGCGGGATATCTATAAATACCAATAATTATTCATTTTACCGGGCACGGAACTGGATTAATAGTTAATAGACTTGTTGAAACAGGGGTGAATTACATTCAAGGGTAATTGGTGTAATTGTTAACAAAGTAGTAAAACCTTGGTTCACACGCAGTCGATAACCTGGTGTATTCATTAAACAAAGTATTAAAACCTTGTTACAATTCGAATCCCCAATTAGTTGGAATATTTGACTTCGGGAATAAGAATAATTTGACGAAGGCTTTCGCTCTTTATATTTATGACTGATGGACTATTATGGACAAATCTGTATGGACATATTAAATAATCCAAGACAAAGAACAATTAACCCATGGGCATAAAACTAAAATCAACACGTCAAACATCATGATTACGGAAGTTTAAATAAGCATAATTCTTTTATTTCATATTTAATTTCCTTTATTTTATATTTAATTACACTTCTAATTATCGCACTTTTATTGTTATTGTATTTAATTGCACTTTTTAATTATCGCAAGTTTATTTTATCGCACTTTTATTATTCGCAATTTCATTATCGTTATTTACTTTACGCTTTAAATTAAGTCTTTTATTTATATTTTACATTTGGTTTTAACTGCGACTAAAGTTTTAAAATCGACAAACCGGTCATTAAACGGTAAAAACCCCCCCTTTATAATAATAATATTACTTATATATATATTTGTATTTTTATAAAATAAAACTAATATAGCGTTAAGCTTTGTTTAAAAGATTCCCTGTGGACCGAACCGGACTTACTAAAAACTACACTAATGTACGATTAGGTACACTGCCTATAAGTGTTGTAGCAAGGTTTAAGTATATCCATTTAATAAATAAATAAATATATTGTATAAAATTGTATCATATTTAATAGTATTTCCTAGTAAAATTTAAAGCTATTTTATATACACCTCGCATAACATCAAGTATATTTTTGGCGCCGCTGCCGGGGACTCTTAAACGCTGAAAGCGCAACGCTAAATATTTAAAAAAAAAAGATTTTTATTTTTAGTTTACTTTTATAAAAATACGTTTTTGTAAAAATACGTTTTAAATATTCGAAAACATAGAAAAGAAAAACAAAAATATAAATATTTTTAAGAATTTATTAAATATTTAAGTTTTATAAAGTTTCTTTATTTTTATTTTATAAAAATATAAGTTTTATTTAAATATTTTGTGTTTATTTAGAACATAAAATTAACAACCGAAAATATATATATATATATATATATATATATATATATATATATATATATATATATATATATATATATATATATATATATAAATCTAATTTTAAGATTTTTATTTCTATTTTTATTTTAGTTTTTAAATATAAGTTTTTATTATATAAATAATTTTATTTAAACAGAAAATATAAAACAGAAATATATAAAAAAAAAAAAACGCGTCGAATTTTAATCAACCTGTCATCTGAAAATTGGAACCCCGCGACTTGTGGAGTTTGAAGCTTCGAATACCGCGACTCGCGGAGCCGTCTGACACGGGTTACACAGAACCCTAATTTAGCATTAATTACGTAATTACTATTATTATTTTTTAATTAAAACCCTAATTAGGTTTTTAGTTTTTAATTAGTTTTTAGTTTTTATTATTATTTTGTATATTTAGTTTAATTAAATTGTAAAATTAATAGTTTTATAAAATAAATAATATAAAAATAATATTTTTATAAAAATTGTACTTTT